>NC_045438.1:121250599-121462111 GCF_002776525.5 Piliocolobus tephrosceles | reverse complement strand
AAAAAAAAAAAAAAAAAAAAAAAAAAAAAAAGCACTGGAGTCCAGACCACTGTCCACAAACAGGCAGGTCGTGTAACTACTCTAAGGCTTAGTTTATCTATATGTAAAATGAGAATATTATACAGGTATATTGTTTTTTTCTTTTTTTTTTTGTTTTGTGATGGAGTCTCCCTCTGTTGCCCTGGCTGGAGTGCAGTGGCGTGATCTCAGCTCACTGCAACCTCCACTTCCCAGGTTCCAGTGATTCTCCTGCCTCAGCCTCCTGAGTAGCTGAGATTACAGGCACATGCCACCATGCCCGGCTAATTTTTTGTATTTTTAGTACAGACAGGATTTCACCATGTTGGCCAGGCTGGTCTCAAACTCCCGACCTCATGTAATCTGCCCTCCTCGGCCTCCCAAAGTGCTGTGATTACAGGCGTGAGCCACTGCACCTAACCTATGTTGGTCTGAGTTTTTGTTTTGGTAATACTTCCTAGTTGTGCTATTTTTTTAGGGTAAAAAAGGTTAAAATTTGGTTAAAATCAAAGCAGGATCTCTGGTATTTAATCATGAGTAATATTTTGCCTAATATGCCTTTTAATTACACCTGGCTTTCAATTTCATTTGTTGATTTTATTTCTAAATTGAGCTGTTATTTTGTTTAACCCCTTTTGACTGCTAAGTTACATTTTATAAATGTAGTTTGTACTACCCTTCATCCAGCACTATGAGATGGTGATTTTTTTTTTTTTTTTTTTGAGTTAGTGAATACTAATAGATCTGCTAACATTGGTCCTTCCAAAGACTTATACAATTTGAATCCCATAATGTTTCAAATCAAACTCTCTGTCTCCCCAATTCCTCCCTGAATCTGTATTAACTTTGAGATGCCTATCCTGGTTATTGGCATCGCCATCCTGATAATTTTTTATTTTTTTATTTTTTGAGACCGAGTCTCACTCTGTTGCCCAGGCTATAATGCAGTGGCGTGATCTCAGCTCACTGCAACCTCCGCCTCCTGGGTTCAAGTGATTCTTCTGCCTCAGCCTCCTGAATAGCTGGGATTACAAGCATGGACCACCAGGCTTAGCTAATTTTTGTATTTTTAGTAGAGATGGAGTTTCACCATCTTGGCCAGGCCGATCTCGAACTCCTGGCCTCAAGAGATCCGCTGGACTTGGCCTCTCAAAGTGCTGGGATTATAGGCATGAGCCACCACACCCAGCACCATTCTGATAATTATCTATGCTAACCCTCAGGGTCATCGCGTCTCATGCACAATCCAATTTCTCACCATGTGTACGCAATATTTCTGTCATGTGTTCCTGCCTCTCCATTCCCTTTCCAAAATCTTTCCAAGTATATTTTCTCAAGACTATTCCTAAATACCAAACATACACTCAAGCACAGTGTAAGGGATATTTGTCATGTCTGAGGCCACCCAGCATGTTTAAACACCCTTCTTATGTTTGAAGAATTCCGCATATCATGGTCCTTTCTCAAGGCAGAAGCTAGGACTGACTCTCTTACCCTATTTTAGTTAGGATATAGGGATCCAGCCAGGGGCAGATTTCAGTTTTGTAGGGGTTTGAACCTAATACAATTATGGGGCCTTCTTTTCACAAAGCAACAAAATTACAAATGTAAAATTAGGTTTAAAAATTAACTTCCCAACTTGAATGAGAAAAAAATCAAAACTACAAATTTTAGGAGATAACCAGTACCAGGAACACCACAAATCCAGAAAAACAATGTAATTTTAAAATTAATAATTTGCCTAATGTACCTCTTTAATATTTTTCTTCATTATTTTAACTGTTTGATTACCGATTCACATGACAATGATTTCATAATTTTTCATATGAAAATGTTTTTGTAGAGAAGGGATCTCACTAGGTTGACTAGGTCGGTCTTGAACTGCTGGCCACAAATGATCCTCCCACTTTGGCCTCCTGAAGTGTGGGGATTACAGGCATGAGTCACCACATCCAGCTCTGTGATTTTTTTTTTTTATAAAAGGAAAAAAAAGTAATTTAGTCTCCTTTGGCCTATCTGGTCAATTGTTTTTTTAATTGACAGTTTAGAAGAGTGTCTTTAAGCTTCACAACTCATGATTGATAATATTGTGTAAATTTAACGAGTGTGACAGAAGTCAGAATTGCAGGTACAGTATTTCTTCTGCCAATTTTACAAAAACATATGACAGACATTTATTTCCAGGGCTCTCCCAGGGCCTTGGAAAGGGTCTACATAAGTACAGGGCCCTGAGACTTAAGATTCATTAGCTTTGTGATACATCCATGTATTAGTCCGTTTTCATGCTGCTCATGAAGACATACCTGAGACTGGGTAATTTATAAAGGAAAAAGGTTTAATTGACTCACAGTTCCACATGGCTGGGGAGGCCTCACAATCATGGTGGAAGAGCAAGGGACGACTCACATGGTGGCAGGCAAGGAAAGAGCTTGTGCGGAGAAACTCGCCCTTATAAAACCATCAGGTCTCTCTAGACTTACTATCATGAGAACAGCATGGGAAAGACCTACCCCCATGATTCAATTACTTCCCGTTGGGTCCCTCCCATGACACTTGGGAATTGTTAGAGCTACAGTTCAAGGTGAGATTTGGGTGGGGACACAGTCAAACCATATCAGTGCATCTCTGCACCCTCTTAGGCTTCACCAATCAGACATGATCATAAAGTTTTCACTTCAGAACTGAACAACCCTAGGAAGTAGGAGCCTTTGTGTCCACCATTTCATAAGAATGTCAAGAGAGGCACCAGCTCTGCCAGGCACCGGTGGTGAAATTTCTGGTGTTGGGTCTCCAGAATTATCAGTGGGGGCTGTGGTGTCTGTGCCATGCAGCAGTTGTAGCACCCTCTCTCCTTGAGCAGCCCTCACAGTGTGACGTGGGCATGGATCCTGGGCCGCAGAGCCTGTGGACCTTACTCTCCAACCCCCTTGCAGATTCAGTGAGGTACCAAATATCCTTTTAAATTCACCTTATTTTTCTGCTTAAACTAGTGATTATAGAATAGTTTCTGCCTGCAACCATGAATCCTAACTGCTACATGTGGAAGTGTGTTCCTACAGGGCTAAGGCAGGGGCTGAGGTGTTATCAGCCTACCTGAGATGATGGAACAATTCGAGGATGGGAAAGTGAATCAAAGCAGAATGCATGGGAGAAAATAGGCAACCAAATACCAGAAAAATACGGATAAAAGTCAGATACATGGGTCCATTTAAAGGCAGAAGCCAGAGAGCCAAGAATCTTGATTATTGAATGCAGATGAAGGCAGAGGAGGTTCAGAAAAGGCAAAGTAGGGCCGGGGCGCGGTGGCTCAAGCCTGTAATCCCAGCACTTTGGGAGGCCGAGACGGGCGGATCACGAGGTCAGGAGATCGAGACCATCTTGGCTAACATGGTGAAACCCCGTCTCTACTAAAAATACAAAAAACTAGCCGGGCGAGGTGGCGGGCGCCTGTAGTCCCAGCTACTTGAGAGGCTGAGGCAGGAGAATGGCATAAACCCGGGAGGCGGAGCTTGCAGTGAGCTGAGATCCGGCCACAGCACTCCAGCCCAGGCAACAGAGCGAGACTCCGTCTCAAAAAAAAAAAGAAAAGGCAAAGTAGGGTAGGTCAAGACCCCATTTGATAGGCCAGCAGTTGGGTGGCATGTATAAAGATTGGGTGGCCTAAAAAAGGAATAGAAGGCCAGGTGCAGGGGCCTCACACACTACACTTTGGGAGGCTGAGGCAGGAGGATCACATAAGCCCAGATATTTGAGACCAGTCTGGGCAACATAGGGAGACCCCCATCTCTCCAAAAAATTTAAAAGTTAGCCTGGTGTTTCGATGCACGCTTGTAGTCCCATCTACTTGGGAGGCTGAGGTGGTAGGATCACTTGAGCCTATGAGGTGGAGGCTGCAATAAGCTGCGATCACACCACTGCACTTCAGCCTGGGTGACAGAGAAAAACCCTGTCTCTAAAAAATTAATAATAATAATTTAAATTTTAAAAAAGAGGCATAGAAGAAGGCTGGACAGTACTATAACCCAGGTTCTTGTTAGCTCTCGCTTGGAACTATAAAAGCCTTCAACATTCTCCCACCTTGTTCTCTGCCCTACAGTATGTTCTTTACACAAAAAGAGCTATTTGGGGCCATGATGATTGCCCTACTTTTGAAATATCAATTGTGACTCTCCATTGCCTAGAGAACATAACAGAATTCATTAGCCTGGCATTTCTGACCCTCCCTCATCTAGGTCAATCCATTTATCCAGCATATTCCTCGTTAACTTTCTCAAACTGTATACTAGAGCTGCACTCAGCTATTTGGTATTTCCTAGATATGCATTTCATTTTCCCACAAGCATGCTGTTCTTTCTGCCTGGGATGCTCTCCCTGTCACATTTCAGCACATCCAAATCACTGTTTTCCAAAGCCCAGCTCAAATGTCACATTTCTTCCTCAGCAGCAGTATTTCCTCCCCGAAGCACGTTAATTATCATGTTAATTTTGCTTTCCATATTGCATTACAGTTATTCAGGCACATATTTTTATTTCTTCTAAGAACCCAGAAGCTCACTTTGAGCAGAATCTTGGCACAGTGCCTTGTATATTATATGTGCTCAAAATAGTAGTGAAACAATTCTTGACGCATAATTTCCTGTAGAACCTAAAGCAGGTGATAGTGACCTATGGTGTGGTAGGAAAAGTACAGACTTTGATCTCAGACATGTAGGAGCTGGAGTCACAACTTGTACTGGCTGATGAATCTTTTGACATGTTGCTTAATCACAAAGAGGCATTGGTAGTAAGAGATAATAATCCTTATAGTTTAGGATTATTTTGAGAATTAAGTAAGGTTCTAGAAGGTAACTTACAATTCCTGATACAAAAGAGATGCTAACTGAATGTTAGTGATTTTTTTCTCCCTTAGTCTTCTCTTCTTCAGCCTTAATATTTCTAATTCCATCTATTGTTTCTTACAGGACAGTTTTTTAGTCTGCTCATCAACATCATTTTATCCACATTGTTCTTAAAAATCTGAACATTAAGATAACCCAAGTGTGACCTGACCAGTTCACAGAACACTGAGAATATTATTTGGTACAATCTCATCACAATACTTCTATTTTGTAATATAAGATAACCTTATTACACTTTGCTTATATTAAGTTTGTAACTATCTAAAATCTCCAAGTTTTTTAGAGCAATCTGCTTCCAGATCACATGTCTATTTTACACATAAACGTAAATGCACGTAATTCTACTGATCTCTGTTAATTTCAACTAATTTATTTAAGCCCAGAATTTTATCTTACCCAAATCCCTTTCAGTAATGATTTTAATAATCTTTAAAGAGGTGTAGGGGGGAGGATGATGGGAGGGACTCTAAGTAATAACCTGAGACATTTGCCTTACTCTTACTTAATTGCAAAATAAGCAGCTCCCACGGTGACCTGTAGTGCAGGCCAGCATTTGTGTCTATGTGGAGGAAAAAGGATGACTTTTGCACTTTGCCTCTGCCAATAATAGCCACATGAGTAATTACACTAAACTTCAACAAAGTTAGCAATTAAATAATAGAAATATTTTTTAGAGATCACTTTGGGGAAAAGAAAAGGAGAAAAATGATGTTTCTTTAATGTCTCAAAACGGAAACAATTATCTTATTTTTTAATCAAATATTATACTATTCCACCAAAAACTCTGATTAGCAACCCTTGCTCTACTGCAAAAATCTAGTTTAAGTTTCTCAGATTGTATGCAGATAGAGTTATATTTTTCTTAATAAACATGTGAAATAAGCAAAGCAATCTAAATTTAAACTTTTACTGAGGGTCTTCTCAATACCATTTCCATATGGGAGCCTTGAGTGATGTTTTTCTCATTAGAAATTTATGGGAAATATTCTTGGGAGCCTATTTTTCCTTATGATATGGGCTGAATATTTGTGTTCTCCCAAAATTTATATACTGAAACAGAAATCCTAATGTACTTGAGGTGGGGCCTTTGAGAATTAATTAGATCATAAAGGTGGAGCCCTTATAAATGGCATTAGTGCCCTTCTAAGAAGCCAGAAAGCTAGTTATCTCTCTGTCTGCCATGTGAAGGCACAGCAAGAAGATGACTCTCTGTAAACCAGAAAAAGGGCCCTCACCAAGATCTCAACCACAACAGTACCCTGAACTCAGCCTCTAGAAGTGTGAGAAATTATTGTTTAAGCCTCCCAATGTATGGTAATCTATAGCAGTCTAAACTGACCAAGAAATATCAATGTAAAGCCCACAGATATTAAATATAACTTTATTTTATTTATTAATTAATTTTTAATAAACTGTTTATAGAGACAGGGTTTCACTATGTTGCCTAGGCTAGTCTTGAACACCTGGCCTCAAGTAATCCTCCTGCCTCAGCCTCCCAAAGTGTTGGGATTACAGACATGAGCCACCATGCCCAGACAAAATATAACTTTAAAGGGAAAGAGATGAAGTAATAAAGAGAAACTTTTGAAACACAAAATTTCTGTTAAAGTAAAATAATTGCTGGGCACGGTGGCTCACACCTATAATCCCAGCACTTTGGGAGGCCGAAGTGGGTGGATCACCTGAGATCAGGAGTTCGAGACCAACCTGATCAACATGGAGAAGCCCTATCTCTACTAAAATTCCAAAACTAGCCAAGCATGGTGGTGCACGCCTGTAATCCCAGCTACTTGGGAGGCTGAGGCAGGAGAATCGCTTGAACCCAGGAGGCGGAGGTTGTGGTGAGCTGAGATCACACCATTGCACTCCAGCCTAAGAAACAAGAGTGGAACTCTGTCTCAAAATAATAATAATAATTTTAGTAGAGGGAAGAAGAAAATCCTAATAAAAAATTATGTTTTAGGCCGGGTGCAGTGGCTTACATCTGTAATACCAGCACTTTGGGAGGCCGAGGTGGGCAGGTCGCCTGAGGTCAGGAGTTTGAGACCAGCCTGGCCAACATGGTGAAACCTCGTCTCTACTAAAAATACAAAAATTAGCTGGGCATGGTGGCACATGCTTGTAGTCCCAGCTACTCGGGAGGCTGAGGCAAGAGAATCACTTGAACCCTGGAGGTTGCGGTGAACCGAGATCACACCACTGCCCTCCAGCCTGAGTGACAGAGTGAGACTCCATCTCAAAAAAAAAAAAAAAAAAAAAAAAAAAAAAAAAAAAAAAAAAAAAAAATATATATATATATATATATATATCTTCCTATATGTGGGGGAAAGAACATGAGACTAAAGGCTAAATCAAACATAATATAATAAGAATATTATGGGACTCTTCTAGTCTAGGGCCAATTTTTCTTTTCTATTAAGGCCTATATAGGACTTTTACTTTATACCTAAAAACATTTTTTAAAAATTCTAACTTGAGGTCCAAACAAAACAAATGACCCATCAAGTCAGCCTTGAGGTTTCAGTGCCAATATGGTTAGAAGCTAGATAAGGTAGAGAGAGTGAAATTGGGAGACAAGTCATGTATCTACTATTCATGTAAAACTCAGAAAATCATATTTTCCCATCTATAGTTTGAAATTCATTTACTTACAACAAGTAGGAAAGATGTTTAAGATAATTAAAACTAACAAATGTCACAATTTTTATTACTTTGCTGAATGCTTTTAGATTTATTATATATATTCCTCAGACATAGACAACAGATCATGTAAAATATAATTAAGCTTTTCCTAAATCAGCCAAGATTGTCATTGTCATAATTTTGCATTGTATCATAAACAAAGTCTATAGGAGCCATCAGGCTGAAAGGGAATTTGAGTTCTGAGACATTTCCTTTTATAAACCTTTTATTTTTGCTGCTTTATTTTAGAATACATACCTTTAAAGCTTACTAAGAAGGGTCTTTAACAGGGTAGACCATGAATTTGCCAATATTTAATCATTTTAACCTACAAAATGCGAATTCCTCTTGGTTTAACCTAACACAATCAAAGATTGAGTCAAAAGGTGAAGAACTTTTTCATCAACTGTCTTTACCAATACCCTTTGACATTTATAGAACCTTTACCACATGCAATGGGATGAAATGTAGGACATGCTGAACCACATTGTTCCCTCCCTACATTCAGCCAAATGATTCCTTCTTTCCTTAATCCATACTTGTCTGGAGCTCGTGCTCTTATTTTCCATTACCACTATAAAGAGATAATAGAGTTATGCCTCTCGTAGAATGTCATCCTTCCCTGCTGGCTTCTCTGGCAGTATAACTTTTTAAATCCCCTATCTCTGATTTACTGTCATCAAAATTCCACCTATTGCTGTGTATTGAGTTAATATTTAGTACTTTGTGAGAAAAAATTGTTGGAATTTTGAATCATTGCATTTTAGAGCTAGAAGTAATCTTAGCAATCGCTTAGGCCAATCTTCCTATGGTGGTTGTTGCCAGCTCTGCTGATTCCCTCTGCCAGCCTCATTTTCACCCAGTCCTCCCTGATGCTGCCAATGTACTTTGGGAATGGACTTGACTTAGCAGTGGAGGTTATCTCATTGACTCAGAAACCCAAGCCTAAGTTAATTAGCACAGTCAGGTCTGTGTCATTAGGGTGGGTATTATAGGCTGAATTGGGTCCTCCCAAAATTCATGTGTTAATGTCCTAACCCTTAGAATCTCAGAATGCGACTATATTTGGGGAGAGGGTCTTTAAAGAGGTTTTTAGGTTAAAATGAGGTCATCTGGATGGGTCCTAATCAAATATCACTGGTGTCCTTATGAGAAAAAGAGATTAGGGACTCAGATAAACTCTGAAGGAAGACCATGTAAGGGCACAGGGAGGAGAAGATGGCAAGATGGCCATTTACAAGTCAAGGAGAGAGGCCTCAGGAGAAACCAACCCTGTTGACACTTTCATATCCATCTTTTACCTTACAGAACTGTGGGAAAACAACCTTCGGTTGTTTAACACCAGTCTGTAGTACTTTATTATGACGGCAGCACTAGCAAACTAATACGGTGTGACTGGGCATTGGAATAAGACCCATTTGGGCCATTATGTGATCCAGTGAGTCTTCTGAGTTATTTAGGCCAGTTAGGGCCAAGTTTTCTGTTACTTACAGTCTCTGCTGTATGTGATGTTACCAACTTCTTCATTTTACACAGAGAGCTGAGGCTTCTTCAAATGTAAACATAGATTACAGAATTTGAAATGATTATCTTTCCTCAAAGATTGAGGGCATATGCATAATTGGTAGAAATAGTATAGTCATCTCTTGGTATCTGTGGGAGACTGGTTCTAGAACTCACCCTTCCACCCCACCCCACCCCAGAGGACACCAAAACTCAAGTCCTTTGTATAAAACAGTGTAGTAATTGCATATAATCTATGCACATTCTCCTATATAAATCATCTCTATTAAGTGTATTACCTAATACAATGCCTACACATCACTTCATTCGTGTGGAGTCAACATAGTCCTCAGAGCACGGCAAATTCAAGTTTTGCTTTTCGGAACTTTGCAGAATTATTTTTCCTAATATTTTCTTTTCTTTACTTTTTTTTTTGAGATGAATTTTCATTCTTGTTGCCCAGGCTTGAGTGCAATGGCGCAGTCTTGGCTCACTGCAACCTCTGCCTTCCAGGTTCAAGCGATTCTCCTGCCTCAGGCTCCCAAGTAGCTGGGATTACAGGCACCTGCCACCATGCCCAGCTAATTTTTGTGTTTTTAGTAGAGACAGGGTTTCACCATGTTAGCCAGGCTTGTCTCAAACTCCCAACCTCAGGTGATCCACCCGCCTTGGCCTCCCAAAGTGCTGGGATTATAAGCGTAAGCCACCATGCCCAGCCTTCCCTAATATTTTCAATCCACAGTTCGTTGAATCCACAGATGCAGAAGCCACAGATACAGAGGACTGACCATCCAAGTAAACAGTTTCGTGACTAGAATGAACAAAATATTTACTTTTATCTCTGATCAATCCAGAGAGGCTAAAGTAAGGAGGATTGGAAGTATTGGGAAAGGCAAAAAATCTGAAAATTAGCTCCTTGCATCAGTAAGTCAATACTAGTACCCCTTTTTCCAGCTTTATCTTTAGCCTCATTAGCAGGGGCTTGCCCTATCCAGTATTTAGCCCTGCTGTTTCTCTCATTGCCTGCTGCTTACAGGTCTCAAGACTCCTGTGCTGTTCCATACATTCCTGCACCTGGGAGTAGCCCATGTGCACTTCTGTCCAGATTTGAATGCCTCAGTTTTTATATTCATACTCTTCCATCACCAGTAATAATGATATGTTCAAAGCAGCTCCCACATTTTAAGTGCTAAAGACATGTTTTATGAGAATATAGACTGTGCTGCTCCCCTATATAGAAAATTCATACTCATCATTTGGAGAAGTGGGAATTTTACCATGGTTAGCCACTTTAAACTTCTTGACAGCTTCAAACCACTGTATCTCATTTACATTAACATTTTTGTTCTAGAAAATGGAAAAAGTTACATTGAGATATTCTCACTTCATACATTCTAAAGCATGCTTCGTGAATGAATTATTTCTTTTAAATCTTGGCAAGCTGAATTATGAGTAGAGATTGTCAAATTTAAATGTTGTTTATAACAACCATGCTATGAGTATAACAAGAGCAGAGTAATCTTCCCAGAGCCTCAAACTGTGCCTGGCATGTAATACATGACAAATAAATATTCGCTGAGTAAATATTTATTGAATGAATGATTGAGATAGAATTTGTGATATATTTATGCATTGCAAGTTGCTGAATAATTTTATCTTAAAAATTACCTCTCAGGCCCATTTAATGTTGAACCTTCAAAATTTCCAATTAATATATATGACAGCAAATGATAAACCGTGCTGTCAAAGTTGGTGATTTGTGTATGGGATGTTATCATTTGACTTACCAGTTAGTGACAGAGTTGGACAGATAGTAAGACTGCCCTCATTCTGGATATTATGCCATGGTGTTTGGGGATACCATGATGCAAGGAACCTATAGAAAGTATCAGTTTTCTTCCTGAGGGCGGGAGGAGCAAGTAGTGCTACAGTTTATCTAAATTGCTACAGAAGTCTTCTTTCATATGGACACATCACTTTCTTGACGCCCTTCCATATGTTGTGACTTGAATCAGTAAAATCAAAAGGAGTTTTACAGTTGGCTCGTAAAATGTCAAACCTTTGACTTCTGAAGTTTTCCAAGTTTGTTGTGGAGCCATACTGTTGAGTATTTTTTTTTCGAGACAGGGTCTCGCTCTGTGGCCCAGGCTGGAGTAGAGTGGCACCATCACAGCTTGCTGCAGCCTCGACCTCCCAGGTCCAAGTTACATTGAGATATTCTCACTTCATACATTCTAAAGCATGCCTCCCACTTCAGCCTCCTGAGTAGCTGGGACTACAGAAGTGTGCTACCACACCCAACTAACGTTTGTATTTTTTCTAGAGATATGGTCTCACTATGTTGCCCAGGCTGGTCTTGAACTTCCGGGTTCAAGTAATCCACCTGCCTCGGCCTCCCAAAGTGTTGGGATTACAGGCGTGAGCCACTGCACCTAGCTGAATACATATTTAAGTGAAAGTGAAAAATCTGTATACTTCTGTGTTAGAAAAACCTTTAGAACCTTTGAGGTTTTTGTTTGTGTGTTTTTTAACAAATTAAGTATAGTCAAAATCCTGCTACTATTTTTGTTTGGATTGCTTTTATTCTTTTCATGATTTAAGTTTGGTTTTATTATTTGTTTGTTTGTTTGAGATAGGGTCTCGCTCTGTCGCCCAGGTTGGAGTGCAGTAGTACAATCTCAGCTCACTGCAACCTCCGTCTCCTGGGTTCAAGCGATTCTCCTGCCTTAGCCTCCCAAGTAGCTGGGATTAAAGGCATGAGCCACCACACCCTTCTAATTTTTGTATTTTTAGTAGAAACGGGGTTTTATTATGTTGGCCAGGCTGGTCTTGAACTCCTGGCCTCAATTGATCTACCTGCCTCAGTCTCCCAAAGTGCTGGGATTACAGGCATGAGCCACCGAGCCCGGCCATGAGTTAGTTCTTTGTTGTTGCTTGAATGGCTTTAAAACTTGAATCATTTTGGGGTTTAATTTGCTTACTACCTTACAGGTACAATTGGCATTACATCTAAATGTATGGCCATTCCTTCATTATGGTCAAGAATTTGAGATGGGAAAATTATAATTGTATTTGCATCAATTTACTTGATCATTCATACTTTTCTAGAAACCATAGTCTGTAACTGGATATGAACATTCTAGACACTGCAGTTCTGAATTTCTGAATTATGGGTTTAAAATTCTAAAAATTCAGCACCCCAACCTTCAAAGTTAGCCAAGAGTAATCACTGGTGCATGGGTTGATTTTACATTTTAATAGTACTCAATGTCTTCTTTACTTATGCTAGAAACAAAAGAATTCCTTTGAAAAGAATTGACACCTTGATCAAAAACTGAAAAGGAAAATGCATTCAAGTTTCATTCAGCAACATCCATGCTTCTTTGCCTCAGCTCAGTTTTCTTGACCTACTTGTGTGTATCCAGTGCCACTTTTGCACAACGATTTAAAGAGTGATTGAAAAGAACTTGTCCTCTTTTTAAAGTATAACTAGCAAGGATCCAAAAGTATGTCACAGGTGGGCACAGCGGTTCATACCTGTAATCCCAATGCTTTTGGAGGCTGCGGTGGGAGAATGACTTGAGGCCAGGAATTCAAGGTAAGTGTGGGCAACATAGCAAGACTCCCGTCTCTAAAAAAGAATATTTTTTTTGAAACTAGCCCGTTGTGGTGGTGCGCACCTATAGTCCTAAAGTGCATCATGTGGCAGCTGATCCATATTTTTTTCCTGCACCTCGGTGTTCACATAACAAAGTGAATTTATTCTCACAGCCAAGTTTTACTAACTGCAACTGTGAAAGGAAAGGCTCTTTGTGATTTTCGTGTTTTAAGAACTACAGTCATTGAACCATTTCCACATTAAATTGCATGGTAAGCAAGGCATCTTCAGTTTTAGACCATGAAGAAGACACCGACAAATTACAATGTATATCCATTGTTTCCCTGGGGCAATAGTTTCCTGATCAAACCACTATTGTCAGCTAGGGTCTCTGAGCTCCAAGAAATTAAATGAGACTAGAACAGAATCAGTGGGATTTTGATACACAACGAGAAGCCATCACATATCTTGGAAAGTGCACATAAACCTTCCCATAGATTCTGGGAAACTTCCCTCCAGGATCGTTAAAAAAACATCGGCAAGATTTTTTTTTAATCTCTTCATTTGTTGTCTCCCTATCACCTACAGATTTGGGATTTAGTTGAAATGCCAGAGGCAGCCTGCCAAATCCTGTGACTCAGACATATGAGGCTTCTGCTGGGAGTGCAGACAGGTGGATACAGACCTGACCTGTTTGCTAACTTTGTTCTGGGATTTCAACTACAGCACCCACCTAGTTGTTGGAAAATGATGCCATTTGCATCTTTTACACAAATGTTTGTGGATTCAAGGTACCTTTGAAAAAGGAAAGAGAACAAACCTCAAATCAAATAAGCTGTGTGATGGCCACCTGAAAGTGAAAAATTTGCTTTAGGGGTGATCTGAGTCAGTGTTCTCCCCACACTGTGCCTCAGAACCACCTGGAGGGCTCCTGCGACATACAGGTACTGGAGCCCCATTCCTAAATATTCTGAATAACGGACCCAGCTATTTCCTTTCTAGGAGGGCAGCATAAGATATTTTACATTTCATCTGATAACTTTTTATATATTGTTTTAATTGTTCATGTTTGTAAATTATCTTTTTAAATTAATTTGAAAAGCATTTGTCCTCAATGTGGTCTTTCCTAACCACACCATACTTACCAGTAGTTACAGTTTTATTATGGACACTCAAAATGCCTGCCCACACCAAAACAAATCAATGCACAGTTTTCAATATATTGAATTGGTATTATAAACTGGATAAAAATGAATTTGAAAGCCTGCTCTGCCGTTGTAAAAATTTAGGCAAGTTCTATAACCTCTCTGAGCCTCAGATTCAACTGTGAAATGGGAGCTTTAAGAATGTACTTACTTTTTGAGATTGGGTGAAAATTAAATTTTAAATTATATGATCCTTGTCATTTTTATATAGTGCGTATTCAAAAATGGTTTTTTAGTCATCAGCTACCCTAATCCCTCTTCCTGAACTCACAATACGAGGTCATTTACAACATGTTGAATTCATTTATTTACATCATTTTCAAGTAAATATGTGGGTTTTTTCATTACAAATGTAAAAAATATATGTACACTTTTTGAACAGAGTATAGCAGTCTGAACCCTAAGGCAAATAGGAATTATATTACACAGGATTTTTTCTAGTTAACAAATGTTCTCTGATTTTTTCTGCTAGCTTTTCCTTATCACCTGCTGTTTCTATACCCATCTTTATTCACTGGTGTTTATTTATATGTAGCCACAGCCTTCACAGCTTCACAAAACTCAAATAACGTTTCAGTGGGTGGTGTGTTTAGAAAGGAGACAGATGGATTTGGGATAATCACGAGTTTTTGTTGTTGCTAATGATACCATTTCAGGCCTGCTAGAAACATATACAGTCCAGGGACTGACTGAAATGAAACAAGGAAACAGATAAGTTTTACTAATGTAATATGTGCCATGGTTTTGGTACTTTATAATATTCCTGTATACTGTGCCTCATTAAAAAAGTTAAGCATTCTCCTGACCAGGCATGGTAGCTCATGCCTGCAATCCCAGCACTCTGAGAGGCCAAGGCAGGAGGATCACTTGAGAACAGAAGTTTGAGACCAGCCTCGGCAACAGAGTGAGACATTGCGTCTGGGGAAAAAAAAAAAAAAATAGATTTAATACAATAAAATAAAAATTTTAAAAAGCATTCTCCTGCCAGCTCTGGAGAAAGTCTTGGAGTTCTTTGGGGGTGGACCAGCAGTATCAGCATCACCTGGAAACTTAGAAATCCAGAATCTCAGCTGCCTTCTCCCCAGCTGCTAAATCGAAATTTGCATTTAAATAACATGCCTGGCCTAGCACCAAGGCTCACACCTGTGATCCCAGCACTTCCTTTAGGAGGCCAGGGTTGGAGAGTCACCTGACACCAAGAGTTTGAGACCAGCAAGATCCCCGTCTCTAAAATGTGTGTGTGTGTGTGTGTGTGTGTGTGTGTGTGTATAAAATATTAACAGGTGGTTTGGATGAACTACAGAGTTTGAGAAGCTCTGACCGAGGGAACAGTTAAGTCTTTGACTTACCGGGTACAAAAATGACGACTGTCTTGAGATGTCTTTTAATTTAATTGTGGTTGTATTCAACCACAACATTTAGAATAAGTTTATACAACATCTTCTTGATGGTGCACAATGCTAGCTGCCTTTTTGTAACTTTGGAAACACTGTAATGCATTCATTGGAATGACAGTAGGCAGAAGTATTTTCTCTTTACCACACTTGTTTCAAGAAATTGAGGCTTTATTACTCTGAAAACCTCTAAATTCTAGGCCAAACTGTGAAATGTTTCCCAACCAGTAATAAAGGAGATCAGATTGTTAAAGGATCTACTTCCATTTCTATTTATTTAAAAGTTTATAGGATTGTGGTTAATGGAGCGCAGATGAGTTTACTCATTACTCTGTCATTTGGTTTATCACTCAGCTAAGACCTACTAGCTGCTATAAGTTTTTGATCAATATAGAGCTTTATATAATTTTTAGTCATATATTGTTAAATTTATACTCATCACAGGTTGTTTGTTAAAAACCTGGAAACTAGAGAAACACCAATGGCAAAGAACAAGATATCAGTGAGGACCATTAATATGATAATTCTCTAAGCTGATTTCAGACTGATCCTCTCTATATCCATAAGATGCAGTTATCAAACTGAACTCTTAAAAAACAGATCCAGATGTATTGACTGCTTCAAAAATCAAAGTTAGACATAGAACTACCATGAGGATTATGGCCAGCATGACTCTTCACACATTAGACATCTCTACTTACACAATGTGTCATTTGCAGGGAGGTGCTTACAACTTCAGTGATCACATCATTAATAAACAAAACACAAATTAAAACAGAACAGTTGATTTTCCCTTAGTGGAAAATGTAAAAATTCCAAAAAACAATTTATGAAATCATTTATTAATTTTCGATTCTATAACAGTTAAATTTTATCTACATTTCCTTCTTAAATGCGTCTGAAAAATAAGCATGATCTAGCTTCTAAAATTTGTTGATAAGCTTTCTTCCATAAATAATCTAATAGCATATCTCTCATTAAATGAAGAAAGAGTAAAAATGTGTCTATATGTGATGACCACAGTTAAGGAATATGTAAGAGCTTTCTAATACAATATTAAATATTATGCCAACTTAAAATAAAACATTTTAAAACATCTTCTTTAGCATTTCATTTTTATTTTATCTACAGAGCTGTGGCTAATGGGTCTCAGATGTACCCCTTTATTACTCTGTCACTGGTTTACTCTCTCTCTCTCACTCAGCTGAGACCAACTTTTATTACGTTATGTCTGAGTAAAGCAAAAAACTACATGCTGGTGTCAGAGAAATGATAACTTCTGTGTAACTGCCTTAGTGTGTGTAACTTTAAGGCAAAGACACCTTTAGGTACTATGAACCCTGATTCAAAAAGGGTTACTTTGCACACTTACAGGTACTTACTGTGTGTCAGACTTAAGTCCTAAGACTTAAAAAAAAAAAAAAAAAAAAAAAAAAAAAAAACCAACGTATTTGATTCTCAAAAGAACTCTATAAGATATGAGGTCATGTTATAAATGAGGAAACCAAGGCACAGAGAGGTCAAGTAACTTGACCAAGGTCACAGAGGCAATAAATGGCATAAGTGCCACAGAAAGTGATAATAAGTCACTCTTCATGATCACAGTATTCTACCGTATGGCTCTGCTGACCAAATCCAGTGCTCAAATCCCTTCCCAAGACATTTTATTTTGTCTCCCTATGTCACAGTGCCTCATGCTTCAAAAGTAATTTTGTTTTCCCTCTATTTCATTAATATTCTTTAGTGCATTTATTTCAGCCAGTTATTAGGGGAAAAAAAGAAATCTAATTTAAACTAATTCATACCAAGGGGCATTAAATTGTGGATAGATTCTGGCTTGACATCGTCATTATTACACAGGCTTTCAACTTGAAAGGAGCACAATTGCTACTTTAAAAGAATTAATCTCAATTGTAGTGGTTTTCAAAATTCAAAAGAGTCAACTTTCAGGGTCCAGCTGGAGGTTTCTAGATCCCCAAAATCCAGTCTCAAATACAAAAAGTTCTGCTTTTCTATGTGATGGTTGTGCATAAAATTTCATTCGGGAAAATAAAGGGGACTCTGCTGCTTAAAATAACAATAAACTGAACCACCCCTCTAATCCACTAGGCCAGTGAACTTTCTGGCTCTTCTTCCCCTCACCTCCATCAGACACATTTCATGCACCCGCCCTCCTTGATAAAGAAGCGCTTAGAGGCTCACAGAACAGAGCAGAACATCTCTGGGTTCAAAGAACTTCAGGAGGAGATCCAGAAAGTACTTTTGAGTAGATGTGTTGAGCCTCTCAGTAATGCGAAAGCATGCTGCAGGGATCGCCATCCCAGCAACAGGATTATTCTGTTTGATATCTGTTGCCAACAGCCACATTTCCCAGCATCTTGGACGCAAAAGGGGGTTTACTGACAAAGCAAAACTTTTCTATTGGGCATTACAATCACAGGAAAATCACCGGCTACCTCAATGCATAGTCCCATGGTAGCATTCCTCTGGTCACTCTTAGAAAAGGCCCAAGTCATCTGGGGGCCTGGACTCGCCCGCCCCAAGCAGGTGGCCCTTCTCTTGGTTTCCGTAGTTCTTCCCAGTAAATGGCGGAAATTGTATCTGTCACAATGTGCACAACTTTGTCCTTTGCTGGAGTCAGGTTTCTGGCCATGGGTCAGATCACTCACTGCCTAAAGCAAATTCTTCCTCCACACCCAATAAATTCTTCAGGGAATCATGCAGGGATAGGTAGATTTCTTTAGGTACATATTTGTATTTATGAGAGCAGCTGGGAGTTGTCTTCCTGGTTCTAGTCAATGATTAACTTTTGAAGGCAGCCTCTTTGTGTATGTGTGGTGTGACAGAAAGTACTTGTTTTAAGTGTTCCCACACAAAGTTATACATCTGTTTTTCTAATCAATCAATGACCTAACTACAAAGAGTTGAAGCTACCACTGAGCCAATAGTAAAGAATAAAATTCTACCAGTGGGGCGCAGTGGCTCACGCCTGTAATCCCAGCAATTTGGGAGGCTGAGTCAGGTGGGTCACCTGAGGTCAGGAGTTTGAGACCAGCTGACCAACATGGTGAAATCCTCATCTCTACTAAAGATACAAAATTAGCCGGCCGTGGTGGTGCACACCTATAGTCCCAGCTACTGGGGAGACTGAGGGAGGAGAATCCCTTGAATCCGGGAGGTGGAGGTTGCAGTGAGCCGAGATTGTGCCACTGCACTCCAGCCTGGGCAACAAGAGTGAAATTCTGTCTCAAACAAACAAACAAACAAAAGAAATAAAATCCTACCCTCCCAGAAATCTCTCATTACCATAGAAATCACCAGATGTTTACCAGGATGCTGCCCTGTGGTCACCTAGGGGCTGAATACACTGTTTTCTACCTACTCCTTCAGCCTCTGGGAATCCACAGGCCAATTCAATGACATATGCTCAGAGGAGTCAATAATACAATTGCAGTTAGAGCTGTATTCACAATACATTTCTCAGAGAGAAAGCCTCCATTCATTTCTACTCATTTTTTACTGAGAATTTTCACTTTATACTTCTATGAGAGAGACATTAGTATGCACGTTGGCTCGTGGTAAGGTGTATTTAACTGTATATTTAATAAAGGTTCCAAATGTGTTTCGTGATTATTAAACACATGTGCTCAGCAGCATTGCTGTTCTCTTAAATTTCAGTTCCTTGTTTCAACTGACTGCTCACTCTGCTATTTGAGAGACAATCTCCAACTTCTTCTTTTTTTTTTTTTTAAGACGGAGTCTCACTCTGTCTCCCAGGCTGGAGTGCAGTGGCGCGATCTCTGCTCACTGAAAGCTTTGCCTCCCAGGTTCACGCCATTCTCCTGCCTCAGCCTCCCAAGTAGCTGGGACTACAGGCACCCGCCACCACGCCTGGTTGATTTTGTTTTTGTAGTTTTAGTAGAGACGGGGTTTCACCGTGTTAGCCAGGATGGTCTTGATCTCCTGACCTTGTGATCCTCCCGCCTTGGCCTCCCAAAGTGCTGGGATTACAGGTGTGAGCCACGGCGCCCAGCCAACTATTAACCCAAACTCTGCATAAATCAACTCAGTATCTTCCCCAGACAAAACAGCACTTCCTCTGGATTCCCCGTTTCTGTCCCCATTTCTTTAAATAAATCCTTTTTCTAGGGTCTCAGAATTGCATTATATTTCATTTACTTCTAAAATATTTTCCTATGTAATAGGTTTGATTTTACAAGACTATCCTAGACAACTGTTCCCCTTTTGGCATCATGCCTGCAACCTTGCAAGTGTCAATGGTGGAATTGGGCTTCCTGGCTTCCGGAGTTCAGTCCAACTGGTTAGCCTTATGATTGAAAGTAAAGTAAGGGTAATTGGAAGTAAGAATTTATTACCAAAGTCAGCCTTGTGTGTATATATTAGTTAATTAGTCACACTAAACTATGAGTTAAAAAGTAGCAAATCAGGGCAAAATGCAGATAAAGAAAAAAATCTAAGTAAGGGTAGAGATCAATTTTTAACTGATAAATGATAATGATGTAAAACTGAAGTTCAGTAATTATCAATTACTGATTCACCTAACTATGATCTTCCTCAAGTGGACCAAATAGAAAACACACTTACTTCAACAAGCAGCAATTGATGCGGTTACTAAACCCTGGTCTGTGGACCACCTGTATCAGAATCATTGGCGATCTTCTTATTTTAGTTTACTTGATTTTGTTTTGCCCTATATTATTTAAAAAATTACTTAGTTATGAATAACCAGAACATGTGCAAGTTACTGAAGAATGATCAGTGATGCAAAGTTGCTGACTTTAAGGGTAGAGAAAGGGATCGTGAGCCAAAACTCAGTGAACTATATTGAGAGTAAAAATTGAAAAAGAGTTAGGGAAGAATATTGTATCTTTTCTATGCCAATAAATGTTCATAAAGTTTCAAGTAATATAAGGATGAAAAATTGAGATTATGTTTTCTTTAACTTGAATTTTTGTAGAAGTATTGGAAATACTGACATCTGTTGCACTAAAGAAAGTAATGTTTATGAACTATACTTACATTTTAGTTATCTCTTTCTAATTAAAACAATCATCTTTCTCTCTCTTTTTTTTTTTTTTTGAGACGGAGTTTCGTTCTTATTGCCCAGGCAGGAGTGCAATGGCGTGATCTCAGCTCACCACAACTTCTGCCTACTGGGTTCAAGCGATTCTCATCCCTTAGCCTCCCAAGTAGCTGGGATTACAAGCATGTGCCACCATGCTTGGCTAAGTTTTGTATTTTTAGTGGGGATGGAGTTTCACCATGTTGGTCAGGCTGGTCTCGAACTCCTGACCTCAGGTGATCCACTCATCTCAGCCTCTCAAAGTGCTGGGATTATGGGCGTGAGCCACCACGCCTGGCCAATAATTAATCTTTCAAGAAAAAAATCATATTTGGGAATGCTTTCTATTGTGTGATGATGTTAAAGGAAAGATGCCAATTCTACCATTTCAACATTTCATGGGGGAAGAAATAGTTCAAAATCACTACAATAATATCCATGTGAAATTATCTTCATTAAGCCATAGTAAATAAATAAATAAATAAATAATAAAAAGAAAATGAAAAAATAAGATACGAGAAACAGAATATTCTCTTTAATAAAACAACAAAAGATTTTAAAAGAATGCTCTGAGAAGACAATTTCATATATTTTTAAATCTATGGAGACATTGCTCTAGTCAATTCCCTTTGGAAAAGGAGGGAAGCTTAAAAACTTCAATATTATGGGAAAGTTCAATATTACATCAGCACCGTATCCTGACAAGGCCAGTCTAAAAAAGTATCTTGCTCATTCTCTAACTTCTGTTACCATGAGCATGTATTTAGTATTGCAAAATACACATAAAATGACCACAGAAGCAAGCAAGAGTGCTAAGAAATTATTTTTTCTGCCCTACAATGTCAAAATTAAAAATTCAACTTCTAAAATTTTATTTTATTTCATTTATTTTTCTGAGAAGGGGTCACACTGTCACTCAGACTGGAGCACAATGGTGAGATCATGGCTTACTGCAGCCTCAACTTCCCAGGCTCGTGATCTTCCCATCTCAGCCTCTGAAGTAGCTAAGACTACAGGTGCACATCACCATGCCCAGCTAATTTTCATACTTTTTGTAGGACAGGATCTTGCCATGTTGCCCAGGCTGATCTCAAACTCCTGGGCTCAAGCAATCCACCTGCCTTGGCCTCCTACAATGCTGGAATTATAGACATTAGCCACTGTGTCCAGCCTTAAAATTTTAAATAACTAAATTGAAACAATTTTTAATGACAAATTCAGGATTTATTCTTGTATGCCAGAATTTCAGTCTATGACAATCCAGCTCTGACCATGAGTTCCGATGAATATTGGTTGTAATATTCTACCTGTTGGAATTTAGCCAAAATGTGTGTTTGATATACTTTTAATGCTTAGCCAGGCTTGGAAACCACTCATTTACTGAATATTTACATGTGCCAAATCCTGGGTAATCTGGCAATAGAAAGACAAACATCTGCACAAAGTTACCCAAGACAATTTATTAACTCCATTACCTGGCCTAGAGCTTGTTTTTGATATTGACTCACCCTTTCCTGCAAGGGCAAGGCAGTTTTGTAATTGTAAACATTTAAACCAGTTTATGTTTTGAAGATGAGTACTAAGAATGAGGAGGATGTTTAGCACAATTGCGTATTAAAATGTTAGGAAGCAGTGAAATATAAACATAGGAATAGATAGATCAGAGTCCAGAAATTGATCAATTATATGAATTAAATGTATGATAAAGGCAGAATTTCAAATCCATAGGAGAAACATGGATTACTATTCTCAAACACTTTGAATAGCTAGTCATCGAAGGGAAAACAAAAACAAACCTGAATTTCAATCTTACTCCATGCACACTGAAATAAAATCCATATGTTACAACTTTAAATGTAAAAAATAAAATTACATGACTATAAGTTTTATAGTTTGTGAAAATTCAGCAAGCTATACATTTAAGACATGAATACTTGTGTGATTATACATTATTTATCAGTAAACAATTTTAATTTTGATAAAATGATAAGTAATGTTTTTAATTTTGGAGGAGAAAAGGCCTTTCAACTGTAATGAAAACTCAAAAAAAAAAAAACGCAGAAAGATTGGCGAGTTTAAACTACATGCAAGTTTAAACTTTCTAAATGACATAAAAACACCGTAACACATTAAAAAAAAAAATCAAATTGGGAAAAACATACTTTTGACGGACTATATCAGTCAGGGTCTAACCAGGAAATGAGAGATCCCTCTAAACACCTGAAACAAAGATAATCTAATAAAGGAATTGTTTTTAGAGGTGATGGAAGAGAAAAGAAGTAAAAAAGGGGTTGATAAGCCCTGTAGAAGTTATCAACAGCAGGTAGCCTCTTTGCCCCTAAACTGGAAGGCAAAAAGGAGGATGTAGTGTTCCCAGTGCCCACGGTCCTGCTGGAGCCAAAACCACACAGCCCTCTCTGATGGGAGCAGAAGCCACAGGGAATATGCAGTGGATGTTAGAGATGCTGCTTGAAGTAGAGGATGGGGTGGAGTGCAAATATCTTGGCTCTTCCCTCCCTCTTGACCTCTGTATTAGTTTCCTAATTGCTGCTATAACAAATTGCTACATACTAGCTGACTTGGAGCAACACAAATTTATGTTTTTACAGTTCTAGAGATCAGAAATCTGAAATGGCTCTCACTGGGCTAAAAACAAGATGTCAGAACTGCATTTCTTTCCAAGGCTCTAGGGAAGAATCTGTTTTCCTTGGCTTTTCCAGTTTCTTGGGGCTACCTTTCCTAGCTCCTCTTTCCTCCATTTTCAAAGGCAGCAATGGCCAGTCAAATCTTTCTCATGCTGTCACCTTTTTAAGGTCTCATGTAGGGTAATCTTATTTTAAGGTCAGCTGATTTGCAAACATAATTCCATCTGTAACTCAATTCTCTTTTGCTATGTAATATGATGTGTTCACAGGTTTCAGGGATTGGGATGCAGGTATCTTTGAAGGAGCGGTTCTTCTGCCTTCCATACCCTCCAGTCTCTCACCAGTGCCTCTCTCCGTCCAGATTCAACTGGAAACCGACTGACTGGGAGAGCAGTCTTCAAGGGCCAGTGCTCCACATCCCAACTCCCATCCCACACAGATCCAGGAGAAAGAGAGGAATGGATCTAAGAGCAGACGGGTACCCGGAAAATTAACTAATATCCCTAGAACAAAGAGTTCTTAGAAATCAATGAGAAAATTATAACAAAAAAGACAAATGAGCCAAGGATATGTGCTGGCAGGCTGGCAATTTTTAGGCAAACATATGAAAATAGTATACATATGTAAAGATTCTCAACCTCCTTAATCTAAATTGAAACAACAAGCTATAATTTTTTTTTTGTATCCTATGGGCTACACTCAAAAGATTGTTAATATCCAGTTTTGATGACAGTATAGACTATTGAAAACAGTAACTGATGAAACATTTTTGGAAGGCAGTTTGGCAAAATATAATCAAAATGTAAATGTTTTTGCCTTTTGATTTAGTAATTCCACTTTTTTCTTTTTTTAAAAGATATGGAGCAAGGCTCTGCCACCCAGGCTGGAGTGCTGTGGCACTATCCTAGTTCATTGCAGCTTTGGATTCCTGGGCTCAAGCAATCCTCCCACCTCAGCCTCCCAAGTAGATGGAATTATAAGCCACAGGCCACTGATTCTGGCCTGACTTAGAAATTCCACTTTTATGAAAAAAACTCACACCCACAAGTGAGAAAAAGTTTATATAAAGATGTTCATTGAGACAGTGTTTATGATACCAAAAAACAAACGATCTGGATGTAATTCACATGTCCATTAATATAGGATTGGTTATGGTTTGGTGAAACAACAAAATGCACCTTTTGAAGGAATGACTTGATACGGAAATAGAATGCACTGCATGGAAATATGTCTATTGTTAGGTGGAAAAAATAAGTTGCAAGGCAGAATGCATAGAATAATTATAAATCATTTACATGTTAGGACATGAATGAAAGTGCTGGTGAATATAAATCAATCTGTTAGTAATGGTTGAATGGTAAACAGACTTGATAGCAATAACTTAAGCATACCCTTAAAATGACCCTGCATGGCAGACACACCTGAATATGTGTTCTGATCTGGGGAATCCAGGAGGGGCAAGCTGAGAGATTCATTCAGTGTGTATAAGGAACATCTGAACCCCAGCCCATCCCATAGAACATGGGCCATACAGGGAATCAAGACCCCAAGTTTTGGGTTGAGTGAAGATTCCCAAGTGGAGGTTGTTAGGAGAAAAGTGCTAAGTAGCAATGCTATATAAACTGCATACTTTTTGCAAGCAATTGCAGTTTTTCTACCCAGCCCACTGCCACTGGACTGTAGGTAAGGTGGTTCTCCTGCCCAGTCTGCTACCACTGCACTCTCTTCCCAATAATAATAATAAATAATAATAATAAATAATAATAATAAATGAGACCCCATATCTCATTTACCAGTTCTGGGTCTCTTCTACAGCCTCTTCAACCTGGTGCCATCTCTGTTGCATTTGACAGGGTGTTAGCACGAAAATGGACATTCTCAGATGTGGTATTCTTGGGACTTTGACTTTTTATTTTACATATTTTTGTATTGTTTGAATTTTGCATAACAAGCAATTTTTACATAAAATTTTATATCAGAAGAAGAGTATAAAATCATGGACTGTGATTAATATATTTGTTTAAGAATTGGTCAAGCTTTTATTTGTACTGGGTAAATTTGGTTTAAATTTATCTCTACATAAAAAAATCAACTCTGAGTCATGGGTAAAACATTCTTCCCCTCAAGATGAATGAACAAATGAATGAATGAATTAGTAAATAAGAGAGATTTTTCTCTCAGCCCTCTTATTGACTTGTGAATTTCTCTTACTAAATATGTTTAAATTAGAGAGTTCCTCGTTTTCAGGGTTCTCTGCCAAAAAGAAACTTTGTCCCCTTGTACTTTCAATTCCTGTCTCTACTGAGTATCCTGAAGTTCCTTTCCCTTTCATTTTGGTTTACATAATATTCAAATAGATCCATTAACTAACACTTTCATCTGGGGAAGAGAGATTGGTATGTAAAATGAACTTATATTAGAGATAGAAATTCCTCTACAGCTATTTCTCTTGAATAATATCATTTCCCTGAGCCTTGGAAAACTTCCAGTCTTTTTTAACACCACTCCAATGCATAGTGATCACAATATCTTTACATTCTGTAAAAGTTTTTTTGTTATTTTGTTTTTTGAGACGGAGTTTTGCTTTGTCTCCCAGGCTGGAACACAATAGCATAATCATGGTTCACTGCAGCTTCAGCATCCTAGGATCAAGCAATCCTCCCACCTCAGCCTCCTGAGCAGCTGGTACTACAGGTACGTACCACCATACTTGCCTTTTTTTTTTTTTTTCTTGTAGAGACAGGGTCTTACTCTGTTGCTCAGGCTGGTCTTGAACACATGGACTCAAGCAGTCCTCCTGCCTCAGTCTCCCAAAGTGTCGGGATTACAGGCATGAGCCACCACACCAGCCTAAAGGTTTTAATTGTTTATTCAGGTTCTGAAACATTCAATGCATCTCTGAATCCTGGGTTATTGTTTCTTACATGATTTAAAGTACATAGATAGTGACTAGATTTATAACCAGCAGGTCATGACACTTTAATATGTTTTGAGCAACACCTTGTAGCGTTGTTTGTAGCTGAAGAAACAGCCTGGCTTTCTTCACTCTGTATTCTTTTTTAGGGGTGAGAGGTAAGATTATAAGAGTAAGGTGATGATTTCATAGTGAAAAGAGGACATTCATATGAGTATAAGCAGAGATTTGTGTCTATGTGCAGAGAGGCCAGGCTGATGAAGCCTAGATTTCACTTGTCAGAAATGGCTGCTCAGATGTAGACTATTGGGTAGATAAGACTGTTCCAGCATTTCCTTCACACTATTGGCATTTATTTCACTACTCCTTCCCACTCAACAATTCTTAGAAAAAATGTGAACTTGTAATAGATAGCATATATTTATGTTGAATATATTTCCTCAACTTTTTTTGAGATGATATTTCTAAGAATAGTCAGATGCATAAAAATTGTCAAGCTTATTACTTGTTTAACAAGGGCTGCCTTCACTAAAAATGGTATGGACACTAAGTTAAGCATACATTGTAATCACATCTTGGTTGATTATCTCCAGCAAAAGTTTGTCACAGAGTGGAGTATAACTTATTTATAAGACAGAAGAACATTTTAATCTAATCACCATAGTAAGAATTCCTTGACTTGAAATCTTGAGGACACAGGGAAGTAATTTTGCTTTTTTCCTAATGTTGAATGTAACATATAATTATTGAAAGCCTCTTACATGCTAATAACTAGCATGAATGTAAAGATAAGTAGGATAGAGTCCCAGTGTCTTAGTCCATTTAGGGTTGCTAAAAAGAAATACCTGAGGCTGGGTAATTTATAATGAAAAGAGGTTTATTTGGCTGACAGTTGTGCACGTGGTATAAGAAGCACAGTGCCAGCATCTGCTTCCAGTGAGGGCTTCAGGCTGTCTCCACTCATGGCGGACGGTGTAGGGGAGCCAGGATGTTTAGAGGTCACATGGTGGGAGAGGAAGAAAGGGCAGCAGGTGCTCTTTTTAACAACCATTTCACTCATTACCTCCAAGATGACACCAAGCCATCTTTGCCCCCATGACCCACACACCTCCCATTAGGCTCCTACCTCCCTCACTGGGGTCAAATTTCAACATGACCTTTGAGGGACAAACATCCAAATTATAGCACCCAGTGTTTAAGGACATCACTCATGTAACAGGAAATGAAAGCTGCATGAAAGTAGCTATGTTATAAAATAATATACTAGAAAGGGTATAAGAATGTGTTTTAAGAGGAAGGGGAGAACACATTCAGGAGAGCAGTCATGTAGGAGGGGATTATGTGAGAAGTAAAATAGATGATTAACGTTGTGTTCTCATGAAATTTGGCTTTCTCTCTTAGACCATAAGCTCCATGAGGATAAGAATCATGTCTCCTTTATCACCTCTCTCCAGCCATCTACACAAGTACCTAGCACAATACCTGACACAATGAATGTGGTCATCAATGAATGAAGCAGGGAAAATAAATTAGCATCAAGTGTCTAGTCTGCGCCAGGTCCTTTCCTGGTTGATCCATATAAAAACCACTGAAGAAGGGTTCCTGCAGTGCCTCCACTGATCTCTTTCTCTCTCTCCTCCCCCCCCTTCTCCTTCCTTTTAAACAAAGGAAGAAATCACAGCTCAAGGAGTGAATTGACCTAAGATAGGTTGGAGCATCAGCTATGGAATTAGCCCTGAATTCTCACAGGCTCTGCCTCTTAATGGTTATGTGACCTTAGGCAAGTTAATTAACCAGTCTCAGCTTCCTACTCTTTAAATGGGGTGATAGATAATTTTACCACTCATAGCATTGTAATGAAGGTCATGTCAGATGAGGTGTATGAAGTGTCTAGGTCCATGCTTGAGACTTAAAATGGTCAGATGGTGTTAGCTGTTATTGACATTGTTGTCATTGCCAACATTGTCAAACTAGAAATAGTATTACCTCCTTCACTAATTTGTCTTAAGGAGTACATTGAGATTGCGTACTGTGAGAAAGCTTTGTCACCTTACAGTGGTCTCAGTAAGGCTCAAGATTATTCTGTGAAAATATATTTGGCAGTGAGGGAGGATTAGGAAATCAAAGAGCGTTTACCTTTGTAGCATTTACCAAACCAGTTAAACTGGATTGACAATCTAAGGATGGTGTTAAAGAGTCAGGAAAGACACAGTGTAAGATAGAGAAAGAGGATAAGAAAGGAAGAAGTGAAAAAATGATGAAGATTACAGCCTAGAAAATGGAAAGGGAAAAATGTAGCCCAAGTGTAACATTGTTAAGTCCAAATCAGAGATATAACTATTGAGGGGGAAAAAGAGGGTCTGGACCATTTCAAAGAAGCAATTTTGTACAGAAGAAGGTTGGCAGAGTGTGCAGGGGACTATTTAGAATGCCTCAGTTTTCCTGGTTACGAAGTGGAAGTATTGGTATAGGCCTCGGGGGTCCGGAGGTTGAAGTGCACTCTAATTTACTTGATATTTAAGTAAATGTGAGACAAGGCAGATGACGGCTGGGGAGGTAATGGGGTGACAAGGAGGTTAAGACTTGCTTATGAGCCACATATAGAATGTGAGGCAGTTGTGGGAGTGGTGAGACCTGGCCTGGAAACCTAAAGAACAAAATGTGAATTATCAGGAATAAGCAGAGAGAAACATCTTAGTGTATGAGACTCTTTTGCTTTGGCAGGCGTTTAATTTTGGGCACCAAGATAATGTCAGAACAGGTAGCTTAAAATCTCCAGTATCAGATGGGATATAGCCCTTATTGTAGTCTGTGCAGTTAAGGAAGTTAGACTGGGATCTGAAATAAAATTTCCATTTATTATTTTGGAAATAATAATTGGCTGGGCCAGGAATAAGTCCTTACTTATGAATAATGACATTGAATGTAAATGGACTAAACTCTCTAATCAAAAGACATAGATAGTGGCTAAATGGATATAAAAAAATGAGACCCAGTGAACTATGTCTATGAGAAACATACGTCATCTATAAAGACACACATAGATTGAAAATAAAGGGATGGAAAAAGATATTCCATCCCAAAGAGAGCCAAAAAAGAGCAGGAATAGCTATACTTATACTAGACAAAATAGATTTCAAGACAAAATCCACAAAAAGAGAAAAAAAATGGTCATGGTACAATGATAAAAAGGTGAATTCAGCAAGAGGATATAACAGTTGTAAATATATATGCACTCAACACTGCAGCAAGCAGATGTAGAAAGCAAATAATATTAGAGCTAAAGAGAGATAGACCCTAAAACAATAATAGCTGGAGACTTCAACACCCAACTTTCAGCATCGGAGAGATCATCCAGACAGAAAACCAACAAAGAAACATTGAACTTAATCTGGACTATAGGCCAAATGAATCTAATAGATAGTTACAGAATATTTTGTCCAACAGCTGAAGAATACACATTCTTCTCCTTAACAGACCATATGTTAAGCCACAAAACAAGTCTTAAAAAATTCAAAAAATTGAAATCATATCAAGTATCTTTTCTGACCACAACAGAGCAAAACTAGAAATCAATAACAAAAGGAACTTTGGAAACTATACAAACACATGCAAATTAAACAGTGTGCTACTAAATAACTAGTGGGTCAATAAAAACTTCAAGAAGCAAATTAAAAACTCTCTTGAAACAAATGAAAATGGAAACAAGACATAGCAAAATCTATGGGATACAGCAAAAGCAGTACTAAAAGGAACATTTTTACCAATAAGCACATACATCAAAAAAGTAGAAAAACATCAAATAAACAATCTAACAATGCATCTTTATAAACTAGAAAAGCAAGAGCAAACCAAACTCAAAATTAGTGAAGAAAAGAAACAATAAAGATCAGAGCAGAGATAAATGAAATTAAAATTAAAAAATTAATGAAAAAAAGTTGTTTTTTAAAAAGATAAATCGAGAAACCCTTAGGCAGACTAAGAAAAAAGAGAGAAGACCCTAATAAATAAATTCAGAGATGAAAAAGGAGACATTACAACTGATACTGCAGAAATTCAAAGGATCTTTAGGGGCTACCATGGGCAACTATATGCCAATAAATTGGAAAATCTAGAAGACAGGGACAAATTTCTAGACACCTGCAACCTACTAAGATTGAAGCTGATGAAATTAAAACCTGAATAGGGCAATAAAAAGTAACAAGATTGAAGCCAAAATAAACAATCTTCCAGCCAAGAAAAGTCCAAGATCCAATGTTCTCACTGGTGAATTTCACCAAACATTTAAAGAAGAACTAATATCAATGCTTCTCAAACTATTCCAAAATATAGAGAAGGAGGGAATACTTCCAAACTCATTCTGTGAAACCAATACTACCCTGATACCAAAACCAGACAAGGACCCATCAAGAAAAGAAAACTACAGGTCAATATCTCTGATGAATATTCATGTGAAAATCCTCAATAAAATGCTAGCAAACAGAATCCAACAACACATTAAAAACAGCATTCATCATGACTATGTGGGATTTATCCCAAGTATGTAAAGATGGTTCAACATAAGTAAATAAATCAATGTGATTCATCATATAAGCAGAATGAAGGACAAAAACCATATGATAATTTTAACTGATGCCTAAAAACCATTTGATAAATTTCAACATCATGATAAAAACCCCCCAAAAAACTGGGTATAGAAGGAACATACCTCAACACCATAAAAGTCATGTATGACAGACTCACAGCTAGTATCATACTGAATGGGAAAAAACTGATGAGAGGAAAAAATGGCCTTTCCTCTAAGATCTGGAATAAGAAAAAGATGTCCACATTCACAACTGTTGTTCAGAATGGTGCTGGAAGTTCTATCTAGAGTGATCAGGCAAGAGAAAGGAATAAAGGGCACTCGAATTGGAAAGGAAGAAATCAAATTATCCTTGCTTGCAGAAGATATAATTTTTATTTGGAAAAACCTGAAGATGTCACCAAAAAACTATTAGAACTGATAATCAAATTCAGTAATGTTACAGGATACGAAATCAACATACAAAAATCAGTAGCATTTCTATATGCCAACAGCAAACAATCTAAAAAAAGAAATCAAGAAAGTAATCCCATTTATAATAACTACATATAAAATAATATATTTGGGAATTAACCAAAGAAGTGAAAGTTCTTTACAAGGAAAACTATAAAACACTGATGAAAGAAATTGAAGAAGACACACACACACACACACACACACACAAATAGGAAGATATTCCATGTTCATGGATTGGAAGAATCAATATTATTAAAATGTCCATACCACCCAAAGTAATGTACAAATTTAATGCAATTCCTATCAAAACAATGACATTCTTCACAGAAATGGAGAAAAGAATCATAAAATTAATATGGAACCACAAAAGACCCAGAATACCCAAAGCTATCTTGAGCCAAAAAGAACAAAATTGGAGGCATTACATTACGTGACTTCAAATTATACTACAGAGCTGTACTAACCAAAACAGCATGGCACTGGCATAAAAACAGACACATAGACCAATGGAATAAAATAGAGAACATAGAAATTAATCCATACATCTACAGTGAACTCATTTTCAACAAAGGTGCCAAGAACATACTTTGAGGAAAGAATGGTTTTTTCAATAAATGGTGCTGGGAAAACTGGATACCCATATGTAGAAGAATGAAACTAGACCCCATCCTTTGCCATACACAAAAATCAAATCAAAACGGAGTAAAGATTTACATTTCTAAGACCTGAACCTATGAAACTACAAAAAGAAAACATTGGGAGAAACTTTTTAGGACGTTGGACTGGGCAAAGATTTCTTGATTAGTACCCTCACAAGCACAGGAAACCAAAGCAAAAGTGGCAAATGGGATTACATCATGTTAAAGAGTGTCTGCACAGCAAAAGAAACAATCAACAAAGTGAAGAGGCAACCCATAGAATGGGAGAAAATATTTGCAAACTATCTGCCTGACAAGGGATAAATAACTACAGTATATAAAGAGCTTAAATAACTCTACAGAAAAATTTAATAATTTGATTAAAAATGGGCAAAAGATCTGAATAGACATTTCTCAAAAGAAGACATAAAAATGGCCAACAGGAGGCCGGCTGCAGTTGCTCACGCCTGTAACCCCAACACCTTGGGAGGCTGAGGTGGGTGGATCACCTGAGGTTGGGAGTTCAAGACCAGCCTGACCAATATGGAGAAACCCTGTCTCTAATAAAAATACAAAATTAGCTGGGCATGGTAATGCATTCCTGTAATTCCAGCTACTTGGGAGACTGAGGCAGCAAAATCACTTGAACCTGGGAGATGGAGGTTGTGGTGAGCCAAGATTATGCCATTGCACTCCAGCCTGGGCAACAAGAGCAAAACTCCACCTTAAAAAAAAAAGGCAAACAGGTATATGAAAATATGCTCAACATTATTGATCATCAGAGAAATGCAAATGAAAACTATAGTGCGATATCATCTCACCCCAGTTAAAATGGCTTTTATCTAAAAGACAAGTAATGACAAATGCTGATGAGAATGTGGAGAAAAGAGAACCTTTGTACCCTGTTGGTGGGAATGTAAATTAGTACAACCACTATGAAGAACAGTTTTGGAGATTCCTCATAAAACTAAAAATAGAACTACCATATGATCCAGCAATTCTACTGCTAAGCATATACCCAAAAGAAAGCAAATCTTATATCAAAGAGAATCTGTCCTCTCATGTTTATTGCAGCACTATTCACAAGAGCTAATATTTGCAATCAACCTAAGTGTCCATCAACAGATGAATGGATAAAGAAAATGTGGTACCTATACACAATGGAGTACTATTCAGTCATAGAAAAGAATGGAATCCTGTCATCTGCAAAAACATGAACGGAACTGGAAGTCATCATGCTAAGTGAAATAAGCCAGGAACAGAAAGACAAACTTTGCATGTTCTCACTTATTTGTGGGAGGTAAAAATTTTAAAACAATTGAACTCATAGAGTGTAGAATGATGGTTACAAGAGGCTGGGCAGGGGTGGAGAGAGTGGGAATGGTGCATGGGTACAAAAATATAGTTAGATAGAATAAGTATGATTAAATAGAATAACAGGGAGAGCACAGTCAACAATAATTTATTACACATCTTAAGATAGCTAAAATAATATAATTGAATTGTTTGCAAAACAAAGAATGGATAAATGTTTGAGGTAATGAATATCCCATTTACCCTGATGTGATTATTATGCACCGTATGGCTGTATAAAAATGTATCAGGTACCCCATAAATCTATACACCTACTATGTACCCACAGAAATTAAAAATTAAAAATTTATGTAACAAAAAATTTGCAGAGATTCAAATAAGAATACTGCAAATTAATTACCAAATTGAAAATTTGCCCAGTTTATTGGTCTGTGCCATGTTGATTCTAAATGCAGGTTCTCCTCAATAAGGTACATTTTATTTAAATAAGTGCAAGTTAAAATAGTTGAGTATATCTTAGCCTTCTTAGCTGGAAATCACATTCCTTGAAGGCAGAGTTTGTGTTTGTTGCAATGAATCTCTCCCAGTGTCCGACATATGAAATCCCTTGTATATTATATTAGTTTAAAGATTTATTATATTAGTAAAAATACATATTTACTAATTATTTGAGGGTAGTGGGTGTTTAATCAATGCTTATTTAACCAAATTTTTTGGTACCTCATTTTTTGTGACTTGTATGCATTTTTTTCCATGACCGTGGATGTAGCTGGAAAAGCAAATCAGTTGCCTACTTAAAATACTTTATTACTTGCCTCTTACTTCTAGGACAAGACGTCAAATTACTTCCCTGGCACACAGGGCTCTCCATATTGGAGTGTGGTCTCAGAGCACCTCAAAGACATCCTGGGCTTTTTTTTCTTTTGAGATGGAGTCTTACTCTGCCACCCAGGCTAGAGTGCAGTGGCATGACCTTGGCTCGCTGCAACCTCTGCTTCCCAAGTTCAAGTGACTCTCCTGCCTCAGCCTCCCAAGTAGCTGGGATTACAGGCAACCGCCACCACGCCCAGCTACTTTTTGTATTTTTAGTAGAGAGATAGGGTTTCACCATGTTGGCCAGGCTGGTCTTGAACTTCTGACCTCAGGTGATCCACCTGCCTCACCCTCCCAAAGTATTGGGATTACAGGCGTGAGCCACCACGCCCAATCTGGGCTTTTGATTGTATACTTGTTGTCCTGGCTACCTGACTACCCTTCCTTGTCCTTACTGGGAATTCCAATGTACCCTCGACAGGCTCCCCAATCTTTTCTCTTTTAAGGGCAAGGACTTTATTTTCTGTCTCTATATTTATGATCCAGAAGCTGCTCATTTGTAATGGGTGATCAGGAAAACATCTGTTGAGTTGAATAAATGTGTACTCATGACTGGAAATTATTTACATAATACCATGTGTATAATTTAACTGCCTGATATTTGAAAATGCAAATGTATTTGTTATTTGAGATTACTTAAAATATGTGACCCTTCAAAAGGAGCTAGCTTTAATATTTGGGAGGAGTAATGCTTCTTGAAAGAGATTCCCTTTAAAGGCCTATGACACTAGCATCTGAATAAAGTGCAAATAACACCATTAAAAAGGTCCTTGCAGTTGGCAAGTAGTAATTCATTTAGATGGGTCCTCATGTTTTTAATTAAACTCTTTCCTACTATGCAATAATGAAAAGTGCTTAGAGTGGTCATAGGCCTCAGGACATCCCCCAAGTTGCTAGCAGAGGAACAGGATTTTGTTGCAAGCTGAATGGGCCACCAGTTTGAGCTGGGGCATTTTTCAGCTTCAATGATCTCACAGTATAGGCATTCTGATTGAGATTATTATTTCCAACAATTGTTTTCTAAAGAATGATTTTTAAAATTCAGGTTACACATTGATGTAATTTGGGCTTAAGTTTACAGTAAATTAGCCAGGCCAAAACAAGGTAGCAGTAAGAAAACTTTCCAGGAAACCTAGTACTTTTGAATGAAAATAAAGAAACAAAAAAGAATTAGTTACAAGATTTTAGCTAAATGAGTGCTTTAAAAATAATACAATTCAGTTAACATTTATTTTTCTTTAGCATAATCTCCATGGTTATAATACTTTTTACCAAAAGGAAAGAAGGCAGATGATTTTTTAAAATACAGATATCTTCAGATAAATTTCTAAGAAAACTTCAGGAAGAAATCATGGCAGTTTAGCATGAATTACATTGGTCTGAAATTGTGCCATTCACACAGAAATTGTAATGTTCTCCTTGATGTCAGATCAACATGTTCAGTACTTGGCAGAAAAAAAGAAAGTGAATGATTAGAGTGGTGTTAGTCCATTTGTACTGGAATACAAAGAATAAGGACAGATGGATGGAAACAAACCTAATCTAGCATAAAGGTAACAATAAAATAAAGGGGAAAGTAAAAGATAATTTGTTTTTAAAGGAATTTAAATTTAATATATGTGGTAAGTAGAAATTATCTTCTCAGCATATTTTCTCTCATTCAACTAATAATTATTGCCAGGGCACGCAAAGTGTTGAGCTGCAGACAGTGCTAGCCGTATAAAAACGTATAAACGTACTGCCATACCTTGAAGGCCTCTTATAGCTGAGAAGGTAAGATTTAAAAGATGAAAAGAGCTTAACGGAATAATTAATAACTAATATTGCATAGCACTCAAAAGTGTAGAAGGTATTTTTACGTACCATTTTGTAACTTTAAAAGTAAATTTCTAGATTTCATTCTTCTGTTAGAATTTCCTTTAGCTTTGTCTTTGGAAAACAACATTAAATTTGGGATTGCGATTACTTCTTAGCGTTACTTCAGTTTTCTCAACCAATTCTTACGGGTTCTGTTCCCTAATGCTTCCAATTTCTATGATTCAACATCTCATTATTACCTTAGTGAATAATGCCTCTGAATTTGCAAAGTGAATTTAAGTTTTAAACTTGTAAAATACGTTTATATGGCAATAACAGATTGCCATAATATAGAATATAGAATTTTTTCTTTTTTTTCTTTGAGACAGGGTCTCACTCTGTCACCAGGCTGGATGGAGTGCAGTGGCAGGATCACAGTTCACTGCAGCCTCAACCTCCCTGGACTCAGGTGATCCTCTCACTTCAGCCTCCCAAGTAGTTGAGACCACAGGCCTGTGCCACCACACGCGGGCTAATTTTTGTATTTTTTTTTTTGTAGAGATGGAGTCTTGCTATGTTGCCCAGGCTGGTCTCAAACTCCGGGGCTCAAGTGATCCTCCTCCCTTGGCCTCCCAAATTGCTGGGATTACAAGTGTGAAGATTCTGGAATTTCTAGGACAGAAATGATTGTAAACGTTTTATCATGTTGTCAGATCATGTCACCTGACTTCTCAGAAAATATCTACCTTACCTGTGGCCTCCACTTCCTTATCATTCAATTGATAAAACCTTTAATCTGAATTTTCTAATATATATATATTCTGAATATGTAGTTATATATTACATATTCTATTATATATATGCTGAAATTATATTTTCTTTTTTTTTTTTTATCAAATCTGATAGTCTTTATTCCCCCTTCTGTTTTACTTAGCCTCTTTTCCATTCTATTCATTGGCCTTTCTTCTTTAAATATTAAGGATTGTAGAGACCTGGAAATTTAAAGTCTCCAGAACCTTAAGGTCTCTGGGCCTTGAATTTACTACCTATGTATGTGCTTCCAATAGCTTATATTTTTGTGTGCTTTCATAAATTCTTTCTTAGCCCATCACCAGCCTCATTCTTCCAAAGCATAAATGGCCTTCCTTATGGGCTGCTTGAGCCACACACATTTCTTAAAGACTGAGAAATACTCTGTTTGCATATCCACCTCTACTTCTCAGTTCTAGGACTCCTCCAGACTGAATTATTGCCTTCTCCGAGCTTTCGTTCAACTCACATCTTCTCTTTACAGCTTGCTTTGCCCACAGTAATTCGTTTTCCTTTAGATTCTCAAGCATTTGACTCTCACTACCTCATACTATTAACTTTGTGTTCGTATCTCACCCCCCCGCCCCCCACTAGAATGCAAAGTCCCTGAGGATTAGCGCTGTACTTCAGCTTTTTTTTTTTTTGCTTGGTAGGGGACAACGAACATAATGATCAACACATATTTGTTACCTAAAAAAGGCACATGTTCCATGATGTCAATGTAATCTTGTTTAGGTGAGTATATTAAACTTTTTTCTTTTCTCCTTTTTGGCTGCTGTTTGTGCTTGATCATTCTTGTTATAAAATTACCATATGCAACCTTTTGAGAAGTATTAGAATTAAAAGATGGCAAAAGGAAATAGTGGTAATGGATACGTACAAGGTTACTACTACGGGCCACTGTGCTCTGCATTGCAAGATTTGTTTCAACATACTCAAGAAATTGAAGTTCAGCCAGGTTAATTTATCCAAGGTCCCACAAAAAGTAAATGGCTGTGTTGAGTTTCAAGAACCCATGTCTGCCTGGTTCCAAAGAGCAAGTCAGTTGCAGTGCTGGATGACTGAGAATTACATAATTTCTTGAAAAAGCACTAGGCACAATAGTTGGCGTTCAACAAACGCTCACACACATCTGCCCTGGAATTGGGTCTATTTAAACAGGAGGGGGAAATAGTTTGCTGAAATAATTATACTTCTTCATAACTCCCAGACTCATGTTTGACTTATATAATCATCCTATGCCCTCCTTCACATTCACGCTAGAAAAAAAATGCTGGCAATATTTCAAATCATGATGCCTATTTTTCTCTCGATCAAGTAACAACTCAAATTATACTTTAAAAAGAAAAAAAGAAAATTAGAAAGTTGCCTTCAGCTGACAAGAGACTAAAGGAATCCAGTAATTTATTTCTGTGAAACAGAATTTATCTGACGCCTAGGTTTCTCCCCCTCCCGACGAAGACCAAATGCTTCTGATTCGTAAGTAACTTCGCAAGGTAAACTGAGGGGCCTGGCAGCATCTTAACGGTCGAAATGAAGCGCGCTCGCCCTCCTCTCTGCCTTTTCCGTTTAAGGTCCTCCAGAGACTGCTTCGCTGCAGAAAGTAACAAGGCGTCGCCGCCGCGGAAAGTGGGGCAACTTTGCCTATTAGCAGAAACCTTTTGATCCGTCTGAGGCGACAAACCAGACCCAACGCCCGCCCAAGCTGTTCCGAGCCTCCGGGGGGAAAGCGAGCCCAACCTTCTGTGCACCGCTTCCTCATCCGCTCGCTGCACCTGGACGCCGGCGGCGCGGGACCACCGGCCGTGACGTCACCGCACCTGGCACCAGCCTGGGGGTCCGGGAGAGAGCCCGAAGGCGACCGGGCGGGGTGGGGCGGGGAGAACGAGGGCGTTCTCGCGAGATTTTCCTCCTCCCGGACCCAGTTCCCCGCACCTTCTCGGCCTCTGTCTGGGTCTCCACCTTAGTCTACGGTGTCGCCTTTTCTAACTGCGGGTGCTAACAGGCGAGGGGCGGGCTCCGAGGCTGGGCGGGCGCTCGCGGTTGGAGCCGTGGGTCTGGGCGAACCGGCGGGTTCCTCCCCACTGCGGGACTTGCCAGGGTGGGAAAACCGCGGTCTGGGCGGGCAGGGGAGGGCCCTCCCGCCGCCGTGGCTTCTGCGGAGGCCAGGGGTGAGGAGCTTTCGCCGCCTCTGCCTCTGCCTGGCGGGCCGCGCTGAAGGGACTGGCAGAAGAGCGCTGCGGGCGGATGGAGGCGAGTCTTCGCCCCGCCTGAGCTCAGGAGGGGCTAGCGCGGAGCGCGGGTCCCGCCTCCAGCCGCGGGAGCGGCCGCGCGAACCACCGGAGGAGGAGGAGGAGGAGCAGACGTCGGCTTCTCCCCGCGAGAGCCCCCAGCATGGGTAAGAGACTCGGGCGCTTCCCGTCGCCCGTCCGGACCTTCCAGATCCGGGGAGGCTGTGCTCTTTCTCGGCCTTATGGGGAGGCGACGGCGGTCAGCCCCTGAGCGGCAGCATCCCACCCTCTCCATTCTTCCCACCGGCCCTTCTTGCCCTGCCTTCCACCTTGCTCTTCTCTCGGAGAAACTGGTGGGAGAGCTCGCGGGTGCTTTCCCTCGCGCTCCCTTCTCCGCCTCTTTTCCTGTTCACTAGAAAGGTGCGGAATGTGGGGCGGGGACGCCTGGCCTCCTCTCCTAACCCCTTGCCCAGCTAAAATCGGACCTGACCTTCCCTGTCTTCCTCATCCCCTTCCTTCCCTCCCCCTCCTCGTGGGATGGGGGAGGGCGATCGAAAAACTTGATAAAGTAGCACTTTCAACTTCTTTATTTTCTGCGAGGCTTTGTATACGTTTAAGGAGAGAGAGAAATTTGTTCAAAAACTTTTTTTTTTTCTCCTGCTAAAACTCGCAAGGGGTGCCTTAAGGACAAGAAAGCTTGAGTATTTGTTTTACTCGGGTTCTACCTAGGCAAGTGTGTTGGCACTTAAGCATGCAGTCTGCTCCCGAGGACCGGGTTTGAACTTCAGTGTTGGATCCTTTGAGGAGCAGTTTCCTGTTTGGAGTTAGACTTCCTTGCCGGAGGAGAGAAAAATACATGTTATTTACTATGTGCTTTATAGTTTTGTTTGAAGTTAGAGAAGGCAGAATGTGTGGCAGTCCGGGTTGAAAAGGAATTTTGTTAAGTGGTGTAACAATTCTTTTGATAACAAAGTTCGGTGTGGGCTAGGCATTAACTCCCTCAATCCTTTAAAAATTAAAAGCAACTTAAAAAAGGATAGCTTAAAAAAAATCAAAACACGCTCTGTCACTATAAGGCAGAGAGTGTTCTGTAAGAGTAAACCCAAGTTTGATTTTTGTAGAGCAGATCAGGAGGACCCTATCACTTTTTGCATTTGAGAGTTGATGCTGCTTCATATCAACAAACCATTACCGAAATGAATAATTCATGTGACTAACAAATGATTTAGAAGCAGGACGATTACAGACTACTGCTGATGTGGCACCCTCTGTCCACACTTTGCTTTGTGGGGGATGTTTTGAGCATATTGTTTACAGACACTCGCCTAGCTATTCTCTGTTTTCTTAGACTTACCTAATTTTAAGTTCCCTCCTGCACTTCCCTCCTGCTTTCAGGTAACGTTTATACTCAAAGTGCTCTTGAGCTCAAAAACAGTTAAATAAAACATTTGCTATTTGGAATTTTCAAATGAATTATTTTATAATTAGTTGAGCTTGCAGGGTAATTGTGGGCGTATTCTTTTAAGCATGAAATTATAAAATCACTTTAACCGCTTTGGATTAAGGTAATACTAAAGTTAAATATACAATTCTTCTCTGTCTTAAATGGGATGCAAAATAAAATTAAACTTCTTTGGATGACCTGGGGATGCAATCTTGTTTTGCATATAGGGCTGTTGAGCTAAATTCTAAGTAATATTTGTTTGTATTTTGAAATTATTTAAGTACTTTTTTTTTTTTTTGCTTTGCTATTGGATGTGCTTGTAACTGATCAGTGTCCCCCATCATCTTTCCTTTTCTTATTTTTTTTAGAATTGTGGAAATCATGTTCAGGTTTGTGATTCTGCATAGGAGAAAAATGAGTACGCCCTTACTTAGTGTGTGAAGTCGTCTCTGGAGGAAAATAATTGTGTACCAATACTTGGACATTGGAATACCTGTTTTGATTGTCCAGAGGCTTTTTCTTTGTGATTGATTTGTTGTTTTCTGTTTAGCTGAGTTTTTGTATAGACTTGGATATCAATGTTGGTATACTCTCGACTACTTAGAATGTATTTTGAGGGTATATTACATAGGACATTTGTGGTGAAGTTTTTGTAAAGTGTTTGTGAAACATTTCCATATCAGTGTATTCTTTAAGTTTATTGGTCATGTAATAATAAAATTCTCAAGTTCACTTAAAGGGAGTTTGCTCTTTAATATAAATCTAATTTATTTGGTTTTATCAGCCATCCTTTTTCCTTACGATTTTAAATGCAGCCTAAAATATTTACATGATATTTTATCTAATTTGTCACAAAATGAAAAATATTAATTTTTTTGTGTGTACGATAACTTGGATGCCTATTAAGTGGTGGTTCTTATGCTTAGGTGGTACACAGCTAGAGAGTGAAAAGCATGAGCTCTGGACGGAGACTACTTGAGGTCAGATTCTCTTCTGCCTACTAGCTGTGTGACTGAGCGCATCACTTCTCTGTGCTTCAGTTTCTTAATCTATAAATGGAATAAAATATCAGCCTCATAGGTTGTTAGGAGGATTGAGTGAGTTACTGCTTGTAAAGTGCTTAGAACATTGCCAGTGCTGCTGGTTATTTTCATTTTCAAATGATTTCCCTAATTCTTGTACCAACTTGGAGAAAAAATTCTCAATTTTTAACCTTTGTTAGAAGTAGGATATTTTCTTTAAATGACCAGTGGGATGAGATGATTTTGCACTAATGCAGAAATTGAATTTTATGTGACATAACCTTACAGAAATCATGTAGATACTTTTTTCAATGTTAGAGGTACTGTGCCAAAGTCCATTATTGGTAAGAACTTCAGTTGCTTAGGAAAAACTCTTAAGTGGGATGACTACTAGTAGACTTATTTGAATTTTATGTTAAAGTAATGTTTTTAGTGTCTACCTTTGTTAAATGTGGTAAAATGCCTGTTGAGAAATTTGAGGTATTCTGTGTGAAAGAATTAGGGAAGAGCTCTAGGGAGACAGATAAGCAATGCTTATTTTTCTTATTCTAAAAATACAGTTTGGCATTTTGAAGCAGAATTAGGCAGAAAGCAAATGGCACAAAGTGTCAGCGTTTCTAGAGCCCGAAAAAGGAATATTTGTGAATTTTTATTTTTGAAAGATTAAGCAGATTTCTAAGGGCAGAATTTCTCTTTAATGATTTTAGATAAGGTGGTGAACTTTTTAGTTTATTTTATAAGCTCACGTATATAAAAATATAAGTCATGTTCTCTGCACCCCGGCCCCCCCCCCGCCCATGGAGTCTTGCCCTGTTGCTCAGGCTAGAGTGCAGTGGTGTGATCTCAGCTCACTGCAACCTCCGCCTCCTGGGTTCAAGTGATTCTCCTGTCTCAGCGTCTCGAGTAGCTGGATTACAGGTGTGTGCCACCACACCCACCTAATTTTTGCATTTTTAGTAGAGACAGGGTTTCATCCTGTTGGTCAGGCTGGTCTTGAACACCTAACCTCAGGTGATCCACCCGCCTCAGTCTCCCAAAGTGCTGGGATTACAGGCGTGAGCCACTGTGGCTGGCCTCGTGGTGGTTTTAATAGACAAATTTTGCAGTTAGTTTAGATGATATATGAACTTTTATAATAGAGTGATTTCTTTATGTTACTTTGTTGTATTGTTTGGAGAAAATATTTAAAAATTTTTTATTTATATGTTATTTATTTACTTATTTTTAGAGACAGGGTCTTGCTCTGTTACCCAGGCTGGAGTTCAGTGGCGTGATCATAGCTCACTGCAGCCTCAAACTCATGCCTTTGCTTCCCAGGTAGCCAGGGCTGCAGGTGCGCACCACCACCTCTGGCCTAGTTTTAAATTTTTTTGTAGATGCAGGCTCTCCCTATCTTGTCCAGGCTAGTCTCAAACTCTTGGCCTCAAGCAGTTCACCTGCTTTGGCCTCCCAAAGTGCTGGGATTACAGCCGAACCACTGTACCTGGCCTGGATAAAATCTTGATTCATACAGATAAGTAGTTGCAAATGGAAATTGCCTGCTAATGATTCACCTTTCTGTATCAGGATTTACTTCAATTAAACTACTCCAGAGCATGAAAAAAGAATATTAGGAAATTTTTGTTTCAAAGTTGAATCACTGGCAAATGTAGTAATTCTTTTCCTTATTTAAGTACTCATCAGATTTTTTTTTGAGGTTTCAAAATTGGAGTAGTTTAAATTTTGTAAAATCACATTAAGGCTGAAAATTCACATTTATAATATTTCATAGTTTCCTGTAGAAATGAGCTGGAAGTTTGCTTTGTACATTTTTTTTTTTTTTTGAGATGGAGTCTTGCTCTGTCGCCCAGGCTGGAGTGCAGTGGCGCGATCTTGGCTCACTGCAACCTCTGCCTCCCGGGTTTAAGCAAGTCTGCCTCAGCTTCCTGAGTAGCTGGGACTACAGGCATGTACCACCACGCCTGGCTAATTTTTTGTATTTTTAGTAGAGATGGGTTTCACCGTGTCGGCCAGGATGATCTCAATCTCCTGACCTCGTGATCTGCCCGCCTCAGCCTCCCAAAGTACTGGGATTATAGGTGTGAGCCACCTTGCCCAGCATGTACATTTCTGATTGAGGGATTTGCAAACTAAAATGAGATTATATTAACTAAAATCTAATTTTTAAGGCATTTAAAATAAATAGTTATAAAACCCAAAGTGCTACATTTTTGTTTATTCATAATCCAGATCTGTCAGAGAATCCTCCTGTCAGAGATTATCATTCCCTGTTGTTAAATATATTTTGAATGATAAAAATGCTTACTTTAATGTATATAAAAAATTGTCATTGTGTCAAGGGCTTGCAGCTAGGTAGAGAAAAAAGTCTAATGATTTTTCATTTGGGTGAGAATTGGGTGGAGCTACAGACCTGTTTCTTAGGTAAACTGATGAAGCAAGTTGTGAAAGATCTGAAAGTTTTCAGATTTTACATTCAGAAAAGAAAGAACAAATAAAAACTAGTAAGATGTGATTGAAATTTAGGTAAATTGGGTAATCGTTATGATGGAGCTGTTACTGCTTAGTTGTACATTCGCTATCTGACTGCTATTCAGATTTAACACAAGCAGGATTTAGGGACCAAATTATCTCAGCAGGCAGGCAGTAAGTCTTTCTAGATGGGGGAGGGGACAGAACACTAGTTTGGGAAGTCTGGATGGAAGTCTCTATGTGTCTGCAGTCAGCTTGTCAGCATCAGGGATATATTTGGCAAAGTGCAGTGTGTACATGTTTGGGAGTGGGATGGTGGCTGGTACCAGGCACTAGGTAGAGATTCAGACTGGCATCCTGGGGGAAAAGGGAGGAAATGGGGTCTGGCAGTAGGCCTTGAAAACCTAGTCACAGGGAAACAAAATGAGACAGGGTCCGGATTTCTTATTGGAGAAATACAAGGTGGGTATTTGTAGGAACAAAAGTGAGCTTAGTTATTGGAATTATTTAGGGTGAACCAAGAGGTAATACAAGACAGTGATCCCCTAAGCTTATATATTTTCTGTCCTGGGACTACATTAGTAGTCTACATTAGTAGCTGAGTCTGTAAGTATGGTACTAGTGGTCCAGAATTACTGGGGTGAAATGGGATCCTCTCTCAAATGCTGGAGGATATTCCCTGGGTATAGATTGCCACCCCCTCTGTTTCTTTGGTCCCAGGGATTTGATGTGCCTGCTTTTTTTTTTTTTTTTTTTTTTTTTTGCTCCGTCTCTTTTTCACCTAGGTTCCTTTTCCTTTCATACCCAATGTGAAGCAGATTATAAAACCTCAGCATATCTTTCTGTTTCAGAAACAAGTACACAGTCCTTTAGGGTGTTAAGCAGTTGTAACTGTAAATATAATAATAAATGGCCACATAAGGCACAAAAAACTTGGAAGTATTAGTAATTAAGAGCCTTTTGGTTTCACTGAAGTCGTGGTTGGCTAGCTATTAGAAAGACGTTTTTTGCTGTTGCTTTTCTTATTTTTTTTTGGTAGTGTGTACCTGTCTTTGGCAATACTCCTTCACACTCCTCCCTGCTTTTTTTTTTTTTTTTGGCTTACATTAGGTAGATATTTAGACAGTAGCTCACAGTAGAGACATTTATTATGTCTCTTAAACAGATAAAATTTTACTAGGACTTCACTAACCCGAGACCATGCTGTACTCATTTTTGAATCATAACCTTGGTTTTAACCACAAGTGAAGTAGGCATTTTCCTTCTGGGCTCCTAAATGTTTTCTTCTTTGGACTAAACTTGATATTACCTTTTTTTTTGTTGTTGTTGTTATGTTTTGGTTTTTGTTTCTGAAGGTCTCAGATTCCTAGATGTTCTACACTCTTCCTGACCATTTTCATTGAACCCTATTTGATTTACTGAAAGCATATTTACTAATTTTTTTCACTTAAAGGTGCTTTTACCCTAGAAGAAACACTGCTTTTAAAAAAATTCACTATTCTAAATTGATAATGGCTTAAGATGTTGTTCCAATGTCAGGTATTGTTATGGATTTTTTTCTTTCCTGGAACCTGTCCTTTCCAGTGGCTCCAGTAGACTTGTATTTTATAATCTTTCAAATACTATGTAGCTGGTTAAACTTCCCATCATGATCTTGTTCAGTTTCTCAACTCATTTGCAAAACAGAGGTGACTACTATGGGAGCCTGGATTCCATTATCTGTTTTAGTACCTTATTAGTGCCACTTAGGTTAGGTTCTTTTTGATGATTCAGCGTCTGGATAATTCCAAGGGTGTGACTGTGTAATCATTAGGGGTTTCTAGTAGAATGCAATCATGAGCCCCTTAGGAACGTTTTGGTCAATAATAAACCACGTTTTTGAGTGGTGGTCTCCTAAGATTATAATGAAGCTGGAAAATTCCTCTTCTCTAGTGAGTTGTAGCCATCCCACTATAGTAGTGCGACGCATTACTCACTGTGTTTGTGATGATGCTGGTGTCAACAAACCCGCACTACCAGTTGTATAAAAGTATAGCATATACATACGTTTATATATGGTACATATATTGACAATAAATGGCTGTTACTGGCTTATGTATTTACTGTACTATGTTTTTTAATTGTTATTTTAGAGAGTACATCTTCTACTTATTAAAAGAAGTTAACTGTAAAACATCCTCAGGCAGGTCCTTCAGGGGGTATTCCAGAAAAAGGCATTGTTATTGTAGGTGATGACAGGGCTATGCATGTTTTTTACCAGTGGGATGAAACATGGAGGTGGAAGACAGTGATACTGATGATCCTGATCTTTGCAGGCCTAGGCTAATGTGTGTTTGTGTCTTGTAACAAAAAGGATTAAAACGGAAAGAATTTTAAATGGAAAAAAGCTTATAGAATATGGATATAAAGAAAGAAAATATTTTTGTACAACTGTACAATCTGTTGGTGTTGTAAATATTATTACAAAAGAGTAAGAAAGTTTATAAAGTAAAAAAGTTACAGTAAGCTAAGGTTAATTTTGAAAGAAAATTAGAAAGAAAGAAATCAAAAAAGTAGTTAGCTTTAGTGTATAGTGTTTATAAAATCTGTAGTAGTGTATACTAATGTCGTAGGCCTTCACATTTGCTCACCAATCACTGACTCACCCAGTGCCACTTCCAGTCCTATAATCTCTATTCATGGTAGGTACACCCTATGTAGGTGTACCATTTTTATTAGTTATACTGTATTTTTACTATACCTTTTTATGTTTAAATATACAGATACTTACCATTGTGTTACAGTTGCCTACAGTATTGAGTACAATAGCATGCTGGACAGGTTTGTAGCCTAGGAGCAATAGGCTATCCCCTATAGTTTAGGCGGGTAGTGGGCTGTACCATCTAGGTTTAGGTACACTCTGTGATGTTCACACATGGACCGAATCGCCTTATGACACATTTCCCAGGATGCATCCCCATTGTAAGTGATGCATAACTTCACTTTTAAGTGTGGTGATAATTACAGTTAACACCAATATTAAGAAAAAGGGCCTGTCGCAAGGGCACATCATCAAGCAAAGAAGCTGCTGATGAGAGATTAATCAAGAAGTATTTTCCTTAATGTGCAGAATGTGTTAATGTCATGTTAAATGCTTGGGGATTTAGGATAAATAAAAGTTTTGGTGCCTTAAGTAGTTTACAAGTGTTAAGGATTGGGCATATAATTAGAATCACGTTTTTTTTTTTTTTTTTAAACTTCTCACAACCCCTAGGTTCTGACGTAAATGCTTCTGCCTCTCCCTCCCTCCAGTTTTTGATGAATGTCATGAATGTGTTGGGATGGCTTATGTGATAGGAGTAAGACAACATAATAACAATGAAAGTTGATATGTGAATCCATTAGAGAAATAAATGAGAGTATAGGGTCAATGTCAGAAATGTTAAAATGTAATAGGAGAAGCATATGGAATATTAGAATATAGACTCCTGCACTGAAGGAAATGGGATTTGTTCATCGCTCATTAGTTTGACCAGTGATGATATACTGAGTACTGGCAGTAGCTAAGGTATTTTTTCCTCCACTTCTGGCAAGGAGTCTTTAGAATGAAGCAAGCCTTCTCTTGAGCTGATCCTTTGAGATGTGTACTTTTACCTGAAATATTAAAACTGTCTTATCCTTCTGACTGTCCTGTCAGTGTTCCCAGTACTGAAGAGGCTGGGTATTTACCTAACATCTAGACTGACTTTAAAAGTGTCATTCCTGGAGTATTTATCACAATTATTGTAATAATCAAGTGCCAAAGTTTTTTGGATTGTAAATGTAGAAGTTCATATACTGTATTTGTAAAATTGAGACTGCATAGTCTTGGTTAGAGTGTTTTTAGGAGACATTTAAAGTTGGTCTTTCAAATGTGTATACTGTTCTCTAGGGGTTTTCTCATTCTTTGTGTTAGAAACAACTTTCGGTTTATTTAGAAGTATGTTCTCCTAAGATCCAAGTTTTGCCTTAAACTTTAATTAAAATTCCTGTTGTGCTGTAGCAGGTTGCAGTCTGGTGAGTATTTTGCCTGACTGTTTTGGTGTGTGTGTGGGCATTTGTGCACAACCATTTAAGAGGAATTCATTTTTACTTACCTACTAATTTGGCTGTTCTTATCAAACACATTTTAGGAAGCAGATCAAAACAATTTTTTTAATGATGAAAATAAATTTGTTAAATTTTCAGAATGAGTGTCAAATGGAAATAAATGGCTATATTTCAAATCTCAATGTAACCCTTTTTCTCACAGATTATTCTAAATTCCTAGATTATATGCTACAAAACGCAGTTGAACTTATGCTTAGAACTTCATAGTTTAAAACTTAAAAACTTCTTTGTTATTCTCTTAGTGTGTAAATGACCTTTCTTGATCTGAGCTCCTTGATGCTGGAGACTGTATCACTTATTTTAGTGTATTTACAAAATTTAACACTTGTATTGACTAGCAGAAAATTGGGAGCCTGCTATGTATCCACTAAGTCTGGTTCAATAATACTTTAATTTGGAGTAATTGGATAGAGAGGGCCAACCTAACAAATGATACAAAATTTAAATATATTGAAATACGTCCACCTAAAACAGACTAATAGGATGTTGCCTAATGAAATTACTGTTTCAAGGTCATGGATGAGATCTAACATTTTTTTTAGAAATAAACTCTTTAATCCTTTCTGTATGGCTCAGTGAAGCTCTTAAGTCCCTTTAACAGAGAATCAGTAATCAGGGATGTTAAGAATCTTGTCAGGTGAATCTGCTGATTGCCTACTCCGTGTATATAAATAAAGGGAAAGTTTGGCAGAGAGAGACATTTCTGTATGGGGCTCCAATTTAACTTGTTAAACATATTTAGGCATAAAGGCTTAATTTTTAGCTTAAAGAGTTCATTCAAAATAACTTAATGTTTGAAGTATAAAATGATAAAAATCTTTAAGGTAGGTGTTGTGAAGGAGGTATACATATATATTCTTCGAGACATACTATGTTAAGTTACATATATGTAATTTTAAATTTTCTAGTAGCTGCATTTAAAAAGGAACAGATGAAATTAATTTTAATAATATTTTGAATGTATGTTGGGTTAAAGAAAGTACATTATTTCATAATGTATTCAGTATAAAAAGTTATTAATGAGATAGCTTACCTTTTTTCTTATATATGAAAGAAATCTTGAAATCTGATATATATTTTACATTTATATGACAGTTCAGTTTGGACTAGCCACATTTCAAGTGCTCAATATTTTTTGATTATGAGAATTTACTGAGGCAGGAGGATTGCTTGAGACCAGGAGTTTGAGACCAGCATGGGCAACAAAGCAAGACTCCATCTCTACAAAAAAAAAAAAAAAAGAAAAGAAAAAGAGATAGCCGGGTGTGGTGGCATGCACCTGTAGTCCCAGCTAGTTGGGAGGCTGAGGTGGGAGCATTACTTGAGCCTGGAAGTTTGAGGCTACAGTGAGTCATGGTTGTGCCATTGCACTCCAACCTATGCAACTGAGTGAGACTTTGTTTCTTAAAAAATAATGAAGAGTTTAGATTTTTGTTTTCTGTATGTGTTTATTTTGGGTGGATGCTTGGAACCATGGAGAAACTCAAATGATTACTTTTGAATTTTTAATGTTCTTACAGGTTCTTGTAGTTGTCTATATAACTTAATTATGTTTTAAAAATCTTTAGTTTGGTCCTCGGGTAGTGAGTTATCTTGATTGTTTAGTCAGCTACAGATTGAACTTCTTTTTTCTACTCTTCCCTGCTTTTCATTACTGCACTCAACTAGTTTTTTTTTTTTGAGACGAAGTCTTGCTCTTGTTCCCTAGGCTGGAGTGCAATGGCATGATCTCGGCTCACTGCAACCTCCACCTCCTGGGTTCAAGCGATTCTCTTGCCTCAGCCTTCCGAGTATTTGGGATTACAGGCACCTGCCACCATGCCCGGCTAATTTTTGTATTTTTTTTTTCAGTAGAGATGGGGTTTCACCAGGTTGGCCAGGCTGGTTTCGAACTCCTGACCTCAGGTGATCCGCCCGACTCGGCCTTCCAAAGTGCTGGGATTACAGGCGTGAGCCACCGTGCCTGGCTGCATTCGACTAGTTTTTTAAAAAATAAAAGTTTATTTGGAAACTGAGGGAAATTCTTATATAGCAACTTCCCATTTTTTGGTAATTTTAAAATTCATTTTTAGTTGATCCTTAATTATTAACGTTTAGGGAATTCTTACTATGCTAGGCTGAATGTACGGAGCATTCAGTTCCCCATAAGAACATGAGGTAAAACAGTAGTCTTCCCATTCTTCAGGTTCAGGAAATGAGGTTAGAGGGATTGTTACTTGTCCAAGTCAGAGATAAGATGTGGAGGAGACAGAATCAAACTTTCATTGGTCTGATTTTAAAACTCGTTCTCTTAATTATATCTTAAAACATTTTGAGAAGGAAGATTGTTGAGTTAAACAGAGCAAGTAATATGAATTGAAATGACTCTAGTAGTGTGGTTTAAAAAATGAAGAAATTTAAATATTTATCATCTAAAAACTGTAGATTGGTATTCATTTGCTTGAGTAACTGTTTTCTCTAAAGACTTTTTTTTTGTTTTTTTTTTAAGGAACAGGGTCTTGCTCTGTCGCCTAGGCTGGAGTATAGTGGTACTATCATAGTTCACTGCAACCTTGACCTCCTGGAGTCAAGTGATCCTTCCACCTTAGTCTCCTGAGTAGCTGGGACTAAGGCATGTGCCATCACGATGTTGGCTAATTAAAAAAAAAAAAAAAACAAAACAAAAACTATAGACATAGGGTTGCCATATTGCCCAGGCTGGTCTTGAACTCTTGAGCTTCAAGCAGTCGTCTTACCTCGGCCTCCCTAAGTGCTGGGATTGCAGGCATGAGCCACCATGCCTGGCCTCTTAAGAGACTTTTGACAAATTTTAACTGTGACACATTGGTCTTTTACTTACATACCCAAAAGTTTTCCTAGGGTTGTTTTTTGGTGGGTTCTATAAAACTTTATGATGGCAATTCATATGGTATTTCTTTTTTGATTTGGGTTGAAACATGCTTAAAAATAACTTCTAGTGTTTTTTTTGAAGTTAATAGTGGGAATAAAGATGAGGAATGAGAATATTTAATTGAATTTTCCAACTTGTTTGCTCTTTAGATTTTTGTATGTTTTTTGTTTTTAAGATTTATTATTTTAGGACAAGTCATTAATCACATGTATGTGGTACTTTCTTTGTTTTTGGAACTGTCTCAAGTAATCAGTCTTCGAGATAAAAATCTTTTTTGTTTTTTAAACTTTAAGGATTTTTTTGTGGATATCTGTCACTTATTCTAATTTAGTAACATTAGGAAGAATATAATACTGTGTAAAAATTTCCTTATATCAAATTTCCTTCTCTTTTTCTCTTTGGATATGTGCTAAGAGCGTATTGTACTATGCAAACCTTTGTATGCTATTTGAAGTACAAAGAGGAAGGGTGGGTTTTGTGTGCAATTTGTTCACTATCTTAAGAATGACTAGATTTACTTATCTCTGTTGCAAAACATGTAAGAAATGTTGCTTATCAGTTCCGTATTTAACAAGCTTGAGAAAATAAATGGTGGAATTTCTAATATGTAATTAAAAGGACTTTAGGATGATATTGTCCTTTTTATTAGTAGTATTTTGACTAATGGATCTGGTACCTAACTTTAGAGGACTTAAATAAGGAAATGTTATTAATGACATTAAGAAATGCTAATCAGTTTTGCATTTCTCTATTTATGGTAAAGAATAAATATTTAGTTCTGGGAATAATTTATGGTAAAGCCTTTTGGTTTGTGGTAAGAAATACTTAGCCCTGGGAATAAAAAGTAAATACATGTATTTCTTTCTTCCTGATATGTGTGTGCCTGTGAGTGTGTGTGTGTAATATATATAAAATCAAGAAATAAGAGGTGGAACCGTTATTTTCATCATATTACTACTTCTTTGAGAGTAAAGCTTGTAATTATTTTTTTTACCTCATACTGAAATATATTTTTGTGTAATTTTTTATATTTTGTCATCTGCTGTAATAAAGGTTAATATGCAATAGTATCAGTGGTATAATATAGGTAAGGTTAATTTGACAGACTCTGTTAGATGCCATTGTGATATTTATCTGTATTGTGTTGACAAGAATTAAAAGTAGTCAGTGCCCATACAACTTATGCCTATTTGGAATTTGTGTAAGTTGTTTATTTTTTTGAAGTGATTTTTTATTATCAAAATAATGCATATTTATTAAAGCAGACTAGTAGAAAATCTTTTAGAATATTGCCACCAATATTTTTGCAAGTAATAATTTAAAAAAATTACGGATTTTAAGATTTTTAAGCTTGATTTTCAGATATCCTTTTTGTTTAAATACTGATTTTTTTTTTTTTTAAAGTTACTAACAACTAGTAAACCCATTAAAAAAATGCCTAGCCAGCACCCACAAACAGAACCAAGTTAAACCAAACTTTTTTTTTTAGGTAAGGATTAAGTTCTTAGAGTTTGCTGTACTTCATTTTAAGTAATGTACTTTACTTTCTTTTACCTGCTTTCAGTTGAGATTTCCTTTTTTTGGTTTTTATAAATGCTTTTAATTCATTTTCTTGTTTGTTGCAAGTATTTACTGCCTGTTTCCAGTTTAGTTACTTTGAAGCTTTGGCCATTTTACTTTAAGTTTAGAAATTTCTCCTCTCTACACAGTTTTGTTACGAATTTCTGTCATAATCCCTTCAAGCTGCTATGACAAAATACCTTAGACTAGGTAATTTATGAACAACAGAAATGTATTGCTCACAGGCTGGAAAGTCCAGGATTTAGGCACTGGCAAATTTGGTGTCTAATGAGGAGAGTTCAAAGATGGTGCCTTCTTGGTACATGGAAGGCTGGGCTTGGTGGCTCACACCTGTAATCTTTTTTTTTTTTTTTTTTGAGACAGGGTCTTGCTCTGTTGCCCAGGCTGTAGTGCAAATGTGTGATTGTAGCGCACTGCAACCTCTAACTCCTGGGTTCGAGGGATCCTCCCCCATTAGGCTCCCAAGTAGCTAGGACTATAGGTGCTGGCCCACACACGTATTTTTATTTTTTGTAGAGATAGCATCTTGCTATGTTACCCAGGCTGGCCTTGAAGTCCTGGCCGCAAGTTATTATTGTTCTAATGAATGTAAGGTCTGTAGAGATATTCCCTCTTTTATTCCTGATATTAGTAATTTGGGCCTTCTGTTTTTTCCCCTTGGTCATTCTTTCTAGAGATTTATTGATTTTATTGATGTTTTCAAATAACAGTTTTTGGTTGCATTATTTTTTCTCCATTTTTCTGTTTGAGCATTTTATATGATTCCATTTTAGGTTCTCTTTTAACATTCAGTTATACTTAATTTTTATTTTTAGTGCTTGCCCTGGAGTTTGCAATATACATTTATAACTAGTGTTAAATTCAGCTTTAAATAACACTGCAACACTTCATGTGTAGTGCCGGTACCATAGAGTATTCCTTATTCCTCTTGTCCCTTATGACATTCATTAATTTCACCTGTTCATATGCTATAATCATGCAATACATTGTTACTATTATGACTTTTAAGCAATTATCTTTTAGATTAAGAATAAAAAAATTATTTTGTTTTATCTTCATTTATTCCTTCTATGCTCGTTCTTCATATTGATTTGAGTTTCTGACTTGTATAATTTTCGTTTTCTCTGAAGAACTTCTTTTAACATTTCTTCCGTGACAGGTCTGCTGGCAGTGAATTCTTGTTTTTGTTTAAAAAAGTATTTCTCTTTCCCTTTGAAGGATAAGTTTACTTGATACAGATTTCTAGGTTTTTTTTTTTTTTTTTCCCAATGCTTTAAATATTTTATTCCATGCTTTCTTGCCTTCATGTTTTCTGATGAGAAGCCTGCTGTAATTCTCCTTGTACCTCAGTAGGTAGGGTGATATTTTGTGATGGCTTCTTTCAAGATTTTCTCTGCCTTTGATTTTCTTCCATTGAATGTGATACATCTGGGTGTAGATTTTTTTTGTTTGTATTCTAATTTTGTTCTCTTAGTTTTCCGGATGTGTGGTTTGGTGTACCTTACTATTTTTGGAAAATTCTCAGCCATTTTTAGTTCATATATTTCTTCTGCTCTGTTTCCCATCTTCTTCTGGAATTCCAATTATTATGTGTGTTTGTACCTCTTGAAGTTTTTCACAGTTCTTGGATATTCTGTCCTGGGATTTTTTTGTTTTTTATAATTCTTTTTCTCTTTGCATTTCAGTTTGGAAAATTTCTTTTGACCTCTCTTCAAGCTTACTGATTCTTTCCTTGACTATGTATAGTCTACTGATGAATGTGTCAGTGTTATCGATTATTTGTTGTATTGTTTTTGATTTCCAGCTTTTCCTTCTGTTTCTTTTCTAGAGATTCTGTGTGCTTACCATATCCATTTTTTCTTGCATGTTGTTTGCTTTTTATATCATCACCCTTAATCATAGTTATTTTAAATTTCCTGCCAGATAACTAAAAAATAATGTGTTATATCAGAGTCTGGTTCAGATGCTTGCTTTGACTCTTTAGACTTGGTGTTTCTTGCCTTCTTAGCATGACTTGAAATTTTTTGAAGATTGGATATGTCATATTAGGTAATAGGAACTGCGGTAGTTAAATCATTAGTGTGAGGCTTTATATTTATCTGCCTAGGTGTTGGATTGTGTTTAATGTTTGCTCTAGCTGTAGGTGCCAGAGGGTTCACATTCCTGTAGTGTCTTTGTTTCTGTCTTCCTTGCTTTCTTTGGGTTTCCCTAAGAACTCTTTCTCAGATAGAATCTGCATCTTGCAGCTCTTTCAGCTGTAAATGCTGGAGCCTCATTGATGTGGTGGTAGCATGTGGGAGAGGGGAAATATACTATAATCTTAATTATTAAATTTCTGTTTTTTAGTAGATCGATGTCCTGGAGCTGTGGAGCGGACTAGAATCAGGGAAATTCCCATTCCTAGGTGGTGTAAAGCCCCTGACAGTCTTTCCCCTGGAGTGTAGGCCTTTGTTGCAGAGAATACTCAGGTTGTATTTCACAGTGGTTACTTTTCTTTTCCTCCTTGCCAGAACTATAAGGCAATCCTTCTTGGCTCTTTACTGTTAGAAATCTGGCAGTACCATAAAACCCACAAAAGTGTGGGGACTCCCCTATAGGACAGCATTCCCTTAGGAGTTTCCCACTTTCATGCTATTCCACAGTCAGCCTCCAGCAAGTCATCAAAATTACCACTTAAGTGTTTGTACTAGATTGAATTTTTGTCCCCAAAAAAGGTATGTCTGAGTCTTAACCCTCCATACTTGTAAATGTTACAAATTTACAAATAGTTGGCTGGGCATGGTGGCTAACGCCTGTTGTAATCTCAGTACTTTGGGAGGCCAAATGGGAGGATCCCTTGAGCCCAGGAGTTTGAGACAAGTCTGGGCAATATAATGAGACTATGTCTCTACAGAAAAATTTCAAAAAATTAGCCAGGCATGTTGGTGCATCCCTATAGTTCCAGCTACTTAGGAGATTGAAGTGGGAGGAACACTTGAACCTGGGAGGTGGAGGTTGCAGTTAACCGAAATTACTCTACTGCACTCCAGCCTGGGTGACAGAGTAAGACTTTACGTCAAAAAAAGAGAGAGAAATATTGTCTTTTCAGATGTGATTAAGGATTCAGAGGTGAAGAAATTCTAGAAATTCTTAATAAACTGAATGATTAGTGTCCTTGGAAAAGAGTAAGGAGAGGGTGAGATTTGAGATGGAGACATAACAGTGGAACGGTCATGTCAAGATGGAGGTAGAGGTTGGAATTATGTAAGCAAAGGAATGCTAAAAATTGCTGGCAGCCACGAGAAGCCAGATAAGAGGCATGGAGTGATACTTCAGAGTCTCCAAAAAGAACTAACCCTGCTGATACCTTGATTTTGCCCTCTCGCCTCCCGAAATAGGAGAATAAATTTCTCTTCTTTCAAGCTACCCACTTTGTGGTGGTTTGTTAGAATGCTCTAGGAGACTAATAGTGTTCCTGCTAATTTATGGCTCCAGCAGCTTCTACTCCAGGTAATAAATAGAGCTCGTCCATGACTCTCTGGCTTTACCTGCTTCCTCTCCATATCTTTAGGTGGTGGTTTGCTCTGTGTCCTCAATTTTCTAATGGATCCAAGGAAATTAATTGATTTTCAGTTGGTTTAGCCTTTTTCTTGTCAGGATGGGAGTGATAACTTTAAAGCCTTTTACTTGTTGGAGCTGAAACTGCCAGTCGAGTATTTTAAAAATTTGTTTGTTCTTTCTCCCCACAATTTTTGGCATTTTTATGCTTTTTCTGTTATTTTAGTGATCACTACATGCATTCTCAACTTATACAAATCTGATGTTAATAACTTTACTGTGTTATACCATACAAGGATCTTGGAACAGTTTTAACTCCCAACTTTGTTACTGGTTCTGTTATTTTAATCTTTCTGTATTTTTAATTTCCTATATGATGTTACTGTTTTTATTCATTCAATGTTTTTATATCTGTATACTTACTGCTTCTTTTGTTTTTGCTTTCCTTTCTACATTGCTGGTACTTCATATTGAATCTTTTTTCTTTCCTTTGCTCTTCTCAGAGAACATCCGTCAGAGTTTTCTTTTTGTGTAGCAAAGTCCCACTTCTGGTTTGTCAGAAGTGTCTTTATTTTTCTTTCATTTTTTTAAGGATATTTTCTCGGGCATAGAGAGTTTAAGATTTGTAGGTATTTTCTTTCCACACATTTAAAATACTAATCTGCTGCCTTCTGGCTTCACCCATTAGTCTAAATGTTGCTTCTTTGATAACCTTTGTTTTAAGATTTTCCTTCGTCTTTGTCTTTCACTTTTTGCAGTTTAATATTACAAACTTAATTGTGAATAAGTTTAAAAGAACAGGGAATTTAACCCTATTTACCATATGGCATTTTCTCTAAGGGAAATAAAATAGATTTTCTTTGACTCAATGAACTTCTTTTTTTTTTTTTTGAGACGAAGTCTCGCTCTGTTCCCCAGGCTGGAGTGCAGTGGCCCGATCTCAGCTCACTGCAAGCTCCGCCTCCCGGGTTTACGCCATTCTCCTGCCTCAGCCTCCCGAGTAGCTGGGACTACAGGCGCCCGCCACCTCGCCCGGCTAGTTTTTTGTATTTTTTAGTAGAGACGGGGTTTCACAGTGTTAGCCAGGGTGGTCTCGATCTCCTGACCTCGTGATCCGCCCGTCTTGGCCTCCCAAAGTGCTGTGATTACAGGCTTGAGCCACCGCGCCCGGCCTTCAATGAACTTCTTAATTATCACACATGTATGCAGTTATGTGGTGCTATAAATGTTTTTGCTGTAATATTGAACAAACCACTTTAATATTTGCTGCTTAAAAATCTTACCAAAGTAATTCTGCACATGATATACAAATACAAAAAATATTAAATGATTTAATAAACACTATTTCCTTGCCTCATTGTTCTCTGCTCCTATTCTCATTCTCCATAGGGAAAACACTGTCTAAATCTATCTGTTTTAATGTTTTGGCTTTTGTATTTCTAAATAGTTAGTTTTTGTTGTTGATTTTGGTTTATTTTTAACTTGAAAATATTTAGCTTATTTATAATCTCATGTTTTCTCTTTATCCGAACATAGTAAGGGTTTATACTTTTATTTCTTTTTCTAGCAACTAATAGAGTATTTGTGGACTTAGCACTTTTTATGATAATGATATTCATCCCTTTACTCTTTCCTTTACCAACCTCCCTCTCTCAATTCTTTTTCAGAATTATTATCCTTTATAATATCAAGGCTGTTAGTATTTATATTTTGTTCTACAGCCATAATTTAGTCCTTTTGTTTTGCTATATAATAATTGTCAAAGTTAAAATAATTACTTTCACATTATTATGACCATGTAGTGTTTTTTTTTACTGTGAAGCCAAGTAGTACATATGATGATTATATTTTTCCTTTCTCCTTTTTTGTTTCCTTTTCCTTTTCTTTTTTGCTTTACTTCCTTTCCTTTTCTTCCTTTTTTCCCTTTCCTTTCCCTTTTTCCTTTTCCTTTCCCTTTTCCCTTTCACTTTCCCCTTTCCTTTTTTCCTTCCCTTCCCCTTCCCCGTTGCCTTCCCTTTTTCCTTTCCTTTCTGTCCTTCCTGTCTTGCTCTGTTGCCCAAACTGGAGTGCAGTGATGTTTGCACCCTCCACCTTCTGGGCTCAAGCCATTCTGTCACTCAAGCCATCCTCTCACTTCAGCTTCCCCGGTAACTGGGACTATAGGCATGTTATCACCACTCCTGACCACATTTTTTTGATATTTTTTTGTAGAGATGGGGGGTTGCGATGTTGCTCAGGCTGGTCTTGAACTCCTGGGCTCAAGGGATCCACCCACCTCAACCTCCCAAAGTATTGGGATTACAGGTGTGAGCTGCAACTGCACCCGGCCAATTGCATTTTCAGCATTGTACAGTTCTTTGCCTTTCCAAAAGTTTCTAATCATCTTTAGTTTTTTTGTCCTTAACTGACTTTCCTGTCTCTCTGAGTTCCAGATTTATAAGGATAGCATACAATTTCAAAGTTTGTACCCCATGCTGCTTTTCTGTCAGATACCTCCTAGAACTTTTTGTCTCCTGTTTAGTATAGACTGTTTGTTCCTTAGATTTGTTGCACAGCTGCAAGTTTAGTGCTTATTTTATTCCGAGGTTGGTGCTACTATTTCTTGGATTTCATGTCTTCCTCTGTTTTGGTTCATATTTTAAGTTTGCTGGATAACATTATGTAATTTCATATGTGGGAGTTAATTTTCTTTATTGTTGAATGTGTGAAAATGTTATATCCTATGCTTGCCTGCTGGTTTGGCAGAGTATGCAATTAATTTTCCTTCAATACTTTAGTGACTTTTAGTTTTTCTTTTTCTAGAATCCAGTATTGCCAATGAGAAGTGTTCCAAAATGATTCTCAATCTTTTGTAGATGAAATTTTTATTTCCTGTCAGAGAGCTTTCTAGGATCTGTTTATTGTTATTATGAAATTTCACCGAATATGAATATGTTTTAAAATTTGTTCATTTCATTGGATTCCCTCAGACCTGTTTCCATTTGAAGATTGTTTTAGGGTTATTTTCTTGTGTTATTTCATGGTTAATTCCCCATTTTTTTCTCTTTCTTGAATTTCTGTTAATTGGATGTTAGATTGTGCCTTTTCCCTGTTTTCATCTTTTTCTTTGTGCCTTTGTTTTAACTGTTTTGGAACATTTTCTTGGATTTGTCTCCACCTCTTCAAAAAACAGTAAGATATTTTGTAAGACATAAACTTTAAAAACTTTAAAATTTTCTCACTTCTTATCTTATAGCATTCTGTCCTTTTAGAAACTTTACATCTCTTGAGGATATACATTTGTGCGTGTATTTTAACTCTTTAATTTTGAAGTAATCACGCAGTTGTAGAAATGTTAGATGTATAGTACAAATAATTTTTTTCCTGACTGATATCTTTCATACAAGTATTTTAGTGTGTATTTTTTATAAACCAGGACCATATCACAATACAACCATAACATTTAAGAAATTAACATTGATTTGTAATCTGTATGGACTCATGGCTTATTTTATTCAGTGGGGTATATTCTTTTAATTTCATTATTTTGATGCTCAAAATGGCCTGATTTGGCCAGTAAGAATCCTTTTGATATTGCTTCTCTGGGTCAGTTTAATACCATTTCATTTTTTTGACAACTTCCTTACTTTCTGGCACAACAAAATGTTCCAGGCTAATCTTACACTTTTCCTGCTTAGCCTTGGAATTGGCCATTTTCCTAAAGAGTCCTGATTTCTTTTAGTGGTAGGTGGTGTTTATGAAGTCTTGGCATTTGGTTTGCTCATTACCATTGGAATGTTGCTGGTTTCAGGTCCATTCATTGGACAGAGCTAGGGTGTATGTACATATGTGTGTGTGTTGATTATATGTGTATCTGTATATATGTACATGTATACATATATTTGTATCTGTTTATTTCTCCATGTTATGTATTGAAAACTGTTAAGTTCATGCTGATACTGCTCATTACAATTCAATATCACAGGATTGAAAGTAGCTTTTTCCATATGTTTGTAACTCCTTTCTCTGACATAGAGAAACTTGGCTTCCATTATCCTTCAAATATTTACAATTTGATTAGTCTCCCTGCATGTAACCATTCTCCCATCTCTGTTGTTACTCCTCACCCTTGCTTACCCTTTCTCCAAGTAGTTTTTCAGTTTATGATGGGTCTTTCATGATCAACTATTCTCTGCTCGTAAGAGTAAATAATAAATGGATAAAAAGCTAATTGGGAACTCTGTTTATGTGGGTAGGAGTTAAGAGTTTTGTTGTTGTTGTTTTTGAGACAGAGTCTTGCTCTGTTGCAATGGCGTGACCTCGGCTCACTGCAGCCTCTGCCTCTCGGGTTCAAGCCATTCTTCTGCCTCAGCCTCCCGAGTTGCTGGGATTACAGGCTCCTGCCACCATACACGGCTAATTTTTGTGTTTTTAGTAGAGACTGAGTTTCACCATATCGGCCAGGCTGGTCTCGAACTCCTGACCTTGGGTGATCTGCCCACCTCAGCCTCCCAAAGTGCTGAGATTATAGGCCTGAGCCACTGCCCTGCAGATGTTAAAAATTTTATTTTGGAATTAGCAAGTCAGGAACGGCCCATTGCTTTGGGGGCCTCTGAATTTCTCAGTATTCATTGCTCTGAGAAACCAGCATCCATAATAGCTGTACTAGTTTCCCTAAGCTATTTTTTATTTTTATTTTTTGTAGATTAACCCTTCAGTTTTTTGCTTTGGAAGGAAAATGCCATACTATTTAGCATTTTATCTCATTGAATTATTGTGGTTGATATAGAGATGGAGTAATTTCCCTTATTTTAGCCCTGCATGCATTTCATGTGAACCTATGTTTTCTGAATTTCTGGTGTTTTTGAGGTCTACAGAGCAGTTTGGTATTTCATTTATAGCTCTCAAGTTCTCTAGGCTTCCTCTTGGCTTTATCAGCTGTGCATCCACTTTCAGACATTTGTTAACATTTCTTGCTGGGTCCCTTAAATCATGTTAGGATGTTTTCAGCTGCAAATAGAAATCCTGTCTAAAAAGTTAAGAAAGTACTTCATGCAATGAATCTGAAGGTGTTATAGTTAAAGGTGGTTAAAGTTTGATGAATCCAGCAAAGATCCAGGTCATTTTCATCTTTTTTCTCATTCATGTTAATCAGGTATATGCTGTTCTTCTGGTCTCAAGTGGTTATAGCAATTGGGTATCAAAGTCTCATTAAAGAACATTCAAAGTCTATAGGAGGCCATTCCTTCCTTGTTTTTTTTGAGATGGAGTCTCGCTCTGTCGCCCAAGTTGCTGTGCAGTGGCGCGATCTCAGCTCATGTCAACCTCCGCCTTCCGGGTTCACGCCATTCTCCTGCCTTAGCCTCCTGATAGCTGAGACTACAGGCACCCAGCACCACACCCAGCTAATTTTTTATGTTTTTAGTGGAGATGGGATTTCACCGTGTTAGCCAGGTTGGTCTTGATCTCTTGACCTTGTGATCCTCCTGCCTCGGCCTCCCAAAGTGCTGGGATTACAGGCATGAGCCACCGAGTCCAGCCTGTATTTTGGTTTTAAAGTCAAATAAAACCTTCCCAGAAGAAAGTTAGAGTTCATTCATCTTGGCTGGGCATGGTTGCTCACGCCTGTAATCCTAGCACTTTGGGAGGGTGAGGTGGGAGGATCGCTTGAGCCCAGGAGTTTGAGACCAGGCTGAGCAATATAAATATAGCCAGACCTCTATCTCTATTAAAAAAATGAAAATGAAAAGAATTCATTCATCCCATGCTTATTTGAAAACCATTCACTGTGTATGTTTAATTGTATGTGATTAAGGTTGCTATACGTAGACTATCTCTAGACCTTTGCCTCTTTGGAAATTAGATATCCTGGCACTTACTCAACTGTAGTTGTCATTTAAACACAAGATTTTTCCGCTGACCTGATTGTACTTAGTGTCTGAACAGTACATACCTAGACTAGTGAATATGTAACCCGCTGGGGCTGAGAGAATCTTCGCCTGTAAAATACAGGGTTTTCAAAATACTGAACAAAATTAAGGTTCTGTGAGAAAGGAAGGAGGGGAATGGGCAACGTGGGAATGGCTCTTGGTTTAACAAACTACAGTGTCTGACCATACTCACTTTCCTTTTTTTTTTGGTGTTTGTGGTTGTGATTGTTGTGGTTGGTGTGTGTGTGTGTATTTTCTTTTTAATCAGTCTTGTAGAGGAAGAAAAGATGAATGGGGATATATAGTCTGCTATCTTGAGCAGGAAAGCTGTTAATGCTTTTTAAAAATTGAACCTTGTAAAATACTAAAAATACGCTTATGTGATCCTGTAATCTAAAATCCTGTTATTAAAAGAGGTAAATTAAATATATATTAATCTTCACTTTAGAGTTTGTTTTCTGTTTTTACATACAGTAGTAACACAAACTTAGTAGTTTAGAACTATATGTATTTATTAGCTAATAGTTTCTGTGGTTTAAGAGTCTGGGCATGGCCAGCTGGGTCTTCTTCTAGGTTGCACTGAAGATGTTGGCCAGGGTTGGGTTCACATTTGGGGCTCTACTGGGGAAGGGTCTGCTTCCAAGCTCATGTGTTCGTTCGTATCATTCATTTACTTTTGGGTTGTAGGAGTAAGGGCCTCAGTTTCCTGATGTCAGTCAGAGACCTCCTTAAGTTGCTTGCTTGTGGCCCTTTCTGTAGGTTAGCTTACAGCATAGCAGCTTGTGTCTTGAAAGCCAGCAAGGGAAAAAGTCTCCTATTAAGATATGCATTACAGCCTTAGGTAATTACATACAAATCATTGTCTTTGTCGTCATCTTTTTTTTTTTTTTTTTTGAGTCTGTTGCACAGGCTAGGCTCACTGATGCCTCGACCTCCTGGGTCAAGCAGTGCTCCCAAGTAGCTGGGACTACAGGCGCACACTACCATGTCTGGCTAGTTTTTGCATTTTTGTAGAGACGGGGTTTTGTTGTGTTGCCCAGGCTGGTCTCGAACTCCTGAGGTTTTTTTTTTGTTTTTTTCTTGAGACTGAGTTTCGCTCTGTCGCCAGTCTGGAGCGCAGTGGCGCGTTCTTGGCTCACTGCAACTTCTGCCTCTCAGGTTCAAGTGATTCTTCTACTTCAGCCTCCTGAGTAGCTCAGATTACAGGTGCCCACCACCACACCTGGCTAATTTTTGTATTTTTAGTAGAGACGGGATTTCACCAAGTTGGCCAGGATGGTCTCCATCTCTTGACCTCGTGATCCACCCGTCTCGGCCTCCCAAAGTTCTGGGATTACAGGTGTGACCCCCTGCACCCGGCCCAAACTCCTGAGTTTAAGTGATCTGTCTGCCTCGACCTCCCAAAGTGCTGGGATTACAGGTGTGAGACATGATGCCCTGCTGTCATATTCTGTTGGTTAGAAGTCAATCAGAGGTCACACTGGCAGTCAAAGAGAGAGAATTACATAAGGACATGAATACGAGGAAGTAGGGATCATGGAGACCACCTCAGAGTCTGTCTGCTACAAAGGATATGCATGTGATTGTAAGAGTGTCTGGTGGCATGAATTATGCATTATTTTTCTTTTGAGGCTCCCACTTAATAGCTGTGTTATACTCTATACTAAGGTATTCAAGAAATTTGCTGATGTAGCCAAATATCTAAAGTAATTGAAACAAGCCTTGCTGATGTCTTTGTGGTATTAAATATTGTTGCTAAATAGATTCTGTAGTTATAAGTTTATTAATATAGTTTATAGTATTTTGTGAATTAGATTTTAGACATTTCATTTTTCCCCCTTTTTTAGTTGACTATATTGTGGAGTATGACTATGATGCTGTACATGACGATGAATTAACTATTCGAGTTGGAGAAATCATCAGGAATGTGAAAAAGCTACAGGAGGAAGGATGGCTAGAAGGAGAACTAAATGGGAGAAGAGGAATGTTCCCTGATAATTTTGTTAAGGTAAATATTTTCAGTTAAATTTCTAGCTGTTGCTTCATAGGATTTAATCTTTAAATGTTAAGAAATAGATATACTTTTAAAATTAAAATGTTTTAGATAAATGTTTTCTTTGTAATATTTGAGAAAATACAGTCCAAGTACCTCTATAATGGATATCATTGTTGCTCTGTGTCCTAGTGGATAGTAATCCTCTATATATATGTTTGTGTATATATGCTTGTGTATGGTTGTGTGTATCTACCTGATTACTGATTGTTTTAAAATAAATAATAGCTTTCATTTGGGTGACACTTAGTAATTTATAAAGGAGGCTTGCTGTATATATTCTCATTTCAGCCTGTAGTATTCTTATGAAATAGTTATGACAGATAGTAACCCCATTTTAAATATCTTGGTTTTTAGATTGAGAGGTTAAGTGATTTTGTCTACTGTTGGTTAGCTAAGATAGCAGACTTTGAACTGAAGTCTGGGGCAGTTACCTCACTGGTCTTTTCATTGTTTTTTGTTGCTTTTCTGACAACAAAATGCATTTGGTCATACTTTTTGTGTTTCAGCATTGTGGCAGTTATCAGCCAAACTGTCTTCTTCACCTACTAGCAAACGTTCATTTTTTAGTAAATATTCTAGTCACTTCTGCCAGAAAACAATCTTTAGTACTCATCAATTACAAACTTATAAAGTTCTCAGTAGTCTAGGAAGAAAAAAAAGAGTAAAGAGTATCTGTATATTTACCTATCAGTTATAATTGTCTTGTTTTCTATGTATTAGTTTTCTTTTCTTTTCTTTTTTTTTTTTTACAAAAGAAAGGTTTATTGGACTTACAGTTCCACATGGCTAGGAAGGCCTCACAATCATGATGGAAGGCATGGAGGAACGAGTCACATCGTATGTGGATGGTGGCAGGCAATGAGAGAGCTATTTTGTGCAGGGAAACAACTCCTTACGGAACTATCGGATCTTGTGAGACTTATTCATTATCATGAGAACAGCATAGGAAAGACCTGCCTCTGTGATTAAATTACCTCCCACTGGGTCCCTCACACAACCTGTGGAAATTCAAGATGAGATTTGGTGGGGAAATAGCCAAACCATATCAGGTCTCACAAAGATTTCTTAAAATTGTAGTCATAGCATGATTTTGATGATTCAATTCAATTTTTTTTTTTTAAATTATACTTTAAGTTCTAGGGTATACGTGCACAACGTGCAGGTTCGTTACATGTGTATACATGTACCATGTTGGTGTGCTGCACCCATTAACTCATTATTTACATTAAGTATATCTCCTAATGCTATCCCTCCCTGCTCCCTGCTCCCCACAATAGGACCCAGTGTGTGATGCTCCCCTTCCTGTGTCCAAGTGATCTCATTGTTCAGTTCCCACCTATGAGTGAGAACATGCGGTGTTTGGTTTTCTGTTCTTGCGATAGTTTGCTGAGAATGATGGTTTCCAGCTGCATCCATGTCCCTACAAAGGACATTAACTCATCCTTTTTTATGGCTGCACAGTATTCCATGGTGTGTATGTGCCACATTTTCTTTCTTTCTTTTTTTTTTTTTGAGACGGAGTCTCGCTCTGTTGCCCAAACTGGAGTGCAGTGGCCAGATCTCAGCTCACTGGAAGCTCCGCCTTTTGGGTTCATGCCATTCTCCTGCCTCAGCCTCCCGAGTAGCTGGGACTACAGGCGCATGCCACCTTGCCCGGCTAGTTTTTTGTATTTTTTAGTAGAGACGGGGTTTCACCAGGTTAGCCAGGATGGTCTCGATCTCCTGACCTTGTGATCCGCCCGTCTCAGCCTCCCAAAGTGCTGGGATTACAGGCTTGAGCCACTGTGCCCGGCCCGCCACATTTTCTTAATCCAGTCTGCCACTGATGGACATTTGGGTTGATTCCAAGTGTTTGCTATTGTGATTAGTGCTGCATTAAACATACGTGTGCATGTGTCTTTATAGCAGCATGACTTATAATCCTTTGGGTATATCCCCAGTAATGGGATGGCTGGGTGAAATGATATTTCTGGTTCTAGATCCTTGAGGAATCGCCACACTGTTTTCCACAATGGTTGAACTAGTTTACAGTCCCACCAACAGTGTAAAAGTGTTCCCATTTCTCCACATCCTCTCCAGCACCTGTTGTTTCCTGTTTTTTTAATGATTGCCGTTCTAACTGGTGTGAGATGGTGTGGTTTTGATTGGCATTTCTCTGATGGCCAGTGATGATGAGCATTTTTTCATGTGTCTGTTGGCTGTATGAATGTCTTCTTTTGAGAAATGTCTGTTCATATCCTTTGCCCACTTTTTGATGGGGTTTTTTTTTTTTTCTTGTAAATTTGGTTGAGTTCTTTATAGGTTCTGGGTATTAGCCCTTTGTAAGATGAGTAGATTGCAAAAATTTTCTCCCATTGTGTAGGTTGCGTGCTCACTCTGATGGTAGTTTCTTTTGCTGTGCAGAAGCTCTTTAGTTTAATTAGATCACATTTGTCAATTTTGGCTTTTGTTGCCATTGCTTTTGGTGTTTTAGACATGAAGTCCTTGCCCATGCCTATGTCCTGAATGGTATTACCTAGGTTTTCTTCTAGGGTTTTTATGGTTTTAGGTCTAACATTTAAGTCTCTAATCATCTTGAATTAATTTTCGTATAAGGAGTAAGGAAAGGATTCAGTTTCAGCTTTCTACTTATGGCTAGCCAATTTTCCCAGCACCATTTATTAAATAGGGAATCCTTTCCCCATTTCTTGTTTTTGTAGGGTTTGTCGAAGATCAGATGGCTGTAGATGTGTGGTATTATTTCTGAGGGCTCTGTTCTATTCCATTGGTCTATATCTCTGTTTTGGTACCAGTCCCATGCTGTTTTGGTTACTGTAGCCTTGTAGTATAGTTTGAAGTCAGGTAGCGTGATGCTTCCAGCTTTGTTCTTTTGGCTTAAGATTGTCTTGGCAATGCAGGGTCTTTTTTGGTTCCATATGAACTTTGAAGCAGTTTTTTCCAATTCTGTGAGGAAAGTCATTGGTAGCTTAATGGGGATGGCATTGAATCTATAAACTACCTTGGGCAGTATGGCCATTTTCACGATATTGATTCTTCCTATCCATGAGCATGGTATGTTCTTCCATTTGTTTGTGTCTTCTTTTATTTCACTGAGCAGTGGTTTGTAGTTCTCCTTGAAGAGGTCCTTTACATCCCTTGAAAGTTGGATTCCTAGGTATTTTATTCTCTTTGAAGCAATTGTGAATGGGAGTTCATTCATGATTTGGCTGTTTGTCTGTTACTGGTGTATAAGAATGCTTGTGATTTTTGCACATTGATTTTGTATCCTGAGACTTTGCTGAAGTTGCTTATCAGCTTAAGGAGATTAGGGGCTGAGACAATGAAGTTTTCTAAATATACAGTCATGTCATCTGCAAACAGGGACAATTTGACTTCTTCTTTTCCTAAGTGAATACCCTTGATTTCTTTCTCTTGCCTGATTGCCCTAGCCAGAACTTCCAACACTATGTTGAATAGGAGTGGTGAGAGAGGGCATCCCTGTCTTGTGCCAGTTTTCAAAGGGAATGCTTCCAGTTTTTGCCCATTCAGTATGATATTGGCTGTGGGTTTGTCATAAATAGCTCTTATTATTTTGAGATACGTTCCATCAATACCGAATTTATTGAGCGTTTTTAGCATGAAGGGCTGTTGAATTTTGTCAAAGGCCTTTTCTGCATTTATTGAGATAATTACGTGGTTTTTGTCCTTGGTTCTGTTTATATGCTGGATTACGTTTATTGATTTGCGTATGTTGAACCAGCCTTGCATCCCAGGGATGAAGTCCAGTTGATCATGGTGGATAAGCTTTTTGATATGCTGTTGGATTCGGTTTGCCAGTATTTTATTGGGGATTTTTGCATTGATGTTCATCAGGGATATTGGTCTAAAATTCTCTTTCTTTGTTGTATCTCTATCAGGCTTTGGTATCAGGATGATGTTGGCCTCATAAAATGAGTTAGGGAGGATTCCCTCTTTTCCTATTGATTGGAATAGTTTCAGAAGGAATGGTACCAATTCCTCCTTGTACCTCTGGTAGAATTCGGCTGTGATTCCGTCTGGTCTTGGACTTTTTTTGGTTGGTAGGCTATTAATTATTGCCTCAATTTCAGAGCCTGCTATTGGTCTATTCAGGGATTCAACTTCTTCCTGGTTTAGTCTTGGAAGAGTGTAAGTGTCCAGGAAATTATCCATTTCTTCTAGATTTTCTAGTTTATTTGCATAGAGGTGTTTATAGTATTCTCTGATGGTAGTTTGTATTTCTGTGGGGTCGGTGGTGACATCCCCTTTATTGTTTTTTAATGCATTTATTTGATTCTTCTCTCTTTTCTTCTTTATTAGTCTTGTTAGCGGTCTATCAATTTTGTTGATCTTTTCAAAAAACCAGCTCCTGGATTCATTGATTTTTTTGGAGGGTTTTTTGTGTCTCTCTCTCTTTCAGTTCTGCTCTGATCTTAGTTATTTCTTGCCTTCTACTAGCTTTTGAATGTGTTTGCTCTTGCTTCTCTAGTTGTTTTAATTGTGATGTTAGGGTGTCAATTTTAGATCTTTCCTGCTTTCTCTTGTGGGCATTTAGTGCTGTAAATTTCCCACTACACACTGCTTTAAATGTGTCCCAGAGATTCTGGTATGTTGTATCTTTGTTCTCATTGGTTTCAAAGAACATCTTTATATCTGCCTTCATTTCGTTCTGTACCCAGTAGTCATTCAGGAGCAGGTTGTTCAGTTTCCATGTAGTTGAGTGGTTTTGATTGAGTTTCTTAGTCCTGAGTTCTAGTTTAATTGCACTGTGGTCTTAGAGACAGTTTGTTATAATTTCTGTTCTTTTACATTTGCTGAGGAGTGCTTTACTTCCAACTATGTGGTCAATTTTGGAATAAGTGCGATATGGTGCTGAGGAGAATGTACATTCTATTGATTTGGGGTGGAGATTTCTGTAGATGTCTATTAGGTCTGCTTGGTGCAGAGTTGAGTTGAATTCCTGGATATCCTTGTTAACTTTCTGTCTCATTGATCTGTCTAATGTTGACAGTGGGGTGTTAAAGTCTCCCATTATTATTGTATGGGAGCCTAAGTCTCTTTGTAAGTCTCTAAGGACTTGCTTTATGAATCTGGGTGCTCCTGTATTGGGTGCATATAATACCTAATGCAGTGTAAATGTTATGTAAATAGTTGTTATGCAGTGTCACAATTGGTGAGTCCGCAGTTGTGGAGCCTGTGGATGTGGAGGGCCAACTGTATTTTATTCTGCTACAGGGGTGCCTTGGAGATACTGCAGGTTCTGTTCCAGACCACCACAATAGAGCAAATGTCACAATACAGCAGGTATCTCAGTAAAGTGAGTCACATGAATGTTTTGATTTCCCAGTGATGTAAAAGTTAATGTTTACATTATACTGTATTAAGAGTTCAATCGCATTATATAAAAAAAAGCAATGTGGATACATTAATTTTAAAATATTGCTAAAGATTGCTAACGATCATCTGAGCCTTCAGTGAGTCACCATCTTTTTGCTGGTGTAGGATCTTGCCTTGATGTTGATGGCTGTTGACTTAGTGGTTGCTGAAGGCTGGGGTGGCTGTGGCAGTTTCTTAAGATGAGACAACAATGAAGTTTGCTGCATCAGTTTGCTCATTTAGTGAAAGATTTTCCTGTAGCATGTGACACTGATAGCATTTTACTCACAGTAGATCTTTCAAAATTGTAGTCAGTCCTTTCAAACCCTCCTTCTGCTTTGTCAGCTAATTTTATGTAATATTTTGAATCCTTCATTGTCATTTCAACAATATTCACAGTGTCTTCACCAGGAGTAGATTCCAGCTCAAGAAGCCACTTTCTTTGCTCATCCATAGGAAGCAACTCCTCATCTGTTCAAATTTTATCACAAGGTTGCAGTAATGCAGTCACATCTTATGCTTCACTTCTAATTCTAGTTCTCTATTTTCACCGCATCTACAGTTACTTCCCCCACTTAGTCTTGAACCCTTCAAAGTCATCCTTTAGGGTTGTGATCTGTTTCTTCCAAACTCCCATTAATGTTGATATTTTTACCTCCTCTCATGAATCACAAATATTATTAATGGCATCTAGAATGGTGACTCTAGAAACCTTTCCAGAAGGTTTTCAATTTACTTTGTCCAGATTGAGCAGAAAAATCACTATCTATGGCAGCAGTAGCCTTACGAAATGTGGGCTGGAGTTTAGTGGGGTGATCTTGGCTCACTGCAACCTCCGCCTTTCAGGTTCAAGCGATTCTCCTCGCCTCCCCAGTAGCTGGGATTACAGGCTCCCACCACCATGCCCAGCTAATTGTTTGTATTTTTAGTAGAGACGGGTTTTCACTATGTTGGCCAGACTGGTCTCAAACTCTTGACCTCGTGATCTGCCCGCCTTGGCCTCCCAAAGTGTGGGGATTACAGGTGTGAGCCACTGCACCTGGCCGAAATGTATTTCTTAAATAAGAATACTTGAAAGTTGAAATACTCTTTGATCAATGGGCTGCAAAATGGATATTATATTAGCAGACATGAAAACAACATTCATCTTCTTGTACATTTCCAACAGAACTCTTGGTTGATCAGATGCATCATCAATATGCATTAGTATTTTGAAAAGAATCTTTCTTCAGTAGGTCTCAACAGTGGGCTTATAGTACTCAATAAACCATGCTGTAAATAGATGTGCTATCATCTAGGCTTTGGTTTTCCATTTATAGAGCCCAGGTAGAATAGATGTGCATAATTCTTTTTTTTTTTTTTTTTTGAGGCGGAGTCTTGCTCTGTCTCCCAGGCTAGACTGCTATGGCACGATCTCGGCTCACTGCAAGTTCCGCTTCCCGGGTTCACGCCATTCTCCTGCCTCAGCCTCCCGAGTAGCTGGGACTACAGGCTCCTGCCACTGCGCCTGGCTAATTTTTTGTATTTTTAGTAGAGACGGGGTTTCACCATGTTAATAGGATGGTCTGGATCTCCTGACCTCGTGATCGGCCTACCTCGGCCTCCCAAAATGCTGGGATTACAGGCGTGAGCCACCGCGCCCAGCTGATGTAGCGTAATTCTTAAGGACCCTTGGATTCTCAGAATGGTGAATAAGCAATGACTTCCACTTGAAGTACCAGCTGCATTAGCCCCTAGCAAGAGAGTGAGCCTGTCCTTTGAAGCTTTGAAACTAGGCTTTGACTTCTTTCTACTTACGAAAGTCCTAGGTGGCACCTTTTTCCAATGGAAGTTTTCGTCTCCATTGAAAATCCATTTAGCATAGCCACCTTCATCAGTGATCTTAGCTAGATCTTCTGGTTAACTTGCTGCAGCTTCTCTGTCAGCACTAGCTGCTTCATCTTGCACTTTTATGTTATAGAAATGACTTTTTTCCTTGAACCTCATGAACCATCCTCTGTTAGCTTCAAACTTTTCTTCTGCAACTTCCTGACCTCTCTGTATTCAGTGAGTTGAAGAGAATTAGGGGCTTGCTCTAGATTAGGCTTTAGCTTAAGGAGAAGTTGTGGCTGGTTTGATATTCTATCTAATGACTCAAACTCTTTTTTTTTTTTTTGGAGACAGTGTCTCGCTCTGTTGCCCAGGGTGGAGTGCAATGGTGCGATCTTGGCTCACTGCAACCTCTGCCTCCCAGGTTCAAGTGATTCTCCTACCCAGTCTCCTGAGTAGCTGGGATTACAGGCGCCTGCCACCATGCCCAGCTAATTTTTGTATTCGTACTAGAGATGGGGTTTCACCATGTTGGCCAGGCTGGTCTTGAACTCCTGACCTCAGGTGATCCTCTTGCCTCGGCCTCCCAGAGTGCTGGGATTACAGGTGTGAGTCTGGCCTCAAACTTTCTTCATATCAACAATAAGTCTGTTTTACTTTCTTATCATTCATGTGTTCACTGGAGTAGCACTTTTAATTTCCTTCAAGAACTTTGTCTTTGTATTTGCAACTTGGCTGTTAGTTGCAGGAGCCTAGCTTTTAGCCTATCTCAGCTTTCAACATTACTTCCTCACTAAACTTAGTCATTTCTAGCTTTTGATTTAACTCAGAGATGTGTGATTCTTCCTTTCACTTGAATACTAGAGGTTGTTGTAGGGTTATTCATTAGTCTGATTTCAGTATTATTGCGTCTCAGAGAATAGGGAGCCCTGAGGAGCGGGAAAGGGTAGGAAATGACCAGTTGGTGGAACAGTTAGAAGACACACAGTATTTATTAAATTTACTGTCTTATAAGGACACAGTTTGAGGTACCTCAAAATAATTAAAATGGTAACATTAAAGATCACTAATCACAGATCGTCATAACAGACACAATGAAGAAGTTTGAAATATTGCAAGAATGACGAAAAGGTAATACAGAAACACAAAAGGAGCACATGCTATTGGAAAAATGGCATTGATGGGCTTGCTTGACACAGCGTTGCACAGACCTTCAATTTGTTTAAAAAAATTCAGTTATTTGTGATGTGCAGTGAAGCTAAGTGGAGTAAAACGAGGTATGCCTGTATCTGTTTTCAGAGGTGAAGTAACTGCACTTTAACTATATTTTATCTCTTGAAACAACTGAGAGCGGCTATAGTAGGGAATTGAATATTTGGAGCAAGGTCACTTTATTTTTTGTTTTATGAATTTACTTCTTTTTTTGATCTATAATAGATTGTCATGCAGATACCATGGAAACTGAAGTCAGAATAACTGGATTTAAATGCAGTCAAGTTCCAGCTTTGCCCTTTGCTGGCAGTATGGTATTAGACAAATCACATAATTTCCCTGTTTTCTCCACTTTAAAATGGTATTTTGACGGACTACAGTAAGATGGGCTCTAATACATTTTTTTTGTTTGTTTTGGAAAGAAAAATGGTTTTTTAGGGAAAATTTATTGCAGTTACGGAACACTGATTTCAAAAATAAGTTACAAGTTAAATACGAAGCATTTATATAGCTCTCTTGAGTGTGTGCTAATGTATATTTCTACTATTAGGAATGATTTATCATGTGACTCTATTTTGAAATACATTTTTCTTCCCTGTTTCAGTATAACTAATACTAGAAGTTAAATTTAATGAAATGCCTGCCGGCAGAGTATATAGTTTATGAGTATGGTAGGTAATAGAGAAAAGTTTAATCTGGGATTAAAAATTAACCACAAGTTACTAGATTATAGTCAGAGACAGCAGTATGAATTTATGTTTAGTTAAAACATGTACAGGTAGATACAGAAATAGTTTTGTGTATGTATGTGTGTGTGTTTATATATGTGGGTTAGCGTGCACACACAAATATATGTATTCCTCAGCTCATATTGCTCAGAGGGCCTAGAAGCAGTACCTCAGTAGCCTTGAGTACATCCAGTGCCCAGATCTTGATTTCCAGATACCACTCTGATAAAAGGAAGGACTCCTTGGAGAAATGACTGATTCTAGTGTTTGGGGTAATGAAGATACAAGATAAGCCTGGAGCATGTTGTGGTGGCAGAAAATTAAGTGGTTAAAAAAACAGAAGGTGGGCCTATGTCAAAGCGACTTAGAACCCAACCTGAAGGAGCTCCCAATGTCTAGAGCTGGAACAGTTTGAGCAGCACAGTAATCTAGTGTTTGATTATTATGTAAAATAGAGCATAAGTATACATGAGTCCATATTGATATAAATAAATGGTTGAATAAACAGGGGAGAAAGGATAAATTGAAACAAAAATTCCAAGTGATAATTCTAAATACTTACTTCCTTTTCCGCACACCCCCCTGTCTCCCTTCCAAAAGCTTTCCTCGGGTGTGGAATAGACTAAAGAATAGATAGAGCCAGGCGCGGTGGCTCATGCCTGTAATCCCAGCACTTTGGGAGGCTGAGGCGGGCGGATTACGAGGTCAAGAGATCGAGACCATCCTGTCCAGCATGGTGAAACCCCGTCTCTACTAAAAATACAAAAATTAGCTGGGCATGGTGGCACGCGCCTGGTCCTAGCTACTTAGGAGGCTGAGGCAGGAGAATTGCTTGAACCCAGGAGGTGGAGGTTGCAATGAGCTGAGATAGTGCCCCTACACTCCAGCCAGGTGACAGAGTGAGACTGTGTCTCAAAAAAAAAAATAATAAAATAAAATAAAATAAAATAAAAATAAAAGGAATAGATGGATAGGAAAAAATAGTAGCTTAGTAGCTTTATAATGGAGAAACTTTGCAAGTACTGCCTTTACCAAGTGATCCAGGTTAATGTCACCAGTGATAGGTTATGTTGATACCATGTATTCCCTTCACCTCTGTGGTATTCTTCCCCCAAGTCCGTGAGCCTGGTTGGGGAAAACCTCAGACAAACTAAATTGAGAGACATTCTACAAAATACCTGACCAGTACTCTTCAAAAATGTCAAGGTCATGAAAAACAAGGAAAGCCTGAGAAACTGACATTGACCAGAAGAGGCAAAGGAGACATAATGACCAAATACATTTTGGTTTCCTAGATTGGATTCTGAAACAGAAAAAGGACATTAGTGGAAAAATTGATTAAATCCACATACCGTCAGTAGTTTAATAATAATGTACCAGTGTTAATTTCTCAGTTTTGAAGTGGAATGTGGTTATACATGCTGTTAACATTAGGTAAAACTGAATTAAGACTGTGGGAACTTTCTACTACCTTTGTAACTCTTCTGTAAATCTTTTTATTCCAAAGTAAAACTTTTTTTTTTAAAAAAAATTACCCATAGGTGATCAACAGCAATGGATAATACACAACTTAATAAGGTAGTTGGCTTTATCACTTCGGATGTATATGTTAAAAATCAGGGGAAAGCTGTAATTTAAAATTCACTGTCCATTGAAAATAAGCTTCCTATTGGGACATTAAGGTGCATGTTCATCCTGGCTAACTCAGTGAAACCTCGTCTCTACTAAAAATACAAAAAATTAGCCGGGAGTGGTGGCATGGGAGTGGTGACTCCCAGGTCCCAGCCATCTGGGAGACTGAGGCAGGAGAATCGCTTGAACATGGGAGGCGGAGGTTGCAGTGAGCCGAGATCGCACCACTGCACTCCAGCCTGGGTTGCAGAATGAGACTCCGTCTCAAAAAAACACACACACACACAAAGGTGCATGTTATTTTGTAAATCTGTGAATATGGAGTGTGGATGGTGGAACTAGGCTTCTTGTAAAAAACTCATGTCCCTATTACTATTTCAGATAGCTATGCTGAAGAACCATGATAGTCAAATTGGACTGGAAGATGAATAGAAATGCCAAATTGTTTTTGTGGCTTATTATGAAAAACTTTAGACACCGTATGTTTGTTTTGTGACAAACTTATGTCCATTTCATTGTCCCTTTGCAATGTGTTTGTCTTCCAGTTTTAAAAGTATTTTACAAAGGATATTGAACACAAGGATCTATGTACTTAATGTACAGAATATTATCAGTTAGCCATCTTGCTTCAGTGTTACTTTGTAATAAAGAGAACATTACAGATGAAGTTGAGTTCTCATCATCTCCTTCTCATTTCTCTTCCTTTGCAGGACCATTTGTGTTCTTAAGCTGTATGTATCCTTTAGTCCATAGTTTTACACCTATTTGCCTGTGCATAAACAAATAGTATTTTGTGTGATTTAGACATTTACATAATTGTATCACATTGCATCTTTTCTTTATATTTAAGGTGAGATTTCAACGTGGATACATAATATAGTTGCATCTGTTAAAGTGGGTTTTATAACACTAGTTAGCTTATAGGTAATTAGTAGAGAGAATGATGTCAGGACAATGAGAAAGTGTGTTCGTTTATTTTCTAGGTAAGAAGAGCTGTAATAAAGATAGTAGGATTATGATTTCTGCAAGAAAAGGGAAGCAGCTTGGAGTTCTTTTGTATCTTAATCTTTTTTTTTTTTTTTTTTTTAAGTAACCATCTGTATCTCTAAGATATCTTCCTCAAAGTTTACAGTTCTGGCATTGAGGGCTCTTAAATCCTGGTGCTCACCTTCACTGTCTCAGCATCCATAAGCCAGCCAACATTCCTACTTAATTGTTTTTTGTTTTACATTTTTAATAGCTACTGAATAATTCTTCAGTCATGACTGCTTGGGCAGTTATTGCCTATCTTTGTAGGTTCTAGTTATTATTTGTTTTCGTTTATAGTGTTGAGTTCCCAAAGTTGCATAGGTTTAGAGTGGTCTGCAAACTCTGTTTTTTATATAGTCACTGGTATTTTTAGTGTTTGATTCTGAAATTTTCACATAATAAGTGGTATTTTAGTGTTTTTTTTTCTCCCAGAATGCAAAGTGTTTTAAGACTGTACATACAGTATTACAGGAAAGACCCCTTTACTACTAGTTACTTTCTAATCTCTGCATAGTATTCCATTGTCCGGCTAAGTATTACATATTTTTTGGATATTTAGTACTGTTTTTCAATTTTTAGCTATTAAGAAATTGTTAGCTATTAGAACTTCAGTAAACATCTTTTTTGGGGTATGTGTATAACTGAAGATTTGCTGACTCCTAGGGTGTGCACATGTTCAACTATACTAGATGTTTTTGGATTTCTCTCTTAAGTAATTATGCCAGTTTAAAAACATCTAATACCATAAAACTTTAAAAAATTTTTTTTTTGGCGGGGGGGGGGCAACCTTACAGATGTACAGTAGTATCCACCATGTTGTGGTGTTTCATTTTCATGATTACTAGTGAAGCTAGGCATCTTTTCACATTTCATTTCCTTGTGTACAGCTTGTTCAGATATTTCTTCTATTTTTCCTTTGAGTTCTTGTTCATATTCTAGCTAATTTCTAATAGTTCTCTATGTATTCTAACCACTAGACTTTTGTCTTTTATTCCTCATAAATGCTTTCTGTGACTTGTCTATGTATAAACAGCTTTACTATTAGTTGTAAAATTTTTATTTTTAGTATGTCATCAATCTTTTTTGTGTTTAGTATGATTAAATGTTTTTCACTTGGAAAGATAATGAATAGTCTACTTCATTTATTTATTTTTTTAAGTCATTTTATTTTTATTTTGTAGCTACAAATCATAAACTGTATCTTATTAATTTGTTATGTTTAAGAAGTAAGCTAAAATTGAGGAGAAACCAGGCTAACTTAGCAGATATTACTACATTCTTAACTTCAATGTTTTAGACTAAAGTAGAGAATAAAGATTTATTTGTGGGTGTAACTTTGATTCAGTATCAATGTCTTAGCTGGTTCATATTTGGCACTTGGTCATTGGAGTTGCTACTTTGTAATTGAGATAAAACACATTCCAGTAAACAAATGCTTAGCAGTTGACTATGACATACTTTGGGGTGTGGTGGGAAGAATCCCACAATTTATTGGGGGAAATACCAGTGTAAAAGACGATAAATTGTAATGCCTTACATGACTGAATGGCAGACATGTGATAAGATGATAGGTGCTACAGAATCTTTGAAAAAATATCTTTCAGAAAGGGGATTAAAAGTAAAACTAGGCTGGGTGCAGTGGCTCACACCTGTAATCCCATCCCTTTGGGAGGCCGAGGCAGGTGGATCACCTGAGGTCAGGAGTTGGTGACCAGCCTGGCCAACATGATGAAACCCAGTCTCTACTCAAAATACAAAAATTAGCCGGGCATGGTGGCACACACCTGTAATCCCAGCTACTGGGGAGGCTGAGGCAGGAGAATCACTTGAACCCAGGAGGCGGAGGTTGCAGTGAGCCAAGATCACACCACTGCACTCCAGCCTGGGTGACAGAGTGAGACTCTGTCTTAAAAAAAAAAAAAAAAAAAAAAAAGTAAATTGGTCCTTAAGGTAGACGGTTAGAGTACTGATTGCATTGTAGATCTGGCAAAGGTATTAGATAATTTATGGTAAAAAGATAATTAGGCAAACTACTTTGGCTGAATGAAAGTTTTCTTATGGGGGAGTAATGGGATTTAAGACTAAAACCTTGGGTAGGGCATACATTATATTTTGAAGATTGCTTAAAGATATTTAAAATTATTTAATACATCTGAATGAGAAGGAAAGGTTTTCCAGAAAAGAGAGTTGGGGCTATAAAGTATAATAGAGATCAGAGTGCTACATTGAGAGTGGAAGTGAAGGGATAGATAATGGGCTAATAACACTTTATGTCTGTGTGAATACTTTGCATGTTCACATATGTTACTTCACTTTATTCTCATGTCTTTGAAAATTAGGTGTAGGGAATGGTCATTCTTACCCAAAGTCTCGCTGGTAATATGGGTTAAAGACTTGATAGTAGTTAACTCTATGACAGGCCAATGTCAGGGCTCTTTTTAGATGAAAAAATGCATCTATGGTATGTGCTGGTTATTAGAGAAATGTGATCATTCTGTAACGTTCTGTGCTTTTGAGACTCTAAGGGCAAGTGTTATAAATCCTAGTCACTGAAATTTTCCAGTAGCATCAGCATAGTTGAAAGATCTTAGCATTATAAAATTAAAAATGTTTTTGATCACTTTTAGAATTGACTCTGGAAAAGGAAAAAAGTCGAACTGTTTTCTGAAATTGCAATTTGATGGAAGTAAATTTTTTTTTTTGAACTAAACAAATTTCAGAAGAAAGACATTTGACATAAGGGAATTTCAAAGACTAAAGATGGAATGCAAAATATGTGGAAAAAAAGTAAAAATACAGGTAATTAGAAAATGAAGCTGAGCTTGAAATGCATAGTTGTTTCTAGGTAACTTTGTAAAATGGATTTAATCATTGTGTTCTACCTCCATCCCTGGAAATTTTGCTGAAAACCAATATTTTATTGTACAGTTTAAGGAAATTAGGAAGTTCATTTTGTAAGACAGGATAGCTTACATTGGGGTACTAACATCAAAATCTTAGTGGTGGCATAGCACAAGGAAAGACTACATCCTTTCATGCAGAGTTTGTTTGGTCCAGCTAGCCAGGTCTCTTTGCTACTTTTCATGTGGCAGCACAACCGTCTGGGCTGTTTTAGTCTTGTGGCAAGTCCTTATCAATCTGTGCTTTTGTAATTTTTAAGGGCAGAGCAACAGAGCGTAGAAAATCACATTCCAGTTTTAAATGCTTCCCTGTGGAAGTGGTACACATTACTTTTGCATATCATTGATCATAGCAATGATGTCGTCATGTGTACCATCAAAGGGGCAGAAAAACACGATCTTGCTATATATGCAAAAGAACAGTAAAACTAGAAACACTGGTGAGCATTAGTAATGCCTATCACACCAAGTGTATGTGTTGACTGGTACTCATGAAGTTGTTTTCATGATGTGCAATAGATGCTTTGTTTACTTGATTTTATAGCTTCTGGATTGAGGGAAGATCCTGAATTGGTTAGAATTGGGCCGTAATACTGGAACAGAAAGTTAGAGATGACACCAAATAAAATAAATTTTACCATTTATATACTTCCCAGTTTTTTTCAGTGCGAGTGACAAATGATGTTTTAGTTTGCTTATGAAAAGTTGGAAAACAGAAAGGACACTAGAAGCTGAGATTTTTAGTCTCAGAGTAATTGAGATGTAAATAGGAAAGTCATGGACAATTAACTGTTATTCTTTATTAAAGTTAGATCATAGCCGCCTGTAATCCCAGCACTTTGGGAGGGTGAGGTGGGCAGATCACGAGGTCAGGAGATTGAGACCATCCTGGCTAACAGGTGAAACCCCGTCTGTACTAAAAATACAAAAAATTAGCCGGGCATGGTGGTGGGCGCCTGTAGTCCCGGCTAGTCAGGAGGCTGAGGCAGGAGAATGCTGTGAACCCGGGAGGCGGAGCTTGCATTGAGCGAAGATTGTGCCACTGCACTCCAGCCTGGGCGACAGAGCAAGACTCCGTCTCAAAAAAAAAAAGTTAGATCGTAGCATATGATTCTACATTTAGTGTAGCACTTCAGTGTGTATCAGTTCTGTAGTTTTTTATTTCTGCCAATATGAATTAGTTGCTAATAGTTGTCCCCTCCAAATCTCATGTTGAAATGTGATTCCTAATATGGGAGGTGGGGCCTGGTGGGAGGTGAATGACCCATGGGGGTGGATCTGTCATGAATGATTTAGCACCACGCCCTTGGTAATAAATGAATTCTCACCCAGTTCACTTGGGATCTGGTTATTTAAAAAGAGTTTGGAACCTTCCTCCTCTTTCTCTTGTTCCTGCTCTCACGATGTGATACACCTGCTCCCCTTTCTTCTTCTGCCATGATTGGAAGCTTCCTCAGGCCATCACCAGGAAGAGATGCTGGAGCCATGCTTGTATAGCTTGCAGAACTGTGAGCCAATTAAACCTCTTTTTTTTTGAAACAGTTTCTCACTCTGTCACCCAATCTGGAGTGCAGTGGTGCAATCATGGCTCACTGCAGCATCAGTATTCTGGGCTCAAGTGATGCTCTCACCTCAGCCTAACAAGTAGCTGTGACTACAGGTGTGTGCCACCATACCTGGCTAATGTTTTTTCTATTTTTTTGTGGAGATTGGGTTTGCCATGTTGCCCAGGCTGGTCTTGAACTCCTGGGCTCAGGTGATATGCCTGCCTTGATCTCCCAAAGTGCTGGGTTTGCAGGCGTGAACCACCACGCCTGGCCCTAAACCTCTTTTTAAAATAAATTACACGGCCTCAGATACTTCTTTATAGCAACACAGGAACAGACTAATAACAGTTGCCAAGTCTTCATGATATTTCTGTATCATCTTTTAGATCTTTTGGTGGATATAGACAATTTGGTATATAGTTTAGGTATTTAGACTTTGGAGCCTGGCAGATTTGTGTCTCCCTGGTAAGTTATTTAGTATTTATGAGATTTTTACCACCACCTCTATCTGCTAAATAAAGGGATATTAATAGTATTTATCTTACAGTGTTATGAGTGTCCAATGAGATGATGCATTAAGCGTTTAATTTAGTAGACAGTGACTGGTCCAGAGTTAATTGCTTAGTAAATTTAATGTGTTGTGATCAGCATTTTACATAAATAAGATGGAGTGGAATGAAGTTGAATAGAAAATGTCAGTTTATCCCCCTAGGTAGAATGGTTAAATATTGTTTTGTAAAACTTTTGTGTCAGGTGTTGTTGGGGGAGGTTCTGAGTGTGTGTCCTTAAGTGTGTTTATATGTGTATATATACTGGGGTTGTTACAAAGGTTTTCCCCCCTTTATTCTGAGGAAAATGGGAGACCTCAAAGAGAACAGTGAAATGATCAGATTTGAATTTTAAAAATCAGAATATTGAGTTACGATTTACAGAGTAAAATACACCCATTTTAAAGTGTATTTCTGTGATTTTTGACAAAGGCATATACCTGTGCAGCTAGCATAACATTGAGATATGGGAACGTTCATTATCTGCAAAAACTTTTGTTCTATTGCATTTGTGCCTTGCGAGCTAGCGGCAACCACTGATACGCTTTTTGTCATTCTAGATTAGTTTTGCTTTTACAAGAATTTAGTGTAATTAATAACGATTGTCTTTTTTGTGTCTGCTCTCCTTTGCTGTGTATGATCTTTTAGAGATTCAGCCATGTGGAATGTAGCACTAGTTTCTTTTTATTGCTAAGAAGCATTCCGTTTTATGTATACCACAGTGTTTATCCTCTTTTTACCTGTTGATGGATATTTAGATTGTTTTCCGTTTCTGGATATCATGGGTAAAGCTGTCATAAACATTGATATATGCCTCTCTGTGAACATATATTTTCATTTCTTTTTTTTTTTTTTTTTTTTTTTTTGAGAGGGAGTCTCGCTCTGTCGCCCAGGCTGGAGTGCAGTGGCCAGATATCAGCTCACTGCAAACTCTGCCTCCCAGGTTTAGGCCATTCTCCTGCCTCAGCCTCCCAAGTAGCTGGGACTACAGGAGCCCGCCACCTCGCCCGGCTAGTTTTTTTGTATTTTTTTTAGTAGAGACGGAGTTTCACCGTGTTGGCCTGGATGGTCTCGATCTCCTGACCTCGTGATCCGCCCGTCTCGGCCTCCCAAAGTGCTGGGATTACAGGCTTGAGCCACCGCGCCCGGCCTATTTGCATTTCTTTTGAGTAATACTTGGGAGTGGGATTGCTGGGATATATAAGAAACTGCAAAACTGTATTCTAGAGTGATTGTCCCATTTCACATTTCCATCAACAATGTGTGAATGTTCTAGTTGGTGTACATCTTTTTAAAAATCAACTACATGTCCCTTTTTGCAATAGTTGTGACAGGCTTTTCAGTTTTATTTAGATAGTGGGTCTCTTCAATATTCCTGAAAAGAGTCTGAATTCCCCAGGTACTCTCTCTTGTGGTATTTTTTAGTTAAGAGACGTGGTAGTACTGTGGCATATCCATCCCTACACTCTGCCTCTTGGTGTTCCAATTCAGTTGTTTTATTCTTACCTATTTGACACTCATTTATTTATTCAGATATTTACTGAGGTTCCTTGCGCTAGGACTTTTTATAGGTGGCAGGAACACAATTGTGAATAACACAGGTAAGTTCACTCTTTTTTAATGAGTTTATGTTCTAATGGGGGCGCAGACAACTATGCAAAAGAATAAACAAATAAGATAAAGTTAATTTTTGATAGCCATAAGCATTTTGAACAGAAAATGATGGGGAGGGTGGAAAATGTCATTGATACCTTAAGTTGGGTGATCTAGAATAACATCTCTGACAAGATTTGGCCAGTAAAACACAGGAGAATGCAGAGTAGATAAAGAATCAATTCCCTTTGAGAAGGATCCCTGAAATTAGAAAAGGTAGGCTGCATGTGATGGTTTGGGTTTCCAACTACTCTACTAGAGCTACTTCAGGAAGAAGATAGCTTGGCGTTGTGACAGGAGTATGGCCTTTGGAATCAGGATGTCTAGACCTCTGTTTGACGTCTTTTGATAACTGTGTGCTCTTGCCACTGTGTCCACACAAGTACCTGTTGTGTATTCTTTCTAAAAATGCTTCACTCTAGAGCATGAGTTTCTTCCTGTGTCAAAGCAGGGAATCTCCCGTTAGGATTGTTGGTAGCAATTAGATTTTGTATGTATATTCCTTGCATGTAGATATATAGTGAAATTTATTATTTCATCCTGTTATTTTCTTGCTCAAGAAGTGCTCATTCATATCTGAAAGGAGAAATTGGAGAAGAAAATCACCTAAATTATTAAATTAGTCAACAAATTTTTTTGAATGCCTATAATATACTGTTAAGTATTAACAATAAAATAGGGAAAAATGCAGAACTTTTCTAATTGCCCTTTTAAAAGAAGTTAGTAATTTTCAAGGAAGGAGAAAAATAAAGAGGAAAATAGTTAAAATGAGAAAATGTGGAACTAGCAGTTAGCTTGATTAGTCTATTTGCTTAAACTAGATAGTAAAAAAGGTTTTAGTGTGTTAGGATTTGAGGATAAGTTCTAACTTCTTAGGGCAAAACAAATTTTGTTAGGTCTTTTCTGTGGAATTAAAGTCTTGTATTTAGAAAAATGATCTGTGGAAATGATCTTTTTTTGTTGAGTCCTTTGGAATGGAAAAAAGTAGTTCATTTTAGATAAGGGGCTAAATTGACTATGGAAAGTTGTTTCAGTTACTGAGACTGGGAATAAAGCAGATATCTCTGGGGCCTCATTATTAAAAGCTGAAGATTTGTGTTCAAATCCTGGTAGAAGTATTAGTGGTAAAAATATTTATAACAGTCAATATTGGTTGAGGACCTTGGATCTAAATATAAGCTTTGTTTTCCTAAAGAGGGACTCTATGCTGAAAAAAGTAAAATGAGTTGTGTCAAAGTCCAGTGCCTCAGTTGGTCTCTGTTAACAGTTGTGGGGAGGGGCTCCCCGCTACGTTTCCACTGATAGCTGCCTTGGCTGGAGAGGCAGATGTACTTCATTAGTGCTGTCCATATGGCCTCCGCTGACAGCCAGCAGGGGGAAGGAAGGTGTGGTTTGTTTTCATCTAGTGTAGAGGAAAGTCCCGGCTGTATACTTGGCCTTTTCTGGCAACCACACTGCTGGTGGTTGGTGGTTGGGGACGAAAATGGGGTCTGTGTTGGTGATTGGGGTGCCTTATTACAGCCTGATGAGGAAGTCTAGGTTCCCTACTTGGTCATTGCTACCATGGGTAGGACTGGTGCTACAGTTTTTTTTTTTTTTTTTTTGGTCCCTGTGGTGTTTGACTGTGGCAGAGTGGTTATTGTCTAAGAGCTCCCTGTCTTGCCAGTCTGCCTGTTTTCCTGGTCATTTGGCTAGGGCCAACACTAGTGGGCTTTTCTTGGAGTTTTTTTTTTTTCTTCTTCTCTGCTTGCATTGACATTTCTAGATTGCAGACTTCTCCAGTACCTAGCCTGGCATATAGGCAAAAAGAATATTAGTGAATTCACTGCCGTATTGTTCCTCAGATTCTGAGGAACTTGCTCAGTTCCTGTCCCTGGCTGGTCTGCCTTCTTTTCAAAATTTAATTAATTATTTATTTTTTACATATGTAAGGTAGAGCTTTAAACTATATTTAGCAGGAAGAATAGGGAAACACCTACTCCATCTTTCTGTAAGGGAAAATTCTAGATGGTGATGCTTGTAATGCACATCCATAACAGTTGCTTATCTTGCTCATAAGTAAGGTTTTCTCAGTCTAAATACTCATAATTATAAAAGTTCTTTTCTATTAGAAATGGCATAGTAGGCCAGGCATGGTGGCTCACGCCTGTAATCCCAGCATTTTAGGAGGTCAAGGTGGGTGGATCACCTGAGGTCAGGAGTTTGAGACCAGCTTTGCCAACATGGTGAAACCCTGTCTGTACTAAATATACAAAAATTAGCTGGGTGTGGTGGTGGGCGCCTATAATTCCAGCTACTCAGGAGGCTGAGACAGGAGAATTACTTGAACCTGGGAGGCGGAGATTGCAGTGAGCCGAGATCGCACCACTGCACTCCAGCCTGGGTTGCAGAGTGAGACTCCATCTCAGAAAAGAAATGACATAGTAATAGCTGTTTATAATCTGTTATTGTTAAGCCAGTGTTTGGAAGTTTAAATATTACCATTAAAAAAGAAGAATAGATTTGCGTTCAGCAAAAAGGTAATAAACATAGTTGATACCCTTTAACTTATGACTTGCTTCTGAAGGTTAAGATAACACATGAGATTTAAGATAATGCTCACGCCTGTAATCCCAGCACTTGGGGAGGCCGAGGCGGGCAGATCACTTAAGTTCGGGAGTTCGAGACCAGCCTGACCAACATAGAGAAACCCTGTCTCTACTAAAAATACAAAATTAGCTGGGCGTGGTGATGCATGCCTATAATCCTAGCTACTTGGGAGGCTGAGGCAGGAGAATTGCTTGAACCTGGGAGGCGGAGATTGCAGTGAGCTGAGATCACGCCATTGCACTCCAGCCTGGGCGACGAGCGAAAGTCTGCCTCAAAAAAAAAAAAAAGATAACCTAACAGAGCAAGTGACTAATTGTAGACATTTAATAATTATTGGTGGACTCTGTTCACTGCTGAGTTTCATATAAAAGGGTGTAGAGTCTGATCACCTGAGGAAGTTGGGGAGGAGCAGGTGAGGAGGAATACTTAGAAGGTGCATTTGGTAGTGAATTTTACAAGCGCCAGAGCACAGAGAGTCATGGAAAAAGCAGAGCAATATCAGCAGAATGATATCAAAAGAGAAGGTTGAAGTATTTTTATTAGCTGTACTTGAAAGAGTGTTAGCAGGACAGTATTTGTGAATAAGGGGATTCAGTCTGTGAATAGTGAAGCAGTTTGTTTTTGTGAGCTTTGTAGTGATCCTGGAGGTGGTACCACTTACTATACAAACTGTTACTGTTATAATGTTTTTATTTTGCTGTTTTAAAAAATAAGTGGATATGTTAACAGAAGATGTCTCAGGTGCTGGTAAGTGAACTGCTGTTACTTATATTTTTAAATTTAAAATGAAATTTTGATCCCTTTTGAAGACTTTCTTGACCTTGATATAAAGTGTTAGACTTTTTGATATAATCAGGAAGAAGAAAACAAAAATTACCCAGTAAGTTTTTCAGGAAGCTGACAAATGAATAAAAATCACTCAGATGTTTTTCTTGGTTTCAACCTAAATTCTTAGCAAGTTTTTTCTCTTCATTTAGAAAAAAGATTTTTAAAAAGTTAGTTTGAAAAATTATCTTGTATTTAAAAATGCTTATTTTCAGTTTATTTGCAGATTTCCATAGATTAAATAACTAATTAGACATTAGATCTTTAAATATAATTAAAATCTTTTTTAAAGCTATTTGAAAAATTAGCAGTATGAAGAATAAGAAGATAATCTGATGGATGTATATAGCTACTTTGGAAAGTCTCATTCATTTTAAAAAAAAGACCACATTGTTTTTTTTAGAAGAATGCTGATTTAATTTTTGACTGTTGGTATTCCAGTTTTCATAAGAAGAAATATTTAAGTAAAGGAAATGACAATTTGGTGTTATATGGTGTTTAGTTTTAAAAACCTTTTACTTTATGAAACTGTTAGATCTTTTGGATGGATCTCAGTGATGTTTTCCAGTATTTATAGAAATGTATTGGCGACTTTAATAGAACGGTTCAAGAGTTAGTTTTATAATAGTTCATTTAGAGAACACTTTGATGTTTGATTTACTTTCATTAATTGGAGACAGATTAAGGGAGAAAACCTTGCAGATACTGGAATATTAAATGGAAGACAAGTTTACTTGCTAATTGGGAATTGTAATGAAAATGGTAGATGTTAATTAGCTTGACTGTAGTAATCATTTCACTATCTACACATATGTCAAAAGATGTTATATACTGTAAGTATATGCAATTTTTATTTAGAAAAAAGAACAGATCTCGATTTCCACTTGTGTTGAATATGTTGCTTAAGCAAGAAATAAATTTTCCTTGAAAATAAGTACAGTTGGAAGAATGCCAAAGTTGTGTATAGTTATTGATGATACATCATTGTATGTTTTCTGTTACATACTGTTAAAGCATTAACTCTTTTACACATATTAAGAGTAATTCATTCTGCGACTTATTTTAGATAATACTATTCTGAATTCCACATAGACTATACTCAGTGAGTTGGAGAAATACTTTAGATATGTAATACTAGAAAATATATATAAGGATTTAGATTTGATGAAGTGTACTCACACAGCATATGTGTCTTTTTCCAAATGCCCTGTAACAATGTGACATAACACTGTTATTGTAGGCACACCAAATCTTTTATTTTATTTTAAATCACGGAAATAATACATGTCGAAATAAAAGTCAAAGCAGTATAGAAGTATCCATTGTGAAAAGTACCTTTCTTTCTTTATAACCCTCCCTCAGCTTTTTTCCATGTTTAGAACTTGGTAGATAGCTTTAAAGACTGTTTCCTATAAAACAAATCTTTTAAATGGAATTATTTGTACCATTTCCCCGTTTTGTATACTATTCTTCACACTGTAAATACAAATTCAAGAAATTCAATACATCATTATATATAAACCATGTTAATGTTTGCCTTGCACTTAATCTGGAAAGTTAAATTCTTATTTTTCTCCTTTAGGAGTTAATACATTTTGTTTCGGTTAAGGTATCTCAGATTGGTCACTACTGTAGAAATAATAAACTGGGTATCAGGAAAGTTGAGTACCAGAACTGGGCTTCTGGGATATCTCTGCTCTTGCTCCATGCTTGCTCCAGCATGACTTGCCTACTGTGACACTCTCATCTGTGGCCTCAAGGAGTCTAGCATTCTTGAGAGAGAAGTTCCCATGTAAGCCTGATGTTTTTTCAGTTAGAAGAAGTTGTAAACACGTTAGCCCTCATTTTCTTGCAGTTCTTGTTCTTAAACCCCTTCGTCTAGGCCTGAAGGTGGAAATGACATTTTTTAGATTAACAAAACTATTATGAAAAATGTGACCATTATAAAATATTGGGTTATTTTCATTTCGTTTCAATCATTGTGGTATGTCTGAAAGAATGAATAAAGAGAAAAGTTCTTAAGCGTTTTTTTTCCACTGTACTTTACTTGGCTCTCATTTACATTCCTAGATAGAAAAAAGGAAAGGAGTAGGATGCCATTGACAGTGAATTTATGTAACTTCCCCCACCCCATTTCTCCTTTTGCCTTCTCCAAATGCAGGAGGAATAGTTTAAATAGGAAGTTCCTTTGTCCAAAATGTAGAGAGCTATTGTGTAACAAAAAGCATAGTTGCAGAGAGAAGTTTAGAAACTTTCAAAGTAGTCCTGCTATATCTGTCATTTTTGTTTTCCTTGCTGATTTTGATCTGTTGACATTTAGACAATATGTATTGATTTCATATTAAGGACAGTTTTTCTTGTTGGTCATTTTTCTTTGAACTGAAGTGCTTTAGTGAATACCCAGTTTCATTTAATCACAATAAAAAGGAAAATCAAATGACTCGAAGTAGTTTTTCCTGGATATTCCTTATATATTATTACTTATATTCAAAATAACCAAAAATACTTCAGGAGTATGATAGACCATTTTGTTAGGTTAAAATCTAAATCAATCATTTCTAGACTATTTTTTAAAATGTAAGCCTAAAATTAGTCAAAGCTAAAATAGTTGGCAGTATATACCAGATAAACATTTAATCATTATTTTCCTTATTCTTTAGTAATACCACTTTTCCATATTGTCTGATTATGCTCCTGTAAAGTAGGAGATACTAATTTTATATACTTCGGGAAATCCTGAATGTTAAATTAAAAATAAGTATATTCCTTAGATTTTAATTAGCTTAAGCAGAATTATTACTGTGTTTAGGAATTTGGTGATTAGGTAACCTGCCCGTTTCATTTGAGAAATGAAACGAAGTTCTTGACTTCTGACCTGGTTTTTATTATTCTTTGCGACCTTTGAGTCTACGGAATACAAGTAAATTGCTTTCTGTTTTCAAATCATGATAGTGGCCACAGCCATGGTAACCAGATTACTATATGGATGTATTACAGTATGAAGGAGTGGCTTGTGAATTTTGTTGATTATCTTTTTAGTTGTTTGTTTTTGTTAATGCAATCAAAATTATGTATCTTTGACTATCTTAATAGATGAAGAGTAGATATACCCTTTGAGATTCCCCCACTATTTGGATATGTATTTCAGTTTTTATCCTCTTGTTGTACTTCCTACTCCTTATGAAGCAAAACCAATCAATATAGCACATTCTTCTCTATATAGAGAGTATCCATATTGTATTTTTTCTTGACAGGTTTTGTATTGACATTACCTATTGTACAGGTGGCTTCCCTCTTTTGAAGTATGAGATTCAGAGTTTTTCAGAGTTTGCTTTGACTATACATGATTGCTTTCCAAGTGAGGATTCTTTTTTACTACATCTTCTGAAGTTATTTTCCAAGTCAGGAAAGGAAGTGACGTTGGTAGGAAATAAACACTGCAATGTTAATATGTATGCTATTTCCTGGCTCTTTAGGTAAAAGTGAATGAAGGGCAGAGGAGGGAATAAACACTGGAAGCCTTACTAATACCTTAGGTACTAGGTAAATTTTGCTATGTTAGGTAAAATTTGCTATTGCAATTGATAGCCAAAGAGTAGTCTGGTAGAGGCACTATGTTTCCAGAAACTAGGGAAAAGAGTAGGTTGGTGAGAGTATATGTGTGTGTTTCTAGTAGTAGGGGATTGTAGCTCTGAGGAGTTCCAGAGAAGAAGGTGGTGGACCTCACAGCAAACTTTACCTTATTTGTAATTTTGCCTAGAGCCTTGAGGTCTAAGCAAAATTGTACTTATGGTACCATCTCAGTTGGCACTATGTGTTTGGAAAGCTGTAAACTTAGATAGATTTACAATAAAAAAAAAATAGATTTTTTCTATTCATTGTAGACTATAAGATTTTTTAAGTTGCTGCCCCCTTTTATTTGTATATTTTGTCCTCAGAAGATTTATTATATCTAATATTTTTAGATATGATTATGTGCCAGAGAAAATTGCAGGTTCCTAAAATGGTTCCAGATCTTGAGCAGTGAATTCATACATCATGTTCACATTGCTTTACAGCAAGTGAACGCAACGGAGCCAGGGTTTGTATACAGTTTGTCTGTCTCCTGAACCTGTCCTCTATCACATTTGGTCAGATTGGAGTTACTTTCAGGAGGAACAGGATTTGAATACTAAGTCAAGTGCTTGGTCTCCTGTACTAGAAGCAACCATAGCTCTCAGAAGTGTGAATTTTATTTTTTCAATGTAGGTAACTTATGAGGCAGACAAGAGAATCCAAAATTAGTAAGTACTCTTTGGCATGTTGAGGTTGTAACTACTAGTCTTTTATGTAGATTTTGTTTTTATTAGTATGGAAAATACTTAGTACAGTCTGAAAACTGTGAGGTTGATGAGTATTGTTAATAGCAAATCGAAGTACGTTTTCTTAAGTGCATTACCAATAAAAATAGGGAAATATTTGTGTATGTTTCATGTTTTGTCCTTAGTAATTTTTCAAAATTCTCTACCCACTTAACTGTTTTTGCAAAATAAAAGACTTTTTCCCCCCTCCTGATTGAAAAATGATATGTATTGTTCTTTTAAAAAAAGAAACAGTTTTTTTGAACAGTTACATAGAGGTCATATTCATCAGAAATCCTACATGTGGTAGACATAAATGCCTTGAGAAGTCTGTGAAGATGTGCTCCTACACTCACTGAAGAAGTATACCTGTTCTTGCTGCTCTTGGGCTATCTCCCTTCCCACCTCCCATGGATTAACTGGAAGTATAATGTTGAGACAGGTGTACAAAGAACTAGGCTGTAAATTTCTTATATCCAAGAGACCAAAGTGATTCCAATAGGAGCAAAGAGGCATTAGAAGGAGATGAAGAATTTGGTGAAAGGAAAGGAAGGGAGAATTCTAATGTGGAGAGTAAAAGAGAGTGTGAAAACAAGGTGCATTTCTCTTTCAGTCCTTTCCTGAAGGAGGTAAGTCTCATATACAGTAGATTCTTATTTCCTGTGAACACAGTGCACCATAATGAATGAATTGATACGCTAGCTTGAAGAGGCTGCCTAACAGAAGGAAGGGATAGCATCTGGTATGTGGTGATTTGGTATGGGACATGGAAGTAACTATATTGTCAGCTGTGCCAGGAAGCTACTTGGAGTACGTTGAGTGATACCTGCAGATTAGTTGTTTGTCCCCAACCAGAGAAAGTACTAGATACTGCTTGTGCCAGTGGCCCTGCCCTGGATTTCATTATTTTTTTGAAAGTGACAAGGTTTAGTTTTCTACCCAGAGTTACATGGGAATTCAGAGTCAAGAAAATTGGATTCACCACTAAAAATCAAGTCGTCGTCTTTACCTACGTTTGCTTTTTAGTTCATACCTGTAAATCTATATTTGTGTCGTATTGTTGGCTAAGAAGCTTCTGGGTAGCATGTATTTTTAATAAAAACATGTTTTATATATGTGGTATTGTAAAATTGCTTTGTTTTAATCAGTAGTGTGGCTCAGAAATCATTTCTAATATAGGTATATCATTCTTTAATGACTACAGTATTTTATCAAATGCAAGTACTGTAGTTTATTTAAATAGTTCACACCTAATGGCTATTTGATCTTCTAATTTACTACTTCTCTTGGGGGATGAGACAGACTCTGTCTCTGTCACCCATGCTGGAGTATAGTGGTGCGATCTTGGCTCACTGCAACCTCCGCCTCCTGGGTTCAAGTGATTCTCATACCTTATCCTCCCAAGGAACTGGGGTTACAGGTGTGTGCCACCACGCCTGGCTAATTTTTGTATCTTAAGTAGAGAACTGATTTTGCCATATTGGCCAGGCTTGTCTTGAACTCCTGATCTCAAGTGATCCGCCGGCCTCAGCCTCCCAAAGTGCTGCGATTATAGGCATGAACCACCACACCCAACCAGTTCCTTTATTATATATGGAACTTATATATTTGGTTGGGTTTATCTTTGGATTAGAGTGTTACACAACTGTCTCATGCTTTGCTGTTTTTACTAGTTGTAAATAGTAATTTATTAAGTATTTTAATGCCTACTTGGTGCTGCTGTTTTAGGCAGTGGAAATACAATAAAACATAATCCCTTCTGTCTTGGAATGTAACATTTTAGTGATGTACCTATTGATTTTTTAGTCACAAAAAGAGTCAAAAGTTTAGAGGTAAGTCTCTTGATGACAGAGGCAAAGGATGTCTCCCCTATCTTTTTTTGTGTCAGAATAGGGAATCTAGGAGAGATCACAGAGATTTTTTTTTTTTTGTATCTTTTGCCCATTTAAAAAATCAGGCTGTTTGCTTTTTTTATATCTCAAACAACAGTCTTTTATTAGGCATCTTTTGCAAATATTTTCTCCCTCTCTGTGACTTATCTTCTCATTCTCTTGATACGTTTGCTTTCTTAGTGCATGGCAACATCTGAGCAGTTGCCCAAGTCAGGAACATGGGCATCATCTTTGACTCTTTCTTCTTAGGTTGTATCTACTGAATTATCTAGATTCTGCCTATTGAATGTTGTCTGATTCTTTCAGCGTTTCTCCCCTTTGTCATGATTATAACTTAGGGCACATTCTGCTCTCACCTGGTATATTTAACTCTAGTACTGTTCCCCTTCCACTTATTCCACTATGGCAGCATCTTATCTTCTATTAGGTCCACACATAAATTCATTTTGTTCAGTGTCGTTTTGTTATAATGTTGATGAAAAAAATTGGTTCCTGGCTAGGGCCGCTGTCTGTGGAGTTTACATATTCTCATGTATGCATGGATTTTCTCTGGGTACTCCAGTTTCCTCCCACATCCCCAAGATGTGTACTTTAGGTTCATTGGTGTGTCTACATCATCCCAGTCTGAGTGTGCCTTGCGATGATGGAATGATGTCCTGTCCAGGGATGGTTCCTGCCTGGCACTCTGAACTGGTTGGGATAGGCTCTGGCCACCCGAAACCCTGAACTGGAATAGGTGCATAAATAGTTATCTTACTTGTTTTTATTAATTTTACTAAATGTATGTGTAGCTCACATTTATTTCATTGTTCATATTAGAAGTGGTTTGATCTTTATTTGTAGGTTTGGTGATGTTTTTGTGACCCAGAGGTGTGCCACAGGAATTTAACTCTTCTTTATGTCAACTAGCCTATGGTAAAATCAGTTTCCTTGTACATTGTTTTGCTTAAAGTCACAGTGTCCAAGAGGTTGTCAAAGACCTTAAGCGGGAATTTACTGTATTTCAGAGAGCTTTATATCAGCCGTCTGCTCGCCTTTCTGTTCTTGAATTTTACCACCCTCATCATCTTTCCCTTCCTTCCATGCTCCAGCCAAATTTAGTGTTGTCTTCTTTCCTCAGAAGCTCTGTGCTTTCCATTGCCTTCTGGCCTGCTCATACTCTATTCTTTGCTGTTCGGACACTTCCTATTGCCTCCTCTATACCTTGCTAACTCTCGTTTATTCTTTCTGTCTCAGTAGAGATGTCACTTTCTCCGAGAAGTCATCCCTATTTGCCTTACCACCACTGAGTTTATATTAGCTACACTTCCTGTGTTAGGCATCTGGTGTTTTCTATTTATAGCATTTATCATGAAAATTTGTTTTAAGTGACCTTTATTAAAGTATAATTTATGCACAATAAATGGCATCCATTTAAAATGTAAAATTCAGTAAGTTTTTAAACAATTGTTTACAACCATGAAACCACTGGCACAATGAAGTTGCAGAGGCTCTGTGTGTTTATCAAGAACCCTTGTGCTGCTTTACTGTCCATCTCTCTTTCTGTGATCCCACCCCAACAAAACCATTTATTTGCTTTTTAATCTATACATTAGTTTGTATTTTCTAAGATTTTTAATGTACCATGTATATTTTGTGTCTGGCTTCTTTCAATCAGAATTAGAAATTCATGGATGTTTTTATGTATCAATAACTTCTTCATTTTTATTGCTGAGTAGTATTCCATGGTTTATTCATTTACTTGTTGATGGATCTTTGGATTGTTTTCAGGTTTTGGGTATTTACTACACTGAATTTTAACTGCCTTGTTATTTTCTGTATTCTTTTGTAAAGTGTACAGTACTATGAGAACAAAATAGTCTTTCTGGTTAACATTTGTATGCCTAGTTGCTTCCTGGTACTAGCAGGTGCTCAATAAGTGTTTATGGAAATGCTAAAGAGCGGAAAGGCGATACTATTTCAAGTAGTACAAATACAAATTTAGTGTCTATTGAACCAGGAATTTCATTAAGGAATAGTATTCGTTCAGTGTCTTATTTAGGTCGATACTTGTGGATATATATCACCAGAACTTATTTACAAGGTAATAGCTTTTTTACCTTTTTAACATATAACTGAATGTTATTTTAAAATTTGTGGGTTTTGGCTGGGCAAAACTAGTACCAGCACTCTGGGAGGCCAAGAAGAGAGGATTGCTTGAGCCCAGGAGTTGAAGACCAGCCTGGACAACATACCAAGATGCTATCTCTACCAAAAAAAAAAAAATGTGTTTTTTGATATCATACTAAGATAATCAGCTTTTAAGACTAAAAACTTTCTTTAAGAATTCTAATTTTCAGTTGCTATGCCAGAAATTCCAAAACTTTCTTGGTTTACACAACACCATTATTGTCTCAGTCCTTATTTCATGATGCTTCTGCACCAAAAGAAGACCTAAGAGTTGTTCTTACTGTTGAATTCAAGTAACTTAATAAATGTTTATATTTTAACAGTTAGCCATTTAAAAAATAATACGCAGAAACTGAAAGAAAAAACACTTCATTCTTAATCAGAATTATTACTAATGAAATGTGTACACCTTTTGGGCACTGCACTGTTGCGGAAAACTGAGAACTGGAGAGATGATATGAGGGAAACAGGAGGATTGTTTATTTAAGGTATGTACCAGCTCAGCTTTTTGGATATGAATCCACTGAGCCGGTGCGTACCTTAAATAAACAATCCTCCTGTTCTCCATACTGGTCTCTCTGGTCCTCACTTTCCCGCAACAGCACAACTCTCAAATTTTGGAAATTGATAAGTTACCAGTACTCTTCTTTCCTGTTCCACATTGATTTTTTAAAAAATATAGCTATTAATAATTATAGTACATAATAGTTATTTAGCATTGTGTTAAAAAACTAACAAATTATCAGTTCTCAAGTATTTGAAGTATGTTTTATAAGAATCCTTTTCGGCCAGGCATGGTGGCTCATGCTTGTAATCCCAGCACTTTGGGAGGTCGAGGTGGGCGGATCCCCTGAGGTCAGGAGTTTGTGACCAGCCTGGCCAACACGGTGAAACTCCATCTCTACTAAAAATACAAAAATTAGCCGGGTATGGTGGCGCATGCCTGTAGTCCCAGCTACTTGGGAGGCTGAGGTGGGAGAATTGCTTGAACCTGGGAGGTGGAGGTTGCAGTGACCAGAGATCATGCCAGTGCACTCCATCCTGGGCAACACAGTGAGACTGTGAGACTCTGTCTCAAAAAAAAAAAAAAAAAAAAAAGAAAAAGAAAAAGAATCCTTTTCACAAGATACTTTTAAAACAGTCTGTAATACTTTTGTAATCATAAGAATTTATAAACTTGGAATAGAAGTATTCTATTGTAAAGGTTAAGAAAAATATACTTGCTTGGCTACCGAGGCTCACTACCATAATCCCAGTACTTTGGGAGGCAAGGTGGGAGGATTGCTTGAGCCCAGGAGGTTGAGGCTGCAGTGAGCCATGCACTCCAACCTAAGTAACAGAGGGAGACCTTGTCTGAAAAACAAACAAAAAAGTATATGTATACACACACACACACACACACACACACACACACATACACATATATACACACACATATATAATACTTGCTATATCAAGTTAAAATTGTTACTTTTAATATGAATTGTTTGAGGTAGATATCCAGCTTCATTCCCTATTAAATATGGAATGTTTTTCATGCACAGTGTATCTTAAGATTCCATCTTTCCTCATTTTTTTCTGTTTTAAATCAAGTTTGTCTGTTTATGGATTTCCTGTTTTGTTTCGTTTATCAGTATATCTGTCTTTATACCAATAGCACATTGTTTAATTGTATCGTTATAGTTTTCCTTTGTATTTTCGTTAACAAAAACTCCCTCTGCTTTCTTTTCCTTGAAGTATTTTCACTGTTCTTAGCCTTTTGTTCTGTATAATTTTAGAAACAATCCCAACTTTTTTATATACTTGAATTGCATTGATATATTACATCAATTTTAAGGGAGAACTGATATCTTTATAATACTGAGTTTTCAGTTACTGAACATGGCATAACTTTGTTTTTGTCTTCTTGTCTTTCAGTAATATTTTATACTTTTCCATAATGGTTCACATGTCTTATTTTATAGCCATGACTTAGATCAGGGGCTATCAAACTACCAGCCCACAGGACAAGTCTGAATACCTTTTGTAAGACCCATGAGCTAAGAATGCTAAGAATTTTATAAATGGTTAGAAAAAATCAAAAGGATAATATATTATGACATATAAAATTATTTGAAATTAAAATTTTAGTGCCTATAAAGTTTTATTGGAACATAGGTATATTCATTCATTTAAATATATGACTGCATTTATACCACACATAACAGTGTTGATGGTTGCAACAGAAAGTGTATGGTCTGCAAATTGTAAAATATTTACTATCTGGCACTTTATAGAAAGTTTGTTTACCCCTGACTGAATTGTTTGTCTTTGTATCTCAGTGCTTCTTTGTAGTTGGAGTGGGTGGTAGGGGTTGGGTTTGAGCCTGTCTTTCCTTTATCTTCATCTCCAGTTCTAATAAAACTTAAGCTCATGAGTCACTGTCACCAAAATGTGTTTTATTCTTCAGATATGTTTGAGTAGAGCAAAGGTTGAAAACTATTGATATTGTGGTTTATATAGTAATTACTGTAGCTATTTTTTGGTATTTTACATTTGAGGATTTAATATAAAAAAATGGCTTAAGTTGCCTCTTTATTTCCCCTTTTTTAGGAAATTAAAAGAGAGACGGAATTCAAGGATGACAGTTTGCCCATCAAACGGGAAAGGCATGGGAATGTAGCAAGTCTTGTACAACGAATAAGCACCTATGGACTTCCAGCTGGAGGAATTCAGCCACATCCGCAAACCAAAAACATTAAGAAGAGTATGTAAATAATTCCTTGCCTGCATAATTAGTTCAAAATAGAAGGATATTTTATAACTGTTTCTAAATTAAGAAAAATTAGTTCAGTCTTTTGTAGACGACTGCAGTAACTTCCTGCAAATTCTTATGTTACTAGTTATTGCCCTGTGTAGTCAATATTAATTTTTAGTCATGTGCAATCAATAACAAATCAGTATCGTAAATTAAAGCATGAGGCTCTGTTTTCTTATTTATCTTTCAGACTCTGCTGAATGATTAACATTTTACCTTAACTGTATTTTAATACCATTTATTTAGTGGGATTCTGAAATATCTACTGATTCTTAGCATAGATACAGAATTTTGATGTGCCTCTTCTTCAGTTGTTAAACATCTGAACATAAACATTTCCAAGGTGATTGGCCTTGTAGATTACCTTGTAAGGATTTGGTACTGTGTAAATATGTTAGGGGAACAACTTGGCAAAGAAGGAGAGCATTACGTTTGAAATCAGATAAGTGTTTGAGTCTGTCTTATGACCTCAGAAAGATCATTTAAACTCTTGAGTTTTATTTGCTGTTGGTGAGAAGGTGGTTAAGAAAAAAAAAAAAGGTAATATTGCTGTTCTCAGAGAGCTTACGTTCTTGGAAAAGAATCTGTTATTTAAGGCCGGGTGCAGTGGCTCAAGCCTGTAATCCCAGCACTTTGGGAGGCCTAGGTTGGTGGATCACCTGAGTCAGGAGTTCGAGACCAGCCTGACGAACATAGTAAAACCCAGTCTCTACTGAAAATACAGATTAGCTGGGCGTGGAGGCACTTGCCTGTAATCCCAGCTACTTGGGAGGCTGAAGCAGGAGAATCGCTGGAACTCGGGAGGTGAGCCGAGATCTGCCATTGCACTCCAGTCTCTGCTCCAAAAAACAAAAGAAACTGTTATTTAAAAAGTGTAGAATATTAAACATGTACAAAGGATTACAGTGTTATGGGAGCACATAGCAAATGCTTTAACACAGTAAAACCAGAAGAGCCTTCAGAGATTGAATTTTTTTTTTTTTTTTTTTTTTTTTTTGAGATAGCTAGGGTGTCACTGTGTTGTCCAGGCTGTAGTGGTGCAGTCACAGCTCACTGCACCCTTGACCTCCCAGGGTTATGCAGTTTTCCCACCTCAGTCTACTGAGTAGCTGTGACTACAGGTGCGTGCCACCATGTCTGCTAATTTTTGTATTTTTCTTTGTAGAGATGGGGTTTTGTCATGTTGCCTAAGCTGTTCTTGAACTCCTGGGCTCAAATGATTTGCCCCCATTGGCTTCCCAAAGTTCTGGGATTGCAGATGTGAGCCACCATTGCATACTTATTACGATGGTCAATTTGATTTAACCCATCTATACCTATTGTTCCATTATTGGCATGCTAAGAATGTAGGAGTTACTACTATCCTGCTGTTCGAGGTCATTGCTAAGGTCTGATTGCAAAAATTAAATTGCAACCTCTGGCATAAATGGGTTAATAGTTAATGAGTATTTAATCACATTTACTTTAATGTCTTTGAAATTATGGTGTATAAATCCCTGTGTACAAAATATTCTACAATAAAGAAATTTTGTTTACATACATTTCCCAAATTATGATTGTAAGGCTATTATTAATTTTTATAGAGCTGTCTTATGTCTCAATCTATTATTTTCATACACTGTCATCTGTCAAGTTTGGGGAAACCTCTACTTTTGGATTACATCATCCTTTATTTTCATAAAATGAAAAGAGGTTGTCATAAAAATGAAACAGATTTTATGACACTTAGACCAATTCAGGGGTTCTATTTGTTCTTTGTTTCTCAAGGAAATACAGTGTCCAGGGGATATTTACATATTACATATACTGCTTTCTAGCATTGTTGCCTCAAGGTGGATGGTTTCAGCAGTTCTGATGATGTTGAATTCTGAAACTGCTTGGGGATTGGGGGACAAATAACAGTTTTATATCATACAACTGAACCTGTATATAGAATTTCTGTGCTCAGGGAGAATTTTTAGAGTAAAACCCACAGGAGGTTTTTTCATGACCTCTGTCCATAGTAAAATCCGTTTACAACTTTCTTTCACTCTAGGGAGCTATAAAGAGATACGGTTTTTCTTAAGTAGAGGTTAGACAAAGAGGTTGAAGGTTCTGAATATTTTTTCACTTTATCTTCTAATAGGAAAGGATACAGTAAATTCTGCCTTTCATAAGAACACTGGATGTACATTCTTTTCTCTTGTAAGAAGGAAAAATCATTATGTAGTTGGTGCCAGGAAGCTTAGGCCTTTTTTTCCTAAGGATCTTCCGTAACTTGTTTTTAAAGTACATGTGCTGCAAGGACTAAATTGGTCATTTGGTCTCAGCTAACATTTAAAGCAAGATGCAGGTTGTTTTTGCTTTTCTGTTTTCCTGTCATTTATGTATTATTTTATGTTTATTAAACTTGATATTATTTTTTGTTACTGTTTGGATCATATCTCTAATTTCCAAAATAGATCACTTATTTAAAAGTGACTCATTGTATTGTTACGTAGTAGCAGATACAACTCACCAGCACTATTAATGTTAATTTAAAAAACCCAAAACCATTGTATTAATGTAAGGTTGATAGTATAAAGATTGCAGTATATATGTTCAGTTTAAATCCCTGTGTGCCAAGACAAAGTGAATCTGTGTATGTGTTGAATTTTGTCTAAGCAACTACAAAGGAGAGGTTCAAATAAGTGTAATGTTGAGTATCCAAAAACTGGATTGGACTAGTGAGCTATTCTTCTCTAGTCTCCAGTATATTGGCTTTTTTGGGGTAGTAATGAAGCTGTGAAAACTTTTGCTATGATCCATTACTAAGCATGGTAGCTCATTTAGTAAAACAAGAAAGTATTAATTTTTTTTAGAGCAAACATAGAATAGTGCTTTACAGGAAAAAGTTGATTACGTTGCTAAAGTCAGAGAAGAGAACAAATGTACATTTCTCAGAGCAAAAACAGGTTGCAAGTCACATTACTTCTGACACCCTTGTAAAATCAGCCACAAGGATAATGGTAAAATATTGTGTTTAGAGAGTAAATAATTGACGTGTTTCAGCATCAGAATATTAACAGTCAGTGTGGAATGTTGGTAGATGTTTCACTTTACATTTGGAAGAAATCCATACCAGATGAAATCTCTTGGTACAATTGAGGGAATACATAGTGTTTGCTAATTGTATTTCCTTAGTAGTGGAAACTCATGCTACAGCAGAAGTGATTTTTCATTTAGTTACTTATTTTGAATTAAAAGATACATTGAGATTGATACTAATAGATCACTAGTGTTTATACTGCAAGGGATAATGTTGCACATGAAAAGTTCATTGAAAGAATGCCAGTCTACACATTACTTCACTCCCATAAAACATTTGGGTAGCAAATCGTATGCTTTCTTATTTTGAATCAGCGCTGAAGAAAATAGTAACATTCTGAGGCCGGGCGCGGTGGCTCAAGCCTGTAATCCCAGCACTTTGGGAGGCCGAGACGGGTGGATCACGAGGTCAGGAGATCGAGACCATCCTGGCTAACACTGTGAAACCCCGTCTCTACTAAAAAAATACAAAAAACTAGCCGGGCGAGGTGGCGGGCGCCTGTAGTCCCAGCTACTCAGGAGGCTGAGGCAGGAGAATGGCGTAAACCCGGGAGGCGGAGCTTGCAGTGAGCTGAGATCCGGCCACTGCACTCCAGCCTGGGCGATAGAGCGAGACTCTGTCTCAAAAAAAAAAAAAAAAAAAAAAAAAAAAAATTCTGAAAACTGTCAAATTATGTCCACTGACTATACGTCTTTGCAGCATACCTTTTGAAAAAATGAGCATGCTGGTTCACGGTCAGTCTTTGACATTGAAATATTCTGACTGATAGGGGAAAAAGACTCACTCAAATGAGTAGATCATCTCGGGGTTAGAACACCCTACCTTCTTGAACAGGTAGGCTGTTCTAACTTTCTATTTAAAACTTTCTAAATAAAAATAAAATTTTATTTAGAAAATTTTAAAATATCTAGAAAAGTTGAGGGAATAATTATGCAGTGAACATAGTATACCCTTCAACTGCGTATGCTGTTAACATTTTGTCACATTGGCTTTATCTTTATATACATATACTTTTTTCATGGAATCAGTTGAAAGTATGCTACAGACATAATACTTTACCTCTGATCACATTGTCTGTTTCTCCATGATAGTGATAATGAAGATTTTCTAAAATTTTGAGTGTCTTAAGTAGAATATCTCAGCAAAGTAGGCAGTATCTTGAACAGTTTGAGCCTTTCACTTAATGGCCTAAGCATTACGATTTTTTTATTGCTAAGGATGAGAATTTTTTTTTTTTTTTTTTTTTTTTTGATACAGAGTCTCAGGTTGGAGTTCATTGGCACAGTCTCAGCTCACTGTAACCTCAGCCTCCCCAGTAGCTGGAATTACAGGAACACACCTCCATACCCGGCTAATTTTTTCTATTTTTAGTAGAGATGGGGTTTCACCATCTTGGCCAGGCTGGTCTCAAACTCCTGGCCTCAAGGGATCTGCCTGCCTCAGCCGCCCAAAATGCTGGGATTACAGGCCCAAACCACTGCTCTGGGCGAGAAAATTTCTTAAAAAGATTCAACTGTATGAATGGCTGATTGATACATATGATGATGTATTTATACATCATTCATGTATTCATGTAATGAGTATTTCATTACATGAAAATGATGTATTCGTTCATCATTTGTGTAAAATGACTGAATCAGTGTTTCTCTTAACATTTGATTATATGCTTATTGAAGAAATAAATTGATTTTTATTTATTTATTTTTTGAGACAGAGTTTCTGTTTCTCTCCCAGGATGGAGTGCAGTGCCATGATCTTGGCTCACTGTACCCTCTGCCCTCCAGGTTCAAGTGATTCTCCTGCCTCAGCCTCCCAAGTAGCTGGGATTATAGGCGTGTGCCACCACGCCCAGCTACTTTTTGTGTTTTTGGTAGAGACAGGGTTTTACCACGTTGGTCAGGCTGGTCTCGAACTCCTGACCTCAGTTGATCCACCTGCCTCGGCCTCCCATAGTGCTGGGATTGCAGGTGTAAGCCACTGCGTCTGGTGGAGAAAGAAATTTATTTTAAAAATTCACTAGTTAAATACATTTTAGTGCTTTAATAGAACCTGAAGATATTTTTCCCAGAGCCAGCTGGAACCAAAAATTGGGTCAGAAATCCTTTTGCTGTTATTTCTGAAGTTTTAGCATTCAACCTCCCACTTCTGTTGAGGTATGCTCTTCTTTTAGCATTTAATGGAAACATTAAAAACAGTCTTCAGTGATAAATGGTTTCATAATTTAAGAGCTTTGTTTGATCTAAATAGTTACATCTATTTTTCAGACATGAAATACCTAACTATTCTTGATGACCCACGTTTAGAAATTAAAGATTTTCTGTTTTATTAGAAAAAGAACAAGAGCAGTAACTTTACTGAGTCTGAAATTTCACACAGTTTGGTTTTGTTTTTTAAAAATACTAAACATGTAAAGTTTTCTGAAATTTTTGAACTCGCGTGTGTCAAATGCCTTTATATCTGTGGGTAGCATGATCATGAGAAACAGTTAAGTCTGCCACATAAAGCTGAGTATGGATGATGATTCAGAATTCACAGTCTAGCAGGGGTGAACATCAATTTACTATAAAATAGAGATAGTCATAATTTTCTCATAAGATGTAAGAGGCATTAACATGTTAAGTAATTATAAGTACTTGATAAATGTTTACAGTTATTCTGGTGTTTTATACTATATATTCAGAACTGTATGAGAGACATGTGCAGTGATAATTTAGATGAAAAGGTAATTTTGTACTGGGGTTGTCAAGCGAAGTGTATTGAAGCTCTTCTTTAGGTAGGACATACAAGCACATGGAGATTGGAAGAATAGCATTCAAGGAAGAAATGCAGCCTTTGACAGACCCACAGAAATAAGCAAGTATGTGGTATTTTGGGGGAGTAAAAATCCAGTGTGACTAGACTATATGAGCTATCAAAGTACTATGTAATCTGTAATGGTGACAGCATACTATAGTGGAAAGATTTAAGGCTTCAAAGTGGGCATAATATTCCAGAAGTGGATATAATTTTAGTTTTGCCTCATTTTAGCTATGTGGTCTTTGATGGATTATTTAACTTTTTATTTCCTGTTTTTCTCATTGGTAAATGAGATAGTGAGTGTTAATGCTTTGTTGTGTGGGAGATGTGAAGAATTTAGAATAGTGCTGGTACATGAAAGAAATGCAATATGTCCCTACCTTTGCTGTACCTCCTTTATTCTCTCCCTTGTTAGTAATTTTTTTGTAGAACTGAAAAGTATTAAAGGTTACTTGTGATAAGAAAATGCTAATAACTGGGTGTGGTGGCTCACACCTGTAATCCCAGCACTTTGGGAGGCTGAGGTGGGTGGATCACTTGAGCCCAGGAGTTTAGGACCAGCCTGGACAACATGGCAAACCCCATCTCTACACACACACACACACACACAAAATACAAAAATTAGCCCAGCATGGTGACGAGTGCCTGTGGTCCCAGCTACTTGAGAGGCTGAGGTGGAAGGATCGCTTGAGCCTGGGAGGCAGAGGTTGCAGTGAGCAGAGTTCATACTACTGCCTGGGTGACAGAGTGAGACCCTGTGTCCAAAAAAAAAAAAAAAAAAAATACTAGTTAACAGTTTTTTAAAAAAATGAACTTAATTTCATTGACACCTCTTTTTTGTGCTTAACATGGGTTCTGATACATTATAGAAATTAACATTTATTGACTTTGTACAGTTCAAAATGTGAAAAATCTCAAAGTCCCCCTTAATTGTGCTGGCAGTTAAATTAATGGATGGATTCAATGTAGGCAGTCACCTCAATTTATGAGTGAACCCACTTAAATATGAAATAATGTGGAATTATTTTTTTCTTTTTAAAATAAATGACTCATAGTTTGTGGTAATAATTGCTATTTAGATGCTTTTATCTAATGTGACTCCTTCCTTTGATTAAATGAATCTTTTTTTTTTTGCAAATGATTCTATTAATACAAACTACTTGGGAAAAATTATGCTTAGTGTGAGAGGAAGAAATAAAGTTCTCGGGTAAAATATAGCTGGGCTGCTCAAACTTCATTGACCTCCCTGAGTGGGGGCTAATGAGTAGTCCATTTCACCTTAAGTCCAATTTTAAGAGATATTAACATTCATGAAAAAAAAACACTTTTTAAAAAAGGTCTGAAATTATCAGAATGATAAAAAGGATTTTATTCTTGTAAGAGCACCTTGAGCAAAATAGACATTTCTTTTCAATAGTATGGATCGTTTGCCTCTTGTCTATGAAGTGCTAACTGCCAATAACACATTAATGAACACATTTTCTCAAGGTCACTGGAACAACTTGCAAAGGTATTTAGGGATTCTATATTTCAAGAGATGAGAAGTTTTCCTGTAGCATGCATAAAACTATTTAAATTACTTAAAATTTTACCTTGAGGTCTGGTGAAAGGTGAAATGTGAAAAATTTTACTCTGAACTCTAGGTTAGTTAAAAAATTATGGTCATTGTTTACTTTCTTTTTTCCCTTTTTTTTTTATTGAGGCGTAGTCTTGCTCTGTTGCCCAGGCTGGAGTGTAGTGGCACGATCTCAGCTCACTGCAAGCTCCGCCTCCCAGGTTCATGCCCATTCTCCTGCTCAGTCTCCCGGGTAGCTGGGACTACAGGCACCCACCACCATGCCCAGCTAATTTTTTGTATTTTCGGTAGAGATGGGGTTTCACTGTGTTAGCCAGGATGGTCTTGATCTCCTGACCTTGTGATTTGCCTGCCTCGGCCTCCCAAGGTGCTGGGATTACAGGCGTGAGCCTCCACGCACAGTCTGTTTACTTTCTTTGGCTTCTTTTATTATAAAAACTACAGTAAAAAATCAGATACAAATTAATTGCTTTAGGAAGGGGAAAAAAGACTTACACAGATGTAACTTTCTTATTTGGAGACTCAATTATTTTATCTACTTGATGGTTATGTCTGTTTTGTACCTCTCCATGCTATTGGTTGCATGTAATGTGCTTGTTGTGTTGTTTTGGGGGTGAAGTTAGATTACTTTTTGTCTTGATAAACAATGTCATAGATCCATGGAATGTTGGAGCAGCATGTTGGAGCTGTAGTGGTTTTCTACTTCCGTGATGTAATTTTATGGCCCAGGAAATTGATTCCTAGAGAATTTCAGTGAAATAACTAGAGTATGACAACTGTACCAGAACATGTCTTCTGACTTCCAGTACAGCTGATATTTCTGTTGTAGCATGACATCTTTCTTTACAAAGAGTTTATTTGGAGATCATGATTTGATGCAGTGAAATTCTGCCTGTCCAGATTACTTCTTAGGATTCTCCTTTGTTGTCCTCTCTCCTTAGAATTGTTGTATCACCAAATCCTACTTCGTTAGTAAAACTGTTTTCCTTGCTCTAAAATACCTGCCACATCTGTCCCACCTTCTTGTATCTTACTCATATTTCATTGTATAACTCTGTTATCATTTCTTCTTTGAAGCCTTCCATATCTGCTCTAGTTCAAACCTGTCCTTTCTCATTTTTGAAATATTTGTCGTTTGTGTTAAATATTTTACTCATTATGTATTCAAGTTTTATCACTAATTTTTTTTTAGTGTGTGTGTTTTCTTCTCAAGTTGTGTTCTTTAAGTGTGCATTTAAATTATTAAGAAAAATCTTGTTAGGATTGTTGGTGATAGACTATTGATGGAATGTAGACACTCTTGTGATAATATTGGTTGACAATGATGCCATATAGTTAGACCTAGATTTTTGTTTATTAATTCATTCAAAAATACGTAGCAGATACTCTTGTGGATTGAATTACGGTTCTTTCCAAAATTCATGTTGAAATTTAATTTCCATTGTGATATTAATAGGTGGATCTTTTTGAGAAATGATTAAGTCATGAGGACTGTGCTGTCATGAGTGGGTTAGTGCCTTATGAAAGGGCAGGAGGGAACTAACTTAGGTCCTTTTTTGCCCTTCTGACATGTGATGACATATGTAGAGGGCTCTCACCAGATATAAAGTCTGCTGGCACTTTGATCTTGGATTTCTCAGACTCCAGAAAAGTGAGAAGTAAATTTGTATTATCTTCATTACTTAGTCTCAGATATTTTGTTATAGCAGCACAAATAGACCGTATCAGATATCTAGAATAAGCCAGGCACTATGCTAGGTGCTGGGTAGGTTGCAGAAGCAAATAGGGGGTAAGTACAGGGTGCTAGAGTAGCACAAAGGAAAAGTATTTAATTTAGAAAGCTATTTGTGGCTGGGCGCAGTGGCTCACACCTGTAATCCTAGCACTTTGGGTGGCCGAGGTGAATGGATCACCTGAGGTCAGGAGTTTGAGACCAGCCTGATCAGCATGGTGAAACCGCATCTCTACTAAAAATACAAAAATTAGCCAGGCGTGGTGCCGCTCTCCTGTAATCCCAACTACTCAGGAGGCTGAGGCAGGAGAATCACTTGAACCCGGGAGGCAGAGGTTGCAGTGAGTCGAGATTGTGCCACTGCACTCCAGCCTGGGCAACAGAACGAGACTCTGTCTCAAAAAAAAGAAAAAAGAAAAAGAAAGCTATTTGGGAGTGTCTTCTAAGCTGAGAAATGAAGATGAGTTGAAGGTGGGCTTCATGGGTGAAAGTAAAGTTCCTTGACAAAAAAAACAGTACATTGAAGTGTGAGATGGAATAGGGTATTCCATTTTCAAGAAATTAAAGATCAGGGTGACTGAATTATTGGGTACAAGATTGGAAATAGGGTATTCCATTTTCAAGAAATCAAAGATCAGGGTGACTGAATTATTGGGTACAAGATTGAGAATCACCGAGGGATCTTGTTAATGTGCACGCTCTGATTCAAAATTCAGTCTGCTAGGGCTACCATGACAAAATACCACAGACTTAGTAGCTTTAACAGATTTATCTTCTCACAGTTTTGGACGATTAGAAGTCCAATATCAAGGTGCTGTCAGGGTTGGTTTCTGGTGATGCCCCTCTTCTGGCTTGTAGAGGACCACTGTCTCCTTGTTTTCTTGCTTGGTCTTTCCTTTGTATTGGAGGGTTGGGGAGGGCAATGGTGGGCTGATGTCTCTTCCTCTTTATAAGGATACTAGTCCTATCTCATTAGGGTGTTAACCCTTAGGACCTCATTTAACCCTATTTACCACTTCCACAAAGGCACTATTGCTAAACTCATTGGGTGTTAGGGTTTCAATATATGAATCTTGAGGGAACTTTTTACTCAGTCCCTGTTAAGTAGATGTGGGGTGGAGCTTGAGATAGTACATATCTCACAAGCTCCCGGGTTATACTGTTGCTGCTGGTCTAAGAAACACACTTGGAATATCAAGAAGTAGTCAACTATTCCTGGTCATCCACCCATAGCTGCTTAATGATTCATTTTTGAAGATGGGAGTGAGTCTGAGTTCTCAGTTCGTAGAGCTTGAGAAAGGTTGAGAACACAAGTCCGAATGGTTATAAATGATCATTTCTGAATAAATGAAGCTTGTTTGAAAAGCGAAAGTAAAATTATCTTCACATAAGTGGGTTTCATTTTTAGCTGTCTGAAAATAGTTATTAAAGAAGATAAAATAAATTTGAGATTTGTACATATTACTGCTTCTTTCTACAGTCGTATAAGTACTAATTTTAAGTAGTATTCCCAGACTTGATTAGGAAGTAGTCTGAAAATCACTAACCTAGAGAATTTGTCTGATGAATTTGTTGTGCCAAGTGTCTTTTATTGTCTGTTTTTTTTAGTCTCAAAAATGGTAATGGGTATTTGGATATTTTGCTTTTGTGCAAATGGTAGGATAAGATGTATAAGCAGATTTTATTGCCTGAAGCCTTAATGTGTGTAGTGTGGGGCTTGGGGTAAAAAGCTAACCAGGGCTGATCGTGATTAGCTGTTTAGAATGTCCTATGACTATAAACATGGCATGTAAATATACTGTTTTCAAAAATGATCTTTCTTAATCTAATTTCTTATTATGTTACTTTCTTTAGAGACCAAGAAGCGTCAGTGTAAAGTTCTTTTTGAGTACATTCCACAAAATGAGGACGAACTGGAGCTGAAAGTGGGAGATATTATTGATATTAATGAAGAGGTAAGGAAAAAATGTGTTACAGATAAAACAGCAATGGTAATTGATGCTGTGGATTTTAGAAAAATTAATTGTAAGAATATTAGTGTTTTGTGAGAACTGTTGTCACTTTTTAAAAAAAATTAAATTTTAAAATATAAGAGTTTCTTTACTCATCAGTGCTGTATTTATGTATGTATTTGTATTTCCTGCCTTTAGGAATAAAAATGCCCCTTTAAAGCTAAACATTAATGTAATCTAAGTAGTTAAGAACATAAACAAGACTTTTTTTTGATTCTGAATTTACCATAGGCGCAAAGCAGTGAAATAGAAGGAATTTTGCCTTTTGTGTAATAAAGGAATACAAAGCAAAATCTTTTTAAAAGCTCTGCCTGGTTTGAATTATCACATTCAAATATTAATAAAAATACTTTGCTACATTTTGGTATCTTAGAAAGGGATTTTAAAATATTTTAAAAACAGAGAGATCATGGTGGACAGGAGGCAGGACTAGATTGCAGCTCCCACTGGGCCAGACAGAGCAGCATGTGGAGGCTCACATCGTGAACTTTTGCTCTAGATTGACTGCAGGAATACGTTAGGAAAGCGGAGAGAACCCACAGACCCTCTGAAGGAAGGCAGCTGCTCCTGTAGGACCCGGGAGACACCCCAAATACTCAGTCGCAGCAAGATCCGCCCAAGGAGATTCTGAGATGAGACATGCCTAGCCCTGCCCTCACCTAATGGTCCTTCCCTACCCACCCTAGTAACTGAAGACAAAGGGCATATACTTTTGGGATTTCCAAGACCCTGCCCACCACCTGTTCCTCCCCATACTACATAGCTAATGCTCTCTTGAGAGTGCCACCTCCCAGCAGGAGGCCAACCAGCACAAAAATAGTGCATTAAACAACCAGAGCTAAGAACCTTCACAGAGTTCATTTTAACCTGCCCCCACTCCCACCTCCAACCCCAACTGCCACTTCCACCGGAGCAGGTGCTGGTATCCATGGCTGAGAGACCCACAGATGGTTCACGTCACGGGACGCTGTGCAGACAACCCCCAGTACCAGCCCAGAGCCTGGTAGACTAGCTGCGTGGCAGTAGAGAGATAATCACTACAGTTCGGCTCTCAGGAAGCCACATCCCTGGGAAAACAGGAAGAATACTACATAAAGGAGCACCCCATGGGACAAAAAGAATCTAAACAGCCTTGAGCCCTACACTTCCCTCTGACAGAGCCTTCCCAAATGAGAAGGAATCAGAAAACCAACTCTGGTAATAAGACAAAACAAGGTTCTTTACCACCCCCCAAAAATCACACTAGCTCACCAGCAAGGGATCCAAACCAAGAATCAATCCCTGATTTACCCGAAAAAGAATTCAGAAGGTAAGTTATTCAGCTAATCAGGGAGACATCAGAGAAAGACGAAGCCCAATTTAAGGAAATAAAAAAAAAATGATAGAAGAAGTGAAGGGAGAAGAATTCAGTGAAATAGATACCATAAATAAAAAATAATTAAAACTTCAGGAAACAATGGATGCACTTACGGAAGTGCAAAATGCTCTGAAAAGTTTCAGCAATAGAATTGAATAAGCAGAAGAAAGAACTTCAGATTTTGAAGACAAGGTTTTTGAGTTAACTCAATCCAACAAAGACAAAGAATAAGATAATATGAACCAAGCCCCCATGAAGTCTGGGGTTATGTTAAATGACCAAACCCAAGAATAATTGGCCTTCCTGAGGAAGAAGAGAAATCTAAAAGTTTAAAAAACATATTTGGGGGAATAATCAGAAAAACTTCCCCGGCCTTGCCAGAGACCTAGACATCCAAATATAGGAAGTTCAAAGGACACCTGGGAAATTTATCACAATAAGATTATCGCCTAGGTACATTGTCATCAGGTTATCTAAAAGTTAAGACGAAGGAAAGAATTTTAAGAGCTGTGAGGCAGAAGCACCAGGTAACCTATAAAGGACAGTCTATCAGATTAACAGCAGATTTCTCAGCAGAAACCATACAAGCTAGAAGGGATTTGGGGTCCTATCTTGAACCTCCTCAACAAAACAATTATCAGCCAAGAATTTTGTATCCAGCAAAACTTAGCTTCATAAATGAAGGAAACATACAGTCTTTTTTCAGACAAACAAATGCCGAGAGAATTCACCACTACCAAGCCAGTACTACAAGAACTGCTAAAAGGAGCTCTAAATCTTGAAACAAATCCTGGAAACACATCAAAATAGAACCTGTTTGAAATATAAATCTCACAGGACCTATAAAACAAAAATACAAGTTAAAAAGCAAAAACAAAAAAACCAAAGTATACAGGCAACAAATACCCCAATGAATGGAATGGTATCTCACATCTCAATACTAATGTTGAATGTAAATGGCCTAAATGTTCCATGTAAAAGATACATAACTGCAGAATGTACGGGAATTCAACAACCCTCTGCTGCCTTCGAGAGACTCACCTAACACTTAAGGAATTATAAACTTAAGGTAAAGATGTAGAAAAAGATATTTCATGCAAATGGACAGCAGGAGTAGCTATTCTTAGATCAGACAAAACAAACTTTAAATTAACAGCAGTTTAAAAGACAAAGAGGGACATTACATAATGATAAAAGGCCTTGTCCAACAAGAAAACATCACAGTTCTATATATATATATGCACCTAACACTGGAGCTCTTTAATTTATAAGACAATTACTAATAGGCCTAAGAAATGAGAGTAACACAATAATAGTGGGGGACTTCAGTACTCCACTGACAGTACTAGACAGGTCATCAAGACAAAGTCAACAAAGAAACAATGAATTTAAACTATACCCTGGAACAAATGGAGTTAACAGATATTTGCAGAACATTCTGCTCAACCACCACAGAATATACATTCTATTCAACATAGGCCACAAAATGAGCCTCAGTAAATTTAAGAAAATTGAAATTATATCAAGCACTCTCTCATACCACAGTGGAATAAAACTGGAAATCAAAGGAGTCTTCAAAACCATGCAAATAATGGAAATTAAATAACCTACTCCTGAATGATCATTGGGTCAGAAATGAAATCAAGATGGAAATTTAAAAATTCTTCTTACTGAACAACAATAGTGACACACCTTTCAAGACCTCTGGGATACAGCAAAGGCGGTGCTAAGAGGAAAATTAATAGTTAATAACCTAACTTTTAACTTAAGTCAACTTAAAAGTTAAAAGTTGATAGCCCTAAATGCCTACATCAGAGACTATGAAAGAGCACGGACAGACAATCTAAGGTCACCGAATGAGAGAAAGAAGAACAAACCAAACCCAAACTCAGCAGAATAAAGGAAATAACCAAGATCAGAGCAGAACTAAGTGAAATTGAAACAAACAAAAAATACAAAAGATAAATTAAAAACTGGTTCTTTGAAAAGATAAATAGGATTGAGAGACCATTAGCAAGATTAACCAAGAAAAGAAGAGAGAAAATCCAAATAAGCTCAGTTAGAAACAAAACTGGAGATATTACAGCTGACACCACAGAAATACAACAGATCATTCAAGGCTACTATGAACTTTTTTCCATGCATAAACTAGAAAACCTAGAGGAGATGGCTGAATTCCTATAAAGGTACAATCCTTGATTAAATCAGGAAGAATTACACATGCTGAACAGAACAATAGCAAGCAGCGAGGTTGAAATGGTAATTAAAAAATTACCACCACCAACAAAAAAGGTCCAGGACCAGATGGATTCACAGCAGAATTCTACCAGACATTCAAATAATTGGTACCAATCCTGTTGACACTATTTCAGGAGATAGAGAGAGGGAACCCTCCCTAAATCATTCTGTGAAGCTAGTATCACCCTAATACCCAGACTAGGAAAAGACATAACAAAAAAAGAAAACTATAGACCAATATCCCTGATGAATATAGATGCTAAAATCCTTAACAAAGTACTAGCTAACTGAATCCAACAACATATCAAAAAGATAATGCACCATGATCAACTGGGTTTCATATCAGGGATGCAGGGATAGTTTAACATACACAAGTCAGTAAATGCGATACGTCACATAAACAGAATTAAAAAACAAAAATCACATGATCATCTCAATAGATGCAGAAAAAGCATTTGACAAAATCCAACATTGCTTTATGATTAAAACTCTCGGCAAAATTGGCATACAAGGGACATACCTCAGCGTAATAAAAGCTGTCTGTGACAAATCCACAGCCAGCATAATACTGAAAGGGGAAAAATTGAAAGCATTCCCTTTGTGAACTGGAGTAAGATAAGGATGCCTGCTCTCACCACTCCTCTTCCATATAGTACTGGAAGTCCTAGTCAGAGTAATTAGACAAGAGAAAGAAAGAAAGGGCATCCAACTCAGTAAAGAGGAAGTCAGACTGTCAAACTGCTGATGATATGATCGTTTACCTTGAAAACCCTAAAGACTCCTTTGAAAGCTCCTAGAACTCATAAAAGAATTCAGCAAAGTTTCCGGGTACAAAATTAATGTATGCAAATCAGTAGCTCTTTTATATACCAACAACAGTTGTGCGGAGAATCAAATCAAGAACTCAACCCCTTTTACAATAGCTGCAAAAAAAAAAAAAAAAAAAAAAAGATGCTTAGGAATACCTAACTAAGGAGTCAAAAGACCTCTACAAGGAAAACTACAAAACCCTACTGAAAGAAATCATAGGTGACAAAAACAAATGGAAACACATCTCATGGTCATGGATGGGTGTAGAATCAGTATTGTGAAAATGACCATACTGCTAAAAGCAATCTACAAATTCAACAGAATTCCTATACGCACCACCATCATTCTTCACAGAATTAGAAAAAACAATGCTAAAATTCATATGGAACCAAAATGAGCCTGCATCGCCAAAGCAGGACTAAGCATAAATAACAAATCTGGAGACCTCACATTACGTGATTTCAAATTATAAGGCCATAGTCACCAAAACAGCATGGTACTGGTATAAAAACAGGCATATTGGCCAATGGAACAGAATAGAGAACCCATAAATAAACCCAAATACTTACAGCTAACTGATCTTTGACAAAGCAAACAAAAACACAAAGTGGGGAAAGGACATCCTTTTCAACAAATGGTGCTGGGATAGTTGGCTAGCCACATGCAGGAGAATGAAACTGGATCCTCATCTCTCACCTTATACAAAAATCAACTCAAGATGGATCAAGGACTTAAGTGTAAGACCTGAAACTCTAAAAATTCTTGAAGATAACATTGGAAAAACCCTTCTAGACATTGACTTTGGCAAGGATTTCATGACCAAGAACCCAAAAGCAAATGCACTGAAAACAGAGATAAATAGCTACAACCTAATTAAACTAAAGAGCTTTTGTATGGTGAAAGGAATAGTCGACAGAGTAAACAGGCCACAGAGTGGGAGAAAATCTTCACAATCTATACATCTGACAAAAGGACTACTATCCAGAATCTACAATGAACTCAAATTAGCAAGAAAAAAACAATCCCATCAAAAAGTGGTTTAAAGACACGAATAAACAGTTCTCAAAAGAAGATGTGCAATGGCCAACAAACATGAAGACATATTCAACATCACCAATTATCAGGGAAATGCAAATCAGAACCACAATGTGATACCACCTTACTCCTGCAAGAATGACCATTAAAACAAACAAACAAAAAATAATAGATGTTGGTGTGGATGTGGTGAACAGGGAACACTTCTGTATTTCTGGTGGGAATGTAAACTAGTACAGCCACTATGGAAAACAGTGTGGAGATTCATTTAAGAGCTAAAAGTAGAACTATCACTTGATCCAGCAATCCCACTACAATCCCAGAGGAAAAGAAGTCATTATATGAAAAAGATACTTGCACAGACATGTTTATAGCAGCACAGTTCACAATGGCAAAAATGTAGAACCAGCCTTAATGCCCATCAATCAATGAGTGGACAAAGAAACTGTGGTATGTATGTATATGCTGGAATACTACTCAGCCATAAAAAGGAATGGTTTCATGGCATTCGCAGTGACCTGAATGAGGCTGGAGACTGTTACTCTAAGTGAAGTAACTGAGTAATGGAAAACCAAACATCGTATGTTCTCACTTTTAAGTGGGAGCTAAGCTATGAGGATGCAAAGGCATAAGAGTGACACAGTGGACTTTGGGGCCTCGGGGGGAGAGGGTGGGAAGGGGATGAATCATAAAAGACTACAAATTGGGTGCAGTGTATACTCCTCAGGTGATGGGTGCACCAGAATCTCACAGATCACCACTAAATAACTTATGTAACCTAACACCACCGTTCCCCCAATAACCTATGAAAATAAAAAAATGAAAAAAACATTTTAAATAATTTTTCACATCTCTGCTTTTATCATTTGAAGGAGTATTTAAGTTTAATTTTGCAGTTGAAGGTCATGTTTTCAACGTGTATATTTTGATATCATGTATTATAGCATGGATTGATTTTGTGTCAAAACACATGTAATGTACTTTATCACTAGTGTTTATGTTTATACAAACTTTGTGTTTATACAAAAGGCTGTTCTATTTTATTTTCGCTTGGTTTCTGTAATAGTAGTTAACATTTTTTGAGCTTATGTTATGTTTGAAGCACTGTGCTGGGAATTTCAAATGTATTATGTCCTTGGAAGTTTTAAAAACTATCTAAGAAGATAGGTATTTTTATCCCCATTGTACATAGGAAGAGACTCAATCAAGGAAGATAAGTGGTGGCTGTTTTAGTTACTGTTGCTGCATACCAAGCCATCTCAAACTTGGTGGCAAAGAACAACGGTTGTATTATGCCTGTGAGTCAAGAATTCAAATGGGGTATAGCCCGAATGGCTTGTCTGGGGCCCTCAGCTGGAAAGATTCAATGCTGGGGTCTTTTGGAATAATAGGAAGTTTTTTTCACTCACGTATCTGGTGCCTAGAAACCTTGAAGACTGGAACTGCCAGTTGGAGAGCCATTATGTTAGCCTTTCCATTTGGGTTGACTTTCTTACAGTACGGGCATCTCAAGGTCATCGGACTTTTTATATGGCATTTCACAGCTCTTAAGTGCAAGCATTTCAGCACATGTGATGTTAGCTTTATTGCCCTTTACCAACTAGCATCTGTTGGTTACAGGTGAGTCATAAGCCACCAGGATTTAAGGGTTAGGGAACAGAGACCACCACTTCTTGGTGGGAGGAGTGTCAAGGTCACAGTTGTAGGATGAGAGATCTTCTTGCAGCCATCTAAGTCTGAATTTCAATCCTTGCAGTCTGTTTTTTCTTAATTTAAAAATTTTTTTATTTCAATAGGTTTTTGGGGAACAGGTGGTGTTTGATTAGATGAGTACATTCTTTAGTGGTGATTTCTGAGATTTTGGTGCACCCGTCACCTGAGCAGTGCACACTGTATCCAATGTGTAGTCTTTTATCCCCCGCCACCCCCATTCTTTCCCCCCAAGGCCCCAAAGTCCTGTGTATCATTCTTATGCCTTTGCATCCTCATAACTTAGCTCCCACATATGAGTGAGAACATACGATTATTGGTTTTCCATTCCTCAGTTACTTCACTTAGAATAATACTCTCCAATTCCATCCATGTTGCTGTGAATGCCATTATTTTATTCCTTTTGATGGCTGAGTAGTATTCCATGATATGTGTATATATATATACACACCACATTTTCTTTTTAAATCCACTTGTTGATTGATAGGCATTTGGGCTGGTTCTGTGTTTTTGCAATTGCAGATTGTCATGCAGTCTATTTTTGAGTTTTTTACCACTGTACTACTCTGCCTCCTAAGAATTCTTTAAGTAACCCTATCTCCTCAGTTGTTGCCAATGGGGATTCCAGGTATAGATAATAGACAGCTGATGTTTCTCTCCCTTTGTTGTATCTATTCTAGTTTGGTCTACGTGTCTTCCATCACAACTAGTTTGGATCACTTCCAGTTCTTTGGTGCTTCCTTAAGTCTGATAAAAATTCTGGTCACTTCATGCTCTACTGCCTTCCTTTTCTCCCTCAAACAGCTTGTATTCTAGCACCCATTTTGTATTTTAGCTATACCTTCCATGAATAAATCATTTATTTGTAAGTCATTATAGTTTTACTTTTATTCAGCCTTTAATATCACATTGTTTTGGTCATTTCCTTTTTGAGGGGAGCATTTTTTTTTTTATTCTTTCAAGCCCTTTCTATTTGTTCCTAGCAGTATTTTGTTCATATGTTAGTTATAGTACCCCTTACATTGTATTGTAGCCATCTGCTTATTGTTTTTTTCTTTAGATGTTTTATTGAAGAACAGGGATTTCTCATATGCAAGTTTGAATCTTTCCCTAGTAGTTAACATAGTGGCTGTTAGATGAATAACTTAGTAAAAGGTTGCCTACCTTTTATGAGATGGAAAACAATTAAAAATATTTTAAACAAGAAATAGATCTTTTTCTAGCTATATTGTGTGTAGTGCTGCTAAGTACATTTTGACAGTGAATAGTTTACTCTTTTTTAAATTTTCTTTTTCTTTTTTTTTTTGTTTTTGAGCTGGAGTCTCACTGTATTGCCCAGGGTGGAGAGCAGCAGCACCATCTCAGCTCACTGCAACCTCTGCTTCCCAGTTTCAGCTGATTCTCCTGCCTCAGCCTCCCATGTAGGTGGGACTGCAGGCGTGCACCACCACACCTGGCTAATTTTTTTTTTTTTTTTTTTTTTTTTTAGTAGAGATGGGGTTTTACCATGTTGGCCAGGCTGGTCTCAAACTCCTGACCACAGGTGATCTTTGGCCTCCCAAAGCATTGGGATTATAGGCATGAGCCATTGCACCTGGCCTAAAAAAATGTTTTTAACCTGTTAGCACTCCTTAATATCCATATCAGAAGCTATACATTTTTAAAGTTGTTAAATATTAAGTAATTTCATGGAAATTGAGTAATCTTATTAGTAAGTGTAAATGTTTTTCTGAAGTGTTTGATTCATTAGGATGTATCTGTTTGAAGGAAGGTGTTTAGTGGAGCTTGACATCTGGGTTTTTAAAAGTAGGAAATTATATTTAAGCTAAGAATCACTGTTCAAGTAATAGGTTTAGCAATTTTCTGTGCCATTTAGGAAGTTATATTTATTTTCTTTTTTCTTTTTTTGAGACAGGGTCTCTCCTCTGTCACCTGGGCTGGAGTCCAGTGGCACAATCAGGCTCAGCCTGCCCAGTAACTGGGACTACAGGCACCAACCACCATATCCAGCTTACTTTCGTATTTTTTTTAGAGATGGGATTTCACCACGTTGCCCAGGCTGGTCTCAAACTTCTGATCAAGCAGTCTGCCTACCTTGGGCTGTCAAAGTGCTGGGATTACAGACCTCAATGACCGTGCCTGTCCAGGAAGTTGCATTCTTAGAATCATCAAATTTTTTTCAAATAAAACATTTCCAAATACTTCAAATAATATACAAATCAAGGCTGAGTAGTGTTTACAAGTGTGACATTCCAGAAGCTATGTACTTCTGGCTGTTAATACAGGATATATGGTTATCTCATATTTTCATGAAAAGTGCTTCATAGATTGCGATTGATTACAAGTTCTCATTGTAAATGTTGCAGAGTGCAGTTGATACATGATTAATCCCATATATGAATAATCCACTAAAATTTAATCCACTTAAAATGTATTTTCTTCATTGTGTTTTAAATTTTAAAGTGCTGATTTCACAGTGCTGGTTTTGTGGCCATTTGCTTTTGTAGCTTAATTTTCCCATAGGGTGATGATTTTCACTTAACAGAAGTTGTTTTTACTTTTGAATTGTGAACTTTTTCAGGTAGAAGAAGGCTGGTGGAGTGGAACCCTGAACAACAAGTTGGGATTGTTTCCCTCAAATTTTGTGAAAGAACTAGAGGTAACAGATGATGGTGAAACTCGTGAAGCCCAGGATGATTCAGGTAGACTATTTTTTAAAAATTTTTAATTGATTTAAATAAATTTTCTATATCATCTAGTGTTTTATTTTGTATTTTTTGAAACTCTGTTCTTTCTTTTGAACTTTCAGTCAGCTTCAATTAGTCTACTTTAAAAAAGCAAATTATGATGGGGACCTAAACTGAATTAAATATCTGGTTCAATTATTTTTCTTTCTCTGATTTCTGCTTTAACTGATTTTTCTGATTTAAGTAAATTTTTAGTACCCTGAGTTTAAAATGATTCATCTTAGGTTATCTGATTTCTTCCTAGTAAAGATATATTCATATGCATTTTTGGCCTGCCGAGTTTACAAATGGACTGTTGAATACTTCGGAAATTTTAGAAATAAGAAACAACCTTACTTTTGTTATTTTCTGTATTCACATAATAGATTTTGTTTATTCTGGGCAGCCAAATGTCATTTAGTTTTTTTGTGATGTTAGTTGTTTAGAGACTCACCCACAAATTCTTCTTAATTTGCTCACCATTTAAGAGTATGATTGACAAAATTTTATCCCAAAGATGGATTTAAATTTTGTTACTTTTAAGAATTGTTGTAGGAATTAGGAGAGTTTTGTTTTGTTTTCTAAAAGAGGTCTCGAATTTACAAGTGGAAGTGTAGGGATAAGAATATGTTTTTCTTTTTTTTTTTTTTTTTTTTTTGTTGAGACGGAGTCTTGCTCTGTCGCCCGGGCTGGAGTGCAGTGGCCGGATCTCAGCTCACTGCAAGCTCCGCCTCCCGGGTTTACGCCATTCTCCTGCCTCAGCCTCCGGAGTAGCTGGGACTACAGGCGCCCGCCACCTCGCCCGGCTAGTTTTTGTATTTTTAGTAGAGACGGGGTTTCACCGTGTAGACCAGGATGGTCTCGATCTCCTGACCTCATGATCCGCCCGTCTCGGCCTCCCAAAGTGCTGGGATTACAGGCTTGAGCCACCGCGCCCGGCCAAGAATATGTTTTTCTTGATGGAAATGTATATGTAGTGAGAATTTTCAGGGATTTACGTTAGGTTAATATTATTTGACAATTTTATGATTAGATAGATTTGTAGATACTAGGAGTAGACCATAACCTTAAGGTTGCCAGTATCATTGGTTTTTGTTTTTAGAACTGGCTTAATGCAAACATATGAAAACTAAATATTAAAAATAATGAGATGAATTTGTAAGATTGCTCAGACTGCTTATGTACTGAATACTTTTCATTGTGTCCCAGTGCTATATTTTTTGTTTTAATCTATCTTTAGTTACAAGATCATATTAAGGTGTTAGTCTTCCATGATGGCAGAAACTATGTCTTAGTTGTCTTTGCTTAACTGTATTTTTTTCGTTTACAAAACAGGAATAATTTTTTTTTTTTTAACATGAAAGGGCTGTTTCATGAATTGACAGGTAGTTTCTAAGCATAAAGATGTTTGCAGCATCATAGATTGTTGTGAGCTGTCAGTTTTTTTTTTCTTTTTTTTATCAGCACCTTCATTGTCTTACATATGGAAGAGTAAAAATTTTGAAATTAAGTAGGAAAACAAAGTTGGTATAGCAAATGGATTTATAAACTCAGTGCACTAGTGGTAAGAGAATGCAATTTTTTTCCTTTTTTTTTTGTTATACTTTAAGTTCTGGGATACATGTACTGAACGTGCAGGTTTATTACATAAATAGCTCTTATTATTACACGTGCCATGATGGTTTGCACCTATCAACCCGTCATCTACATTAGGTATTTCTCCTAATGCTATCCCTCCCCTTGCCTCCCACCCTCCGAACAGGCCCCATTATGTGATGTTCCCCTCCCTGTTCCCCTATGTTCTTATTGTTCAGCTCCCATTTATGAGTGAGAACATGTGGTGTTTTTCTATTCCTGAGAATGATGATTTCCAGCTTCATTAATGACCCTGCAAAGGACATGAACTCATTCTTTTTTTTTTTTTGAGATGAAGTTTTACTCTTGTTGCTCAGGCTGGAGTGCAGTAATGCAGTCTCAGCTCACCACAACCTCTGCCTCCCGGGTTCAAGCGATTATCCTGCCTCAGCCTCCCAAGCAGCTGGGGTACAGGCACGTGCCACCACGCCTGGCTAATTTTTTGTATTTTTAGTAGAGACGGGGTTTCTCCCTGTTGGTCAGGCTGGTATTGAACTCCCAACCTCAGGTGATCCGCCTGCCTTGGCCTCCCAAAGTGCTGAGATTACAGGCGTGAGCCACTGTGCCCAGCTGAACTCATTCGTTTTTATGGCTGCATAGTATTCCGTGTGTATATGTGCCACATTTTCTTTATCCATTCTAACATTGATGGGCATTTGTGTTGGTTCCAAGTCTTTGCTGTCGTAAATAAGTGCTGCAATAAACATGTGTGCATGTGTCTTTATAGTAGAATTATTTATAATCCTTTGGGTGTATACCCAGTAATGGGATTTCTGAGTCAAATGGTATTTCTAGTTCTAGATCCTTGAGGAATCGCCACACTGTCTTCCATAATGGTTGAACTAATTTACACTCCCATGGACATTGTACAGGCGTTCACATTTCTTCACATCCTCTCCAGCATCTGTTGTTTCCTGACTTTTTAATGATCGCCATTCTAACTGGCATGAGATAGTATCTCATTGTGGTTTTGATTTGCATTTCTCTGATAACCAGTGATGATGAGCTTTTTTTCATGTTTTTTGGCTGCATAAATGTCTTCTTTTGAAAAGTGTCTATTCATATCCTTTGCCCACCTTTTGATGGGGTTTTATCTTGTAAATATGTTTTAAGTTCTTTGTAGATTCTGGATGTTAGCTCTTTGTTAGATGAATAGATTGCAGAAATTTTCTCCCATTCTGTAGGTTGCGTGTTCACTCTGATGATAGTTACTTTTGCTGTACAGAAGCTCTTTAGTTTAGTTAGATCTCATTTGTCAATTTTGGCTTTTGTTACCATTGCTTGTGGTGTTTTAGACATGAAGTCTTTGCCCATGCCTATGTCCTGGTATTGCCTATGTTTTTTTCTAGAGTTTTTATGGCTTTAGGTCTTATGTTTAGATCTTTAATCCATCTTGAGTTAATTTTTGTATAAGGTATGAGGAAGGCGTCCAGTTTCAGTTTTCTGTATATGTCTAACCAGTTTTTCCAGCAACATTTATTAAATAGGGAATCCTTTCCCCATTGCCTGTTTTTGTCAGGTTTGTCAAAGATCAGGTGGTTGTAGATGTGTGGTATTATTTCTGAGACCTCTGTCCTGTTCTGTTGGCCTGTATATCTGTTTTGGTACCAGACCATGCTGTTTTTGGTTCCTATAGTCTTGTAGTATAGTTTGAAGTCAGGTAGCATGATGTCTCCAGCTTTGTTCTTTTTGCTTATAATTGTCGTGGCTATATGGGCTCTTTTTTGGTTCCATATAAAATTTAAAGTAGTTTTTGTGTAATTCTGTGAAGAAAGTCAATGGTAGCTTGATGGGAATAGCATCAAATCTATAAATTACTTTGGGCAGTGTGGCCGTTTTCATGATATTGAATATTCCTATCCATTAGCATGGAGTGTTTTTCCATTTGTTTGTGTCCTCTCTTATTTCCTTGAGCAGTGGTTTGTAGTTCTCCTTGAAGAGGTCCTTCACATCCCTTGTAAGTTGTATTCCTAGGTATTTTATTCCCTTTGCAGCCATTGTGAATGGGAGTTTGCTCATGATTTGGCTCTCTGTTTGTCTTTTATTGATGTATAGGAATGCTTGTGATTTTTGCTCATTGATTTTGTATCCTGAGACTTTGCTGAAGTTGCGTATCAGTTTAAGGAGATTTTAGGCTAAGATGATGGCATTTCCTAAATATACAATCGTGTCATCTGCAAACAAAGATAATTTTACTTCCTCTCTTCCTATTTGAATATCCTTTCTTTCTCTTGCCTGATTACCCTGGTCAGAACTTCCAACACTATGTTGAATAGAGTGGTGAGAGAGGGCATCCTTGTCTTGTGCTGGTTTTCAAAGGGAATGTTTCCAGCTTTTGCTATTCAGTATGATGTTGGCTGTGGGTTTGTCATAAATAGCTCTTATTATTTTGAGATATGTTCCATCAATACCTAATTTGTTGAGTTTTTTAGCATGAAGCAGTGTTGAATTTTATCGAAGGCCTTTTCTGCATATATTGAGATAATTATGTGGTTTTTGTCATTGATTCTGTTTGGGTGATGGATTATGTTTGTTGATTTGCATATGTTGAACCAGCCTTGCATCCCAGGGATGAAGCCGACTTGATCGTGGTGGATAAGCTGTTTTATGTGCTGCTGGATTCGGTTTGCCAGTATGTTTATTGAGGATTTTTGCCTCGATGTTCATCAGGGATATTGGCCTGAAATTTTCTCTTTTTTGTTGTGTCCATGCCAAGTTTTGGTATCAGGATGATGTTGGCATCATATAATGAGTTACGGAGGAGTCCTTTTTCTGTTGTTTGGAATAGTTTCAGAAGGAATGGTCCCTTTAAAATATACAATCTGATGAGTTTGACAGATGTATAAATCCATGAAAACATGTACAGAACATTTCCATCACCCCCAAAATATTGCTCATGCTTTTTGCAGTCCATTTCTTTTTCTGCCCTCAGTCCTAGGCAATCATAGATCTGGTTTGTCATTATGGATTAGTTTGCAATATTATATCATTTTGACATGTCTCCATCATTTTCTGTGAACTTCCTTACTCTGTGATATAAGATACTCCAAGCTCATTTTGAACCTTCCCTATCCTAGTCATGGAATCAGCTATTTATCAAGGCAAACTTTTTGGTTTTTTTTAAGAGAGGAATAGTGTTTCGACGTGTGGTCATTGCTACTGGGGTAATGCTTCTAAGCCTTCTTAGTAGATTAAGCTGGAAAATGCTTACACGCACATACAATCCCGTACCTCTACCCATATGTCTTGATCATTCATCTGTTTATCCATCTTTACTGGTACCTCTAATTCCAATTTAATACCAGAAGGTATATTTTCATCTCTAATGATTTTATTTCTAAGCCCATTGACCATAGAAATATATGAAATGAGTAATTGAGTTTGCTTTACTTCTATTTATGTATGTATGTATGTATGTTTTTGAGACGGAGTCTCGCTCTGTTGCCCAGACTGGAGTGCAGTGGTGCAATCTCGGCTCATTGCAAGCTCTGCCTTCCGGGTTCATGCCATTTTCCTGCCTCAGCCTCCCGAGTAGCTGGGACTACAGGTGCCCGCCACCATGCCCGACTAACTTTTTTTCTTTTTTTTGTATTTTTAGTAGAGATGGGGTTTCACCCGTGTTACCCAGGATGGTCTCAATCTCCTGACCTCGAGATCTGCCCACCTCGGCCTCCCAAAGTGCTGGGATTACAGGCATGAGCCCCCACGCCTGGCCGAGTTTGCTTTACTTCTAAGGAAATTTAATTTTTCTTCCAAGTTTTAGTTATCTACACATCGCAAGCTACAATTATATTGCCTGTGTTCATTTGCTTTTTAGTATAAAAGCCATCTAACATTAATTAGGCTTGAAAGGATGAATGCTTAGAAAGCAATATTATAATTCATGGTTTATCAATAAATTGTGAGTATAGAAAAACCAACATGAATTTAGTTTCTAAAAGATTGATGTAGAAGAAACCTCTTGAATTTTAGAAAGTGAGAGGAAAAAATGTTACTTTACATAGTCATAAAATACCAGTAATTGTTCTACAAAGTGGACAGTATATAACAGATCTAGTAATGAGAGCTAGGAATAGGAGATTGTGAGGAGAAATTACTGGTATATAACAGATTTTCAGGTCAGAGTTTTCAGTTAATTATAGTAATAATTTTTAAGTTATCAAGTGAAGACATAAATTAGTTTGGTGGCTCTTTGCCTTCCACCAACAGGTCTTGCTTAAGCAAAGACTTGGTTGTGTTGAAGATTCGGCTTCACCTGAACCCACTGCTGTGGTAGAAGAGGGTGTTGTTGCTGAAGATGTAATGGATGTTAATACTGCTACTGCTTTACAGGAGATTCCAAAGACTACCTTCATGCACAGTAGCCTAGCAGTGGAATTTGTGAAGCTGGCCAAGCCTTAGACAAGTGGCAAGCTGATGTTTGTGTGCTTGCATCCAACTGTGATGAACCTTTGTATGTCAAGTTGGTGGAGGCCCTTTGTGCTGAACACCAAATCAGCTTAATTAAGGTTAATGACAACAAGCAACTAGGGGAATGTGTAGGCCTCTCTGTAAAACTGACAGAGAGGGAAAACCCTATAAAGAAGTTGGTTGCGGTTGCGTAGTAGTTAAGGACTATGGCAAAGAATCTCAGGCCCAGTATGTCATCAGAGTCCTTCACCTGCAAGAAATGAACAAATAAAACTTTGTATCACATTTTAAAAATTGGTTTGATGAATAGTTTGAACTCTGCTATAATTTTTAGAATAAACATGCGACCAAAGGAAGAAGTAGAAGCTATTTTAACAAGTGAACATTTCTTAACCTTTGTATTTATTCAGTTCTGATTTTCTGAGCGTATGTAATCCCTCTGTAGTCCAGAGGTGCAAGGGTCACATCTCTAGGGGGAGGACAAATGTGAAGTAAGTATACTTACAGAATAAAATGTCTTGAGTTACTTTAGGTAGGTATCAAAAATGTTGGAGGAAGATATTTCTAAATGTAATATTTAGAAATTTGTTTGCCACTTCATTTTGCTTAATATGCAAATTTTCATCTCAGAAATGTCACAGGAAACATTAGAAAATATAATCGGCAACTCTTTAATCCTTGAAGAGGCAGGGAAAAAGGAGGATGGCTTTTAAAGCTTCTGTCCAAAATTGACATGTCATTTCCACTAACATTGTATTTGGCGGTTATGGTCATGCATGCGTTGGTGCAGCAGGGTGGGGATATGTAATTTTCTTACAAGGAGGGGCACCAAACGTTTGTGTACAATATTATGCTCTACCGTATATTCATTGCAGATTGCCTTTAAAGAGTCCTTTTCTTTAAAGCTCATTAGCCTTTCAAAGGAGTTCAAATGTACTCTTACATTAGTTTGCAGCTCTCTGTAAGTGCTACATACTATACATGCTACAAAGTAATGAAAAAAGCCTGAGGTCAATGGCTACTTAATATGACTTTGGATGCCCAGTTGCCTCTCATTTTTAAGTGTTCTTCTACTAGTTCTTTTCTCTTTAACTTAGCAATAAACTGGTAAAGATTCTAAATTTTTCTAAGGCTCTTTAATGAATTAAATGAAAATATTAATGAAAATAGTTCCAGTTGTTTAGTTGTAGTTGTTTTAATAGTTTCAGTTTTCTTTAGTGCAGATACTGATTGTATTGAAAGAGAAAAATCATTGAGGTAGGAATCAGTGGAGAAGGAATCATACTAACTAGATGTACTTTCACTATTTTATATTACATTTATTTGAGAGTACTCAATAATTCTGAAGTCAGAACTTATGTGTAAGTGTGTGTAAAAACCATTAGAGAACATACATAAATACCAAAATCACCTAGCTTAAATTTAATGGGGCATTCATCAATTAGCAAACTGTCTCCTGAGTTACTTCTGATGCACGTTAGTATTTCTTTAGGATTCACAGGTATTGGATCTTTTGATACCTACTTTTAACATTAAAATTTGGTGTAAATTATAATTTGGTGTAAATTAAAGCATATGAGTGAAATGATCTTTGTGATGCCATATAAAACTGAGCCCTTAAAATATTTCCAATTTAAAGTTTGTATAGGACCACCAGAACAAGAGATCTAATTTATATTTGAGTTTAGTTCATTACTTTTATAATTATAAAATACTTTGAACATTTTCTTATGCTGTTCAGCTTGATTTGGATTTTAGTAATTGTGCAGAATTTTGTATGTTAGAAATATCCTTCCTTCTTTGTTTAACCCTTTTACAATAACTGTTCATTCTAAATGTGGAGCTTTGTGATTATGGGGTGGAAAGTCCGTGGTTGAAGTACACTATAATTTTTTTTTTCCTTCCCCAACTCTAAATTTTAGGCAAGTTTCTGCATATTGTTGTGAATGCCAGGAAGTGAGCATTATATAAGGAGTAACTACTTAAAATTTTCCTGTGTCCTAACAAAGTGTAACAGCCTCTGTCCATAATTGGTATTTTGACAGTCTTTTCAGTCAGTAAAATAATTATGTTCCTCGTAGCTGTTAGAAAAATTATAGTAGAATGTACTTAATAAGTGTTATTTTTTTGCTTTCAGTATTGGAATGTCATATCCACTATATTTGATTATATCACGTAGTTTCTCCTCACAGTCTTTTAAATTTAATAGGGTTCTCTTCCTCCTCCCTCCCCTTCCCCTTTTCCTCCTTTCTTTCCTATGTAATAATGGGATAATGTTCTTGGTTTGGCCAGTTAAACTCTGTTACTGCTAAGCAGATAATTCTGACTCTAAATAATATATAGACAATATTAAGTCTTCACAGATAATTTATTTTTAGATCCTCAGTTTTCATTGAAGAACTGTAAGATAAAAGGTTAAGAATGCCACTATTATGTTTTCTGTCGGAATGTGGTGAATTAATCATCTATTCTGTTACTGAGTGGTTTCTATATATAAAGGTCCTTTTAGCATTCAGTCTCAGGGAAAGTATTGCTTCTCTAGGAAAGTGTTATGTTTTGGTTTTGTAATGTCTCCTTTTTAATTTTGTCAAATATACTTAACCCTTCTTATTTAGGGTGTCTTTTTGTCAACATGCAGATTCCACTTATTTGCCAAATAGGAATGTGTTTTCACATTTTCCCCTTATTTTATGAAGTCAATGACTATATATACTTGTCTTTTCCACCCTTTTCTAAAAGTCGTCCACATTAAACCTCTTTCAGAATCTCCATTTCGATGTCTAATAGGTATCTTAAACCTAAGTTGCCCAAAATTGATCCTCTGCCTTTTTTTTCTGCTCCATGTAATCTTCCCCATCTGAGTTAAGGACAAGTTCATCGTTTTTTTACTGAGGCCAAAATTCTTAGTTTTCTCTTGTACTCTTCTTTTTAACCTCGCACCCTACCATGATTCATTAACAGATTTTGTCAAGAAATGTTTAGAATCTATTTTCTTTTTACCACCTTCACTGCCACTATCCTAGTATAAGTTATCTTTTGCTGTATAATTACCATAGCCTATATGCCATTACCTACTTAATAGTCTGGTAGCCAGTAGTGATCGCCCTCCAGTTGCTTTGCATTTCACTTAGACTAAAAGCCAACATCTTTTAAAATGGCTACAAATCCCTCTATGATCTGGCATCCCCATTCCCTCCCTCCACCTTTCTTACCTCATCTCTTATTTAACTTTCCCCTTTGTTTACGTTGGTCACCTTAGGTTTCTTAAGGATTTTAGGAACATTCCTCTCTCACAGCCTTTGTGCTTGTTGTATACCTTTGTGTGGAATGCTCTTCTTCAAGATATCCTGATGGCTACTTGTCTGATTCAGGATTCTCTCAGAAATCACCTTATCATTGAGGCCCTTACTGACAGCTCTGTATAAAACAGCAGAAAGTCCCCATTATCTACTTTTTAATTCTCTTCTCTATTTTTTTTAATGTTTCAGAGAAGAATTTGTTGCTATTGCTTTTGCTTATTAAGCTTATTGTCTGTCTACCTGCTCATTAGAACATATATATTTTTATTTATATTTGTTTACCCATTGTCTGTAACGATGTCTGATATGTTGACACTCAGTGAAACAATGACTAGTATTTTGTGGGATATATAGAACTTTTCAAACACTTTTGTCAAGTGAAATCCTCTTCCCTTTTTTTTTTTTTTTTTTTTGCTTTAAGTTCTGGGATACATATGCAGGACGTGCAGATTTCTTACATAGGTATAAGTGTGCCATGGTGGTTTGCTGCACCTATCGACCCGTCCTCTGAGTTCCCTTCCCCTGCTCCTCACCCCTCAACAGGTCCTGGTGTGTGTTTCCTTCCCTGTGTCCATATGTATCCTCATTGTTCCGCTCCCACTTATGAGTGAAAACATGCAGTGTTTGGTTTTCTGTTCCTCTGTTAGTTTGCTGAGAATGATGGCTTCCAGCTTCATCCATGTTCCTGCGGAGGATATGATCTCATTCCTTTTTGTGGCTGCATAGTATTCCACAGTGTATATGTACCACATTTTCTTTATTCAGCCTATTATTGATGGGCATTTGGGTTGGTTCCATGACTTTGCTATTGTAAATAGTGCTGCTATAAACATATGCATGCATGTGTCTTTATAGTAGAATAAATCCTCTTAAGAGGATTAATGTCACTCCCATTTTAAGGGTCAAGAAATGGAAACTCCTGAGATTATTTACTGAGTGGTAAAATCATCATTAGAGTTTGGTTTTTATGATTTCCCAGTTTTTTTTTTTTTTTTTTTTTTTTAAGCGTTACTGTGCTATTTAACATGTGAGATTATGGAAATTTGGTGGTTTTTCACTATTGTAGTCCATTTGTTTGCTGCTGTCTTCACCTAATTTTCTTTTAGGTATGCTTGTAGAACTATCTTTTCATGTACTTTCAGCTCTTTGAGTGTTATGAGTAGTAATATATGGGTATACTAGCATTTCTTATGAAGACAGTGTATTGCAAAATCTAAAATTTAAAAGTCAAAGCTGGTAAAGGGAAATTCTAAATATAAATACAACAGTTTAGTTAATTCAGCATTCATATATTTATTCGTTCAATTTATTGAGTGCCTTTTGTTAAGCATATTGTACAAGGTCCTGGGAATACAGTAATCAGCAACATAGGCGTTATTTCCCCCCGTGTTCGAAGCTTTTGTTCCACTGGGAAAGAAAAGATGGTTTAAAAAGGTGATTGTAATTTAGCAGGAGAAATATTTGTTACAGGAAAGGGTGCAATAAATGTATATAAGAGGGCTAGTCCAGACTTGGCAGGCTGTGAAGGAATGCACCCTAGGAGAAATCATAGATTGAGATCCCACAATGGCTAGGAAATTTCTAAGCAAGTTTGTGGCGGAGGGTGAGGAAAATCATAGCATTTGCAAGATCCTGAAAGAGATTTAATTCAGAGGCATTATAGTTTATATAATTAGATGTGGTGAATGTTGAGCCTGGAGAAGTTATTGGGTCAGGCGTAAGAAAACATTACAAAAACGTTAATCAAATCACAGAGAAGCTGTAGAGTGAAATGATGAGATTGTTTTTCAAATAAATTGGTTGCAGTATGGAGGGGGAATTGCAATGTGGAGAGTAGACTGGAGAAGAGACTGGTCTGCTAACACCAGTTGAGAATGTTTTGATAATGAGGTAGAATTAACCTAAACTAGAGCAATGCTATGGGGATGGAGAGACTTGTGTAGAATAGGAGCTATATAAGTGATAGCACGAAGAACAGGACCTAGTGATAATGTTATTTAGGGGATGACCAAAAAAGAGGAGCCAAGTGCTATCGGGTTTTTGGCTTTGTAAGGTGGAGATGTCATTTTCAGAGATACGTTATTGGGAGATGATGATGTATCATTAAAATAGATGCCTAATTATTGAAAATAGGCAGTCCTAATTGGTAGGTTAGTTATTTTTGGATCATTGAAAATGACCAACTTTTACTACCATGTTGACTATTCACTTTTGGAGATGTTAAATTTGAGGCTTGTAGGGATGTGAGAGCATCCAAATGAAAGATATTTGGTAGTCAGTTGTCTGTTGATCTGAATCCTTAGAAAAATTCCGGTGTCTGTGCAAAACTGGAGCTTGATAGTACTTTAGGTGGTGTAAGAAACGATGGGTAGGCCAGGCGTGGTGGCTCACACCTGCAGCCCCAGCCCTTTGGGAGGCCAAGGTGGGTGGATCACGAGGTCAGGAGTTTGAGGCCAGCCTGGCCCACATGGTGAAACCCCGTCTCTACTAAAAAATACAAAAGAATTAGCTAGGTGTGGTGGCGTGCACTTGTAATCACAGCTACTTGAGAGGCTGAGGCAGGAGAATTGCTTGAACCCGGGAGGCAGAGGTTGCAGTGAGCCAAGTTTGTGTCATTGCACTCCAGCCTGGGTGACAGAGTGAGACTCCATCTCAAAAAAATAAAATATGATAAACAAACAAACAAACAAACAAAACGATGAGTTTAGATTAGATAACCTAGGGAGAATATACAGAGTGAAAAAAAGCTAAAGACCCTGGGATGGAATCCTGTGTAGTGACGTTTAAGAAATGGACTGAGGAAGATTAATTGAAAAGAAGACCTAGAAAGCACAGAAGGAGAGAGCCAGAAAGAAACCTATGAATGTGTGGTAGTCAGTCAAGGGAGGAGAGTTATTCAGGGAGGCAGGGCCAGTAGTGTCAGATACTACTTGGGAGGTGAAGTAAAAGAGATCATGAAGGACCTAAACTTAACAGCAGTTGTGAGGTGATTAGGGCAGAAGCCGAATTGAAGAAGAAAGGAGGTTAGGCAGTGGAGAGAGTAAGTATAAGGCAGTTGCAGCAGTTGATAGCAACATATATTCAATAATATTTTTGTTCTTTTTCTTAAAAAGGAAACGTGTTGATCTTCTTGATATCCTAATGGCTGACAAGTAGAAGGGGAACAGTTGAAGATGGAAACTCAGAAGAAGTGTAGTTACAGCACAATAGGATTTATCCAGAAAGTGGAGGAAATGGGTTTCACATTATGGCTATTATGATTAGTCTCAATTTATTGGAGATAGATCAGAGTTAGTAAGCTTAATGGTAGGAAGCTGAGGAAGATATTTCTGACTTTTGATGTCTTCTATAGAAAAGGAGTAATGTTATGAATAAGTTGCTAAGTGGTGAGGCCAGAATTTTGAGGAGATGAAGGGGTTCCAGCAGGGATTCTTAAATGTTTGTGCGATTTGTCCCTCTAGGCTTTACTGGGCAACTACATGGATGCATCACACAAAATATTTAAGAAACCCTGATGGATTGTTCTTCAAGAGTTCTAGTCTCTTACAGGTAGAAAAAAATTCGTTTTCTTAGGAGGAGTCAGCTGAAGTTTTATTTGATTATTCAGGTTCTGGAATAGAAGAAAGTGCTCGTTTCTAATGGGACACAGGATCCTGGGGAAATGGTTGTATACCTCGTGTACCAAAGATAGTAGATAGAAATTTGTTGGTCTGCAGCCTAGTCACTAGGAGTCAAGGTGTTACACAGTTTACCTTGAGGTCTGTACTCACGTATTAGTATTCACCTTATACTCCTCCTGGTGAGCAGCTTTGCAAGGAAACTTGTTCTGGAGTTTTGATGCCCTTACTGGTAGTACGTTATGGATCTTTCTGAGTTATTGTTAACAGCCAGACATTCTTTCTATGTGTACTTTTTAGGAACTATGCAATATTGATTGATTTTAAGTCCTATTAAAACACCCACACCCACACCTGCATGATCGACTTGCAAAATCCTTGAGAATAATAATGAATGATGACTTTAATTGTAAACTTGGATTGATTCTATTAAATGCTTTTTATTTTCATCAAGTTTCTTTTTTTTTATTTTTTAGCTTTCAGTTCAGTTCACATGTGGTTTCTTGTTTTTGTTTTTCTCCAAACAAGTAATTGCATTTTGCAGTTCTTTTAAGTCACTTTATATGAAGATACAAACCATCAAGTAGCTTTTGCTATAGAGATTTAATGAGGAAGGAGGACGGAGGGTTTAGGCTCAATAGACAGATGTGCTGTTTGTTTTATGACTGATAGCAGTACATATAAAATGCAGATGTTTTTCTTCAAACATAGCAATTCAAGGACAATCGGATGGGTAAAGTATATGGGTATTAAAATGTTACAGGTACCATATAGATAAGGTTATTGTTTTGTCTCATTATGGCACCTCCTGCATGCCCTTTTTCCTCCTCCTTTTGCCTCTCTCCTTATCCTCTTTCTTCTTTCCAGTGGCTGTTTTCCCTTTTATATTTTCCTCCTTCTTTGTGATCAATGCTCTCACTTACTTATGGTTCTCCGTGATACAGCTTTTAAACTTTTAAAAAATAATAGACACTGAGCTGGGCACTGTTTAAAGAACTTTACAGGAATAAATTAGTTTATTTCTCATAGCAATCCTGTGAAGTTCCCCATTTTACAGATGAAGAGATTGGGCAAATATAATGGAAGGGGCAAGATATGAATCGAGAAGGTGTGACCCTGGAGTTCATATACTTTACCACTACATCATGTTGCCTTGCAACCATTGATTTAATAGCAAACGTGGTAGTAAAATTGGGTATTTTTCATTTAGCCAAAAATAGCCTATCCATTAGAACTGGATATTTTTGATATCTAGCCATCTATTTTAATGATATATATTTTAATAACTCTAATAAAGGTTACAGTCACTAAATCCAAACCCCCTTCCCTGCCCTTTTTTTTTGTTTTGTTTTATAGCCTTTATCAAATAAACTGTGGAAATTGTGCCTTAGAATAATCCCCTAAAGTTGTCTCTATCAATATATGATTTATTAATACCATGGATAGTTTCATTTTAAAAATGCCTTTTAGATATGCACCTCATGTACTAATTTGTACCAGAATATTGCTTTGTCCAACAGGCTAGTTATTGGAGGTATATATTAAACTATATAGAATACACTTCTGGCAGTGCGGTAGCAAGACAGTGTGGAATTCACTTTTCCACCATACAAGATCGAGAATTGGAGAAAATATAGGAAGCAAATTTTTCCAAAAAGTAGACTGCACAGGACTGATATTCCTGAGAAAAGGAGAAAAAACAAGGGGGAAGGAGAGCTCTACCATTGTCCTAGGTTTCTGCCAGGAGCTAATTTCTGAACTGCATTACAAGGAAAGGGGACCTAACCACAGCAGAAGGCTATGGTTTTGTTGAGGATTGATCAAAATTCAGGGAAACAAAGGCAGTTAGAATTTTGTATTGCTGAACACCTGAAGTGAGAGCTGTATGTAGAGAGAGCACCAGAACTGTTCTTGGGTGTTGATTTGAGGGTTTAGCTGAGCACCAATCTGTGAATGCGTCCAGTGAAACCCCGGAGACTGAACATGAGCAACTTATGAAGAAAGAGCAATTACTAGGGGTTAGTATGAGCAATTTCTGGGATGCTTATACAAGGCCAAGAATTGAGTTCTTTCTCTCTAGATTTCAGAGATTTTATTGACTACTTGGGCAATTCCGTAGAGAGGTGAAGTGGGGCTAAATTAGCCTTAGAATGAAGGGTACTCTAATCCTACCCTAAAAAAGCTTCACACTAATGTGCAAATAACTTACCTGTTTGCCAGAAAAAAAAAGTTTTTAAATTTGCTAGCACTCTTTAAAGTAGAACTTCTCAACCTTGTCACTGATGATGTTTTGGGCTGGATAACTATTTATTTTCAGGTGCTCTCTGGTACGTACAGGATATTAAGAAACATTCCTGATTTCTACTCACTAGATGTCAGTAACACTCCCCCATTGTAATAACCAAACATGTCTCCAGTTATTGCCTCATGTCTCTTGGGAGGCAGAATCCATCTTGATTGGAAATTACTGTTGTAAATGATTACTATAAAATTTAGCATTCAACAACATCAAAATTTTAAATAAGTACTAGGTATATCAAGAAGCAGGGGCCAGGCTCAGTGACTCATGCCTGTAATCCCAGCGCTTTGGGAGGCCGAGGCGGGCGGATCACCTGAAGTCAGGAGTTCAAGATCAGTGTGGCCAACATGGGGAAACCCTGTCTCTACTAAAAATACAAAAAATTAGCCAGGTGTGGTGGCGGGCACCTGTAATCCCAGCTACTCGGGAGGCTGAGGCAGGAGACTTGCTTGAACCCGGGAGGTGGAAGTTGCAGTGAGCCGAGATCGTGCCATTGTACTCCAGACTTCATGACAGAGCGAGACTCCATCTCAAAAAAAAAAAAAAAAAAAAAGGCAGGAACATGTGACCCATAATCTGGAGGAAAAAGTAGTTGGTAGAAAGAGACCCAGAAATGATGGAATTAGCAGATATTAAAATAACTATGATAGAAATGCCCAATATGCTCAAAATTGTAAGGGAAAATGTTAATATAATGAGTAGTAATTAGAAGACTTAAAAAGAGCTAAGTGGAACCACCAGAGATGGGATTTAAAAGGACAAAATGGAACTACTAGAGATGAAAAACACATCTGAAGTGAATTTCTTCCTGTGAAATTTTAACAGAAGACTAGACAATGTAGAGGAAAAGATCATTGAACTTGAAAATGTGACAATAGAATATATGCAAAATGAAGTGGAAAGAGCAAAAAGACTAAAACTTCAAAAACTCTAGCAACTTGGGATGTTTTTATTTTTGAGACAGGGTCTCACTCTGGTGCCAAGGCTGGAGTGCAGTAGTGCAGTTTCTACCGGAGTGATCTCCGCTCACTGCAACCTCTGCCTCCTGGGTTCAAGTGATTCTCCCACCTCAGCCTCCCGAGCAGCTGGGACTACAGGTGTGCGCTGCCACGCCTGACTAATTTTTCTATCTTTTGGTAGAGATGGGGTTTCACTATGTTGACCAAGTTGGTCTCTAACTCCTGACCTCAAGTGATCCACTTGTCTCAGCCTCCCAAAGTGCTGGGATTACAGGCGTGAGCCACTGCACCTGGCTGGGATAATTTTAAATGGTCTAACATATGTAGCTGGAGTCCCAGAAGGAGAGGAGAGAGGGTGGATGAAAAAATGTTTGAAGGAATAATGCTAAAAAATTTTCCAAATTTGATGCAAGTTATAAACCCACATATGCAAGATTGTAAACAAAGCTTGGCAGATTGTAATCATGTGCTGAATGCAAGCAACAAAGCAAAAACCTTAGAAGGGACCACAGGAGAAAAGCCACATCAAATAAATGAGGTAAGAATTCAGCAGATTATCTTCAGAAACTGTATAAATCACAAGACAATCTCCCATGGGTACTGAGGGGCAATTATGTTTTAAAGCCTAGCGCAGCACCTCAGAAACAAAACATTGAAGTTGTCTTAGTTTTTGCTGCTGTAACATAATGCCCAAGACTGGACAATTTGTTAAAAACAAAAACTCTTTCTCACAGTTCTGGAGTTTGAGAAGTCCCCTCATCTAGGCACTAGCAGGTTCAGTGTCTGATGGGGCCTGCCTGGTCTCTGCTTTGAAGATAGTGCCTTGTTTCTGTATTCTCCAAAGGGGATGAATGCCGTGTCTTCCCCTGGCAGAAGGGGGAGAGGGGTGATCTCACTCGCTCAAGCCTCATGGTCTAATCACCTCCTAAAGGCCTCAGCTCCTAATACTACCATGTTGGGTCTTAGGTTCTAACATAATGAATTTTAGAGGGACACATACATTCAGACTGTAGCAGAGGTATAGCTAATAAGTTAATAGTAAAATGGAATACTAAGAAATGCTTTTTTTGAAAAGAAAGACTGGAAATGAGAAAAAAGGAAGAAATATCAAGTGGGTAAATAGAAGAAAACAAATAGCAAGATGATGGATTTAAACATAACTACATCAGTGGTTATGTTAAATGCAGATGGTCCAAAAACTTCAATTGAAAGACTAAGATTGTCAGCCTGGATGATACAAAAATTCACTGACATGTTAAAAGAAGGATAGAAAAAGATGTTCTGTGCAAAGCATAATAAATTTAGAATGACTATATTAATATCAAAGTATATTTCAGGAAAGAAAATATTACCACGGAATAAAAAGGACATTTTATAGTGATGGAGCTAATTCATAAAAATTAATAGCAATTCTAAATATATAACTCAACAATAGAACTTCAAAGTACATGAGATACAAACTTCCAGAACTGAAAGAAATAGATAAATCCATGAAAAGAATGAAAAGATTTAAACATGTATCTCTCAATAATTGATAGAACTAATAAACAAAAAGATGAGCAAAATTCACATTTAGAAGACTTGAACCGAATAACATTCTTGATTAAGTGGACCCAAATGACGTTTACGGAATAGTTCAACAACAGAGTACTTTCTGAAGTACTTTTGAAAGTACTTTTTGAAGTACGCTTTTGAAGTTTACTTGGAATCTGCATGAGATAGACCCTATGATGGGGCATCAGACAAGTCTCATTAAATTTAAAAGGATTGGCATTGAACGGTACAGGTTTTATGACCACAGTGGAATTATTTGTGAAACACCAAGATATTTGGGAAATCCTCAGATACTTGAACAACACTTGTAAATAACCTATGGATTAAAGAAGAAATTATAAGGGACATTAGAACAGTTTTTGATATAAATGAAAGTGAAACACAACATATCAGAATTTGTGGAATGCAGGTAAAGCAACATCTGTAGGGCAATTTATAGCCTTAAATGCTTGAGTAATAGAAGAGATAACTTAAACAAGAAAAGGGAGAGCAAATGAAATCTGAAATAATTAGAAGAAAGGAAATAAAAGCAGAAAACTCTGAAATAAAAAACAGACCAACAGACAAGAAAATCAAGTTCAAAAGTTGAGTGTTGTGAAATGATTAAAAAAAAAAAATTGGTAATACCCTAACAAGACTGATCAAAGAGAAAAGAGAAAAACAAAAATTACTATTTTCTGATGTGAGGGGATATCACAGACCTGACAATTAAAAGTGTAATACAGAAATATGCTCATAAATTTGACAACTTAGATGAGATATGCAAACCCTTGTAAAAGCATAATTAACCAGAGCAGACATAGAAGAAATAGAAATTCTAAATAATCTATGTGAAATAAATTGTATTTAATATAAAAAAATCTTCACATAAGGAAAATTTCTAGCCAAGGTGATTTTCACTGGTACTATCAAGCATTTGATCTTACACAGATTCTTTCAGATTTCTTAGGTCTGTATGACCTTGATATCAAAACCTCATGAAGTAATTTGAAAAAAAGGAACTACATATTATTATCTCTCATGAACACAGACACAGAAATCTTTGAAGTATTCCATCAAATTCAGCAAAATATGTAAAGGTTACGTCAAACTCAGCAAAATATATAAAGGTTAGTACATCATGATACTAATGGGGTCTGTTCCATCTATGCAAGTTTGGTTTAAAAAGTTTATATAATTCACAGTGTTAACAGTTTACAGGGGAACAACCATATGGTCATTTCACTAGATGCAGAAAGAGAATTTACATATTCAGTTCTTAATGATGAAAACACTACATAGTAGCATAGAAGGGAGTTTTCTAAATTTTATAAAGCTCATCTGTGAAAAACCTGAAGCTACATTCTTAATGGTAGATACATAGTAGCATATCTATACAATGGGATACTAATCAGCAATAAGAAGGAATGAAGCATGGATACATGCAACAGCATGGATGAATCTCATATATTCTGTGTAGCCAAAGAAGTAGATGTAAAAAGCTTATGTACTATATGATTATAATTTATTTGAAAAAGGGCAAATGTATAGTGACAGTGAAGTTCGGAGGTTTCTTGAGGCTTGGGGGAAGGATCAACTGTGATGGTGTACAAGTGTGTGACGAATTGTTCTGTATCTTGCTGTATTTACGTGGTGTGACATTTGTCAAATATTACTGAAATGTGTATTTAAAACGGGTTCATTTTATTGATTGTAAACATTCTCTCAATGAAGTTGAATTTTAAAAATATGTTACGAAACTATCTTCTCCACTTCAGTCTTCTATGTGACTTAGGATAATATTGAAAATGGTTAGGGTAGATCACTATACTTGTTAGCATTATATTTTTTAAGTTAATAACTTGTTTTGGCAAACCACCTGTAAAATGTTCATTTCAATTGATGCAGAAAGATATTCTCACATTTGATTGGAGACTTTGTGATCTGAGCCATTATATGGAATTGTTTAAGACTGTGGTTTTGGGGTCATCTAGAATTCACTTCAAAAATTGACTTTGTTGCTACCTGTAGGTTCCTGGGAAAGTCATTAATATCCCTTTGTCCAAGTTTATTTATTTGTAAAATGAGAAGTAATAGTGCTTAATGTTAAGAAGCTCATGTGGGCTTATAAAAATGAGATAATTCATACGCAGTGCTTAGCCAAGTGCCTGGTACAGAATTAGCTCTGAATAAACGGTAACTACTGTTTTTATTGTCCCTGATGTTCTGTTATTTTTCAACAGACTACCTCAGTTCAGTGAACTGTCACCACATATTTTTCCTTACCCCATACCCCCAGTCTTCAGTGTTTCTGGATTTTTACTCTAGAACTTTGTTTCTTACTTAGATTATAAGGCTCTTTGAGGATCTCTTGAAAGCTGTACCTGTTTTACCCAGAAAAATGTAAATAAAAATAACCACACAGTTTTCCATAGGGTTGTTCATGGACTTATTGAGCCTATACATAAGAACCCTTGTTGCTGAGCAAGAATGTAAAAACGTTCTTACCCATATAATATTAAACTTAAAAATTTTTTATTATTATATAGTAATGGTTTCCATTGACTGCTTTAAAATTAGACCTGTTACCTAGTCTCTGAGCTAAAAGAACAGGTTATGAACTATAGACCTTTTTAAAATAAACATTCTCAGTTTTTATATTCAGAAACTCATGCTAACTTTGATTGGATTGAATCATATAGCTTTAAAAAATAATCTTATCTCTTTATTGTTTGTCTCACGTTGTATCATCTTTGGCCAAAAGCTATACATTGACATGCTGTTTTTAAGGACCTCGTATGACATGATTTCCTAATTAGGATTTCTTAATTTTACTAATTAAATTTACCTAAAATTATTATTGTTTTGCACAATAAAAAAGTCTGTGTAAACTGCATAAATTGCATCTTGCTCTTGTGGATATTTCAGTACTGAATCATTTGATTTTTTTTTTTTTTTTTTTTAATTTTTACCGTGTTTTATTAGAAGGCATATAGAATGTAGACATTATGACGGGATGGGAAACGTTTTGTGATTCTAGGTGTCATTCTTCAAAAACAAATTATTGTTTCAGAAACTGTTTTGGGTGGGCCTACTTCACCTTTACCTTCTCCGGGAAATGGGAGTGAAACTGCACCTGGATCAATTACACAGCCAAAGAAAATTCGAGGAATTGGATTTGGAGACATTTTTAAAGAAGGCTCTGTGAAACTTCGGACAAGAACATCCAGTAGTGAAACAGAAGAGAAAAAACCAGAAAAGGTGGTAATGATGGACTTAAGTTAGATTAACTCCACTCATTCTCTCATTAACCATTTTTAAAATGTAAAAGTCAGTTTGTAACTCTGTTCAATTTCTTTTTTTTTGAGATCACTAATAATTTGGTTATGAATGAGGAGGCTGTGAGAAATTTTGTCTCCATATTTACAATATTGATATTCATGGTTGAATCTAATAAAATTAGAATGCTTATTTCTTGGTAAATTTAACACACTTAGAAGCTTTAGGGTTTTTAGTTATCACAGTGTAAATAAAAATCAGAAAGTTTTTTTTTGCCTTTTAAAAGCTACCATATATAAATTTAGTTTTGTATATAATAAATATATATTTAATTTGAATTAGACTTAAAATGGACTGTTTTGAAATGGATTTAGGAAGTATTAAATTACTTTATATTTTGGCACTACTTAAATTTCCTCTAGATTGTCAACATTTGTTAAATTTACTAACCTTTTCTTTGAAGGTGTGGAGAATTTTATTTCATTAGCATTTTGCTGGCATTGTGAAATGAAACAAAGTAAATGAACCATAAATTATAAGAACTAAAAAGAGGGTTTAAAATAAAACCTTAAGCTGTTATTTTGGTGGTAAAATAGCTACAGTCTGTAGAGCATTTTTTCCACAGTTCCTTCTGTCCTATCTCTTTAACTCTGAAGAATTTAAAGTGTTACAGTGTTTATTTGATTCGTGTAGCTACATCTCATTTAAAGACTGTGTTTTGGTTATTGAGATACTATGAAGTTTCCTCCTAAGATAGGTGCTTTCAACTTTTTTTTTCCTTTCCTAACTTGCTACCTATTTTTTTATGTAACAGTGAAGAGTTGGGTTCAGAAAAGAGAACTTCCACTTTCTATCCTACACATTCCTAGCTCTGAGACTATCTGGCATTAGGATTATGGGGTCAAATTGATTCTTGGTTTTAAAGGTAAAGTTTGGAATTCTCATGTTTTTTGGGGTGGTGCTCTATAGCTATATAACAGCTAGGAATGTTGGACAAGCAATTCTTGCATTGTGATAGAAATTAGACTAAATGATCTTGTGCTGCTTCCAATTCTAAAGCTTGTGATTATATTGAATAACTTTATTGATTAATGATTACATTATCTTTTAATCATCCTTGATAATGTCCACTACGCAAGAGTTGTTATCAGTGACTGTAGTCTCAGGATTACCCTATATAATGGTCTTGTCAGGCTTGCTTTGATCACTGATCCAGGAATTGATAAAGTAGGGAGCACATTTGCTGTGTTTATAGGTACACCAGATTGGAAAATATGGTGGTTAGAGTTGGGGAAAACTAAAGTAGGTATCTTAGAAGATAAACAGAAAACACAGTGGTAGGTAGGTAAGTTAGCAGTGTGTTCAGATTTTTAAGTATTGACATCTAAGGTTAAATGTACTGTTGTTTCTGGGTAGAGAACTTAAGAAAACACTAGTATAAGGTGGTAAAGGACTTAGTCCTTTACAGATTACAATGGACAAATGTCTAGTAGACTGTAGTTATGAGGAACATAAGAGTACCTGAATCATTTACATTCATACGGCAATAAAGTATAAATAATTTTTTTCTCCTCTTTCATTTTAAGGTTTAGTTCTGGGTTAAAACCTGGGCTCTGCTGCTAAATTCCTTTTACTATGGACAGATTACTTATATAAATTTATATTATTGTATAAATAGTGCCCACTTAATGCAGATAGTTATGAGGCTGTTAGTCCTATATGCACTATTTATGCAAAGTGTTTACCCCAGGGATTTAACTTCTCAAGTGCTGTTGTTCTTATTTATTGTATTTGATTTATTGTATTTTGTAAAGATAGGGTCTCACCTTGTCATCCAGGCTGGAATGTAGTGGTATAATCATAACTCACTTACAACCTTGAACTCTTGGTTTCAAGCAGTTCTCCTGCCTTGGCCTCCCTAAGTGTTGGGATTCAGGCATGAACCACCAGTGCCTAGCCTCTTATTTATTTTAGAGATTCTAAAATTGAATCTCGTTAATATACTATGGGCATCAGAGAATATTGTCTTTTAGATAAGGAATCTTAGCTCTGAGCTATGATTTAAGGAACTTTGGAGACCTTTACCTGTTTCATTGCTGATTTTTCAGTCACATTACTATCCTAGCTATAAGGACCATTAGGGAAAGCTGGGTAACTGTAAGTGGAAACTTTGTTTAACAGTATTATCTTTATTCTATCTTAAAATAGTTCATGCCATTTTTTTTCTATTCTAGCCCTTAATCCTGCCGTCACTGGGATCCAAAACGCAGAGTGTGGAGATAACAAAAACAGATAGCGAAGGTAAAATTAAAGGTATGTATTTGAATAAAACTTTCATATTCGGAATAGTAGAAATATACTCAAATGTATCATGAGACTTGTTGGAAGCATTTGTTACACTGCTTTATTAGAATAGCAAATTCTATTAGATGTAAGCACCACGAGGTCAAGGATTTTGATGTACTTTGTTGGTTGATGGATGTATCTCCTTGTAGTTGAATCTGTGTCTGGAACATCACAAATAGTAAATATTTGAATGAACGATTAATGAAGTTGTTATTTAACATATGGTATTGACTATAAGTATTTTAAAATTTAAAGATAGATTATTAAGTTCATCTTTAATCACTTTTAGTATACTTTACACAAGATAGAGGCTTAATAAATAAGTATTTGTTGAATGAATCCATTTGTGTGAGCCACATTATTTGCATTCTTTATTTCAGCTAAAGAATATTGTAGAACATTATTTGCCTATGAAGGTACTAATGAAGATGAACTTACTTTTAAAGAGGGGGAGATAATCCATTTGATAAGTAAGGTAAGGTATTTCTGTTTTCCAGTGAATTGTTTATAGAAATATTTTTCAGAAGTTATACATTCACCCTAGAATGTTCTTATATTCACCCTGGAATCTAGAAGAGCTGGGACTTTGTCTTGTTTCTAAGTCCTGAAAACTTGGCATGTGATAAGTGCTCAGAACGTTCTCTTTTTGAGCTAACTTTTATTGACTATATTTGTTATAATTTATATATTGGAAATTATTAACCATCATATTTGCTTTTTTTTTTAAGTAATTACTTTTTTTTTTTTTAAATTAACCTCAACTTCCCAGATTTTTTATTCTTTCTTCTCTTCCACTTCATTCTATTTTTTCTCCTATCTACCGTTTGGAGAGTTGTTTGTAATATAAACAGAAGAAGAAAAATAGGGAAACAAGCTAAATGTCCGTCAGTATGGAAATGGTTCTGAAACTCTTTATACTCTGGAAAATGATGTCACCATTTTAAAAATGGAAGTGATTTTATAACTTGGAATAAATCCTAATACAAAATAAAGAGAAAACCCAGTAGTACTTTTGTGTGGGCAGAATCCTATATTAACTATATTATGGGAAAATTACAAATATTTGTTTTTTGCTATAACCTTGTAGAATAATTTTTGAAATTCCCCTGCCCACACACACCTTTTTAAAGTAGAGATGGAGTCTTGCTATGTTGACCAGGCTGGTCTTGAACTCTTGAGCTCAAGCATTCCTTTCGCTTTGGCCTCCCAGAGTGCTGAGATTACAGGTGTGAGCTCTCACACCTGGCCCCATTGTTTTACATTGACTTTGTTATAAGATGGCATAGTGTATATAATTGTTTTTTAAAATAAGTTTTATTGTGTATACTTAAAGGATAATGATGTTATAGGATACATAGTAGTAAAAAGGTTATTATAGTGAAGCAAATTGACATATCTATCAAATCAACTGCAGATAAAATCATTTAGCAAGAATTTTGTAAATTTATGTAAATTTTCATATTAATGTAATTTGCACTGATTACACCTAATTTTTCATGCAAGGGTGGTGAATATTTAGAAGAAACTTAGAAAGTCTTGTTAATTTGAAAAGAAAAAAATTTAAAGACAAGGTCTTGCTTTGTCGCCCAGGCTGGCATGCATAGCTCACTGCAGCCTTGAGCTCGTGGGCACAAGTGATCCTCCTGCCTCAGCCTCTCAAGTAACTGGGACTACAGTTGCATCCCATTGTGCCTGATTAACTTTTTTTTTTTCAAATTTTTTTTATAGAAACAGGATCTTGCTATGTTGCCCAGGCTGGTCTTGCAAACTCCTGGCATCAAGCGATCTTCCCACATCAGCCCCTGAAGTTGCTAGGATTACAAAGCATGATCCACTATGCCTGGTCAAATCTGGTTAATTTTTAAAGCAGCTGAATAATGTGATTAATATTTAGTATATAAAGTGTTAAGAATGTTAAGAAAGATACAGTTTGGAAATTCATATTCTCCCTCTCCACCTTCGTCTCTTTTCCACTTCCTTTCATTGCATCTTTTTTTTTTTGAGACGGAGGCTCGCTCTGTCACCCAGACTGGAGTGCAGTGGTGTGATCTCGGCTCACCGCAACTTCCGCCTCCCGAGTTCAAGCAATTCTCCTGTCTCAGCCTCCTGAGTAGCTGGGACTACAGATGCCTGTCGCGATGCCCGGCTAATGTTTGTATTTTTAGTAGAGATGGGGTTTCACCTTGTTCGTCTGGCTGGTCTCAAACTCCTGACCTCAGGTGTTCCACCCACCTCAGCCTCCCAAAATGCTGCGATTACAGGTGTGAGCCACCATGCCCGGCCTTATTTTATCTTTCTCCTCTTTTCTCTGAGAACCTTTTAATGTTATAGATGGAATTTTAAAATAGATTTTTTTCTTTTTTTAAATTAAACCCAATTTTGTAATTACTGCTAAAAGTAATACATGGGAAATACTTCCTTTTAGAAGGACAGTGTCATCTGTTTAGTTGCAGCTGGGCACAGTGGCTCATGCCTGTAATTCCAGCACTTTGGGAGACCAAATCAAGAGGATCATTTGAGCCTGGAAGTTTATGGTTGCATGCCTGTGGTCCCAGCCACTTGGGAGGCTGACTTGGGAGGATCACTTGAGCCCAGGAGGTTGAGGCTGCAGTGAGTCATGATTGCATCACTGCACTCCAGCCTGGCCAACAGAGCAACACTTTATCTAAAAAAAAAAAAGATAACTTTTATTGTCTTAATTATTCTATTTTGCTTTTTAGGAGACTGGAGAAGCTGGCTGGTGGAAAGGTGAACTTAATGGTAAAGAAGGAGTATTTCCAGACAATTTTGCTGTCCAGATAAATGAACTCGATAAAGACTTTCCAGTAAGCTTTTGTTTTTCGATGATGATAATACTTGAAAGAACATTTTGCCACTAATCTTTTGTAGACAAGTTTTTTTGCATTATTATTGAATAATTTTTATGAAGGCGTTTCAGATGTAGCTGTTCAGGTAGGAGTTATTTGAGTTATAGTAAAACAAAATGATGTTTCAGTTCCATACTTTGTTCTTCCTTTGTTTCTTTCTCGACTGTACTGAAAAATAACCCTGGATTTCTTTATTTTATAATTTAAGAAGGACGGTCTATCCTAGTAACATAAATTAGTACTTTCCTGGAAGAAATTATATTTTATTTAATGTTGTTGAGAAGCTTTAGTTTATTTTAAGGTCTTGTGGAATTGCTAATATGCTGTTGGTGCATTTTTTTGGGAGGGCAAGAAGCACTCTTTGCCTCAACAGAACTTGTTATTTTAGTATCACTTCTCAGAGAAAAAGTGAGGCTGAGTCATTCATCAGTGGTCTTTGCCTTCCTACAACTTGGTCCCCTTTCCCCATGGAAGAGGAATATAATGGAGTTTTTAAAATAGAGGGAAAGAGCATTAGCGCAAGCACACAGCAGGATGGGCTACCATGTTAGGTTTAAGACAATGCTGAACTCTCTAACTCTGTGGAAGCTTAGGCTATCTGAGGCCTTTCTTTTGTTAGATTGCATTCAGTATTGATTTAGCCTTCATATGCTTTATTTTATACTTTTACTAAAGAACACATTTTTTCTGCTTTTATTATGTTTGTACATTATGGCTTATCAATTATTCTTAATTTGTGAAAACCAAGTCCACATACTTAGAAATGTGTCTCAATATTTTAAGGTATTAAGTCTTAAAAATGAATGAATGTTTATAAATTGAGAAAAAACACATCTTTACCTTTAACTGTTCCTTTGAGAGTTCCAAAGGGTTAAGAATGAAAACTTAGTCTATTTGTTGCTACTCTGCTTTTTAGAAAACAAAACAAAACGAAACAAAAAACAAGGTCTCTCCCTTGTTCTGCCAGTCCTTCTCTCCCCACAACCCCAGCTGCAAAAGAGGGATAAAATGGTACTTAGGAATCTTAACCTAGGGGAAGGCAGAGCAGAACATTTTTGCTCATTAAGATTTTTAAGGTTTATTCAATCCACTGAAATATGGATTGAAATATTTGACTGAATTTTGATCAATGAGGCTATTTATTCTAATGAAATAATTTGTTGTCATTGGTTTTTTTGGGTAGTTTTTACAATCTTAGCATTTTATAATTTTTGGCAAGGACGGAATGAAGAGGAGAGACATTTGTATGATTTAGATTATTACTAATTAGAGTTTAACTATATTCGATATGAAACTGGTCAACCGTTTCCACCATTATTATTTTAACAGAAACCAAAGAAACCACCACCTCCTGCTAAGGCTCCAGGTATGTAAGAAACACATTATTCAGTTTGCTGTTTTCAATTTTTTAAAATTCTAAAATGGTAAAATTGGATCTAATGCAAACTATTAATTGTTATCAAATATGATGTTGTCTGTAAACATTTTTAGAAATATATGAAAATTGAGTGTTCACATGCATCAGTATCTGTCATATTTTTAAAAGTACAAATGGTATAAAATACGGATCTTGAAAATGTAGATACTTTATATGTAATTTTGAGTTAATAAAATTAATCAAATTTAAACTGTCTTAGAAAACTTAATATATTGACCTGGCCAATTTGTTATTTTACCTTTTCAAATGAAATCCATTTGTTAATGTCTCAAATAATAATTTACGTACTCTTTCAGACAATATGCTGAAGGTTAAACGAAGTAGATGATTTTAAACAGATGAATAAATTATGGTATACCGAGAAGTGTCTTCAAGAGTTAAAGTTTTGTAATCTAGCTCTTTGCTTCCATAACTACTATTTTCAAATAACTGCTCTTTACAGGTGTAATAAAAATTTCTATTTCCAGGCCGGGCGCGGTGGCTCAAGCCTGTAATCCCAGCACTTTGGGAGGCCGAGACGGGCGGATCACGAGGTCAGGAGATCGAGACCATCCTGGCTAACCCGGTGAAACCCCGTCTCTACTAAAAAATACAAAAAACTAGCCGGGTGAGGTGGCGGGCGCCTGTAGTCCCAGCTACTCCAGAGGCTGAGGCAGGAGAATGGCGTAAACCTGGGAGGCGGAGCTTGCAGTGAGCTGAGATCCGGCCACTGCACTCCAGCCCGGGAGACAGAGCCAGACTCCGTCTCAAAAAAAAAAAAAAAAAATTTCTATTTCCTAAAAGATTTGCTGTTTTTTAGAGTAATCCAAGTCTTTTTCTCCCCCTTGGTTTTAACTTTATGTTTGCTGACATAATCCTAGAGCAAAGAAAGCATAAGTTAAAAGTAATTTTTTTAGAAGTTGGTGTTGAAAGTTTATTATATAGCTTTACTGTGCAATATGGTAGCCACTAACCATGTGTGGCTTTTGAAATTAATTAAAATTAAATAAAATGAAAAATTCAGTTTCTCAGTCATAAGAGTGCCATTTCAAGTGCTCAGTAGTCACATGTTGGCTACTGAAAAAAGAGAATGTTTTCATCACCACAGCTCTTCTGGACTGCAGTGTGGTAGAGGATATGATCTCTAACACCTCAATTTGACAAAGAAGGAACTGAGACCACAGAGTAGGGTAATAGTGGCAGGTCCAGGATTAGAAATTGAGCCCGGTGATTCTGGTACATTGTTCTTTCTGTTAAAGCATGGTTTTTTCTGAAGTTATTTTTTAGTGTGTCTTTACTTTTTAGAAGTGTAATTGTCTCTGTGCTTTAAAACTATCTTCTTACAAAAGTATTCATGTTTTCTCCCATAGCTCCAAAGCCTGAAATGATAGCTGCAGAGAAGAAGTATTTTTCTTTAAAGCCTGAGGAAAAGGGTGAGGCTAATTTTCAACTTTCAAAAAGACAAATATTTCTTTTATTGTCATTTTAAAGAGATCTGTTTCTCCACACTGAGTCATTTACACTGATTTTTAACAGATATTTCAGTATTTATTTTACAATGCTTGGAGTTTTCTGGGAGGGAGTAGTTCATTTAAGTTCATTTAAAGCACAAAATTATGCTTTCTCAAACAGTAACAATTTACATCCATTAAAAAATTAAACTATTACTTTAGTAGGATGTTGTCTTTATTCATAGTTATTTAACAGACTGTGTAAGAAAACTAAGCATTAAATAACTATGCTTTTATTATTTTTATAGTGTTTCAGTTTTTTAAAAAATTCCTTAGAAGGTTGAAGACCCAGTTCCTACTTAAGCATGGAAATAATTAATTACATATTATTTAATCTCACTGTGTGTGTTTGTCATAATGTATACCTGGAAAGTTATTCCAGGGTGCCATATGTATTTTACTAAAAACCTTATTGGTTTGTTGTGAAATTGGAGAAAATAAGTCCTTCTCATTGTACATAAAGATATGCAATGATTGTCACTAGTAGATTAGTTTATATACATCAGGAAACTTGAATACTATTTTAGAATGCTTTTGTTTCTTCTCCCAGTGTTGTAGTCTAATCCATCCTTGTTTCTTGCCTAAAGTACTGTATCCTCTTACTTGATTTCTCTCACTTCAGCTCTTTTTCTGGCTTTCATACTTCATGTTGTTACCAGAATGTTTTCTTTTTTTTTGAAACGGAGTCTCACTCTCTGGTCCAGGCTGGAGTGCAGTGGCGCGATCTCGGCTCACTGCAAGCTCTGCCTTCTGGGTTCATGCCAATCTCCTGCCTCAGCCTCCCTAGTGGCTGGGACTACAGGCGCCCACCACCACGGCCGGCTAATTTTTTGTATTTTTTAGTAGAGACGGGGTTTCACCATGTTAGCCAAGTTGGTCTTGATTTCCTGACCCCGTGATCCGCCCGCCTTGGCCTCCTAAAGTGCTGGGATTACAGTCGTGAGCGTCCGTGCCCGGCCCAGGATCATTTTTTTAGAGAGGCTATCTTTTTTTAGAGCAGTTTTAGATTCACAGCAAAATTGAGCCAAAAGTACAGAGTTCCTGTACACTCCCTTTCTTCACACAGGCACAATTTTTCCCACCGTTAACATTCTGTACCAGAGTGGTGTATTTGTTAGTCAGTGAGCCTCCCTACATTGAAACTTCTTTATCACTCAAAGTCCATAGTTTCCTTTAGTGTTCACTCCTAGTGCTGTACCTATTATGGGTTTTGACAAATGTATAATGTCTGGTATCCACCATTGTAGTATCGTACAGAATTAGCATTACTACCCTAAAAACCTTCTTTACCTATTCATCTGTCTTTCCCTTCGACCCTTGGCAACCATTAATTTTTTTAATGACTCCATAGTTTTGCCTTTTCCAGAGTGTCATATAGTGGGAATCATACAGCATGTAACCTTTTCAAATTGGTGTCTTTCACTTAATTATATGCCTTTAAAATTTCTCCATATGTTTTCATGGCTTGAGAGGCATTTGTTGTTAACATTAAATAGTATTTCAATGTCTTTATATTCCACAGTTTATTAATCCACTCACTTACTGAGGGATATCTTGATTGCTTCTAAGTTTTGGCAATTATAAGGGGAGCGGCTATAAATGTGTGTAGGTCTTTGTGTGGACATATTTTCAATTCATTTGGGTAAATACCAAGGAGAGGGATTACCTGATAATATGACAGGAGTATACTGAGTTTTGTAGGCGCAACTGCCAAACTTCTTCCAATATGTCTGAACCATTTTGTACTCCCCCCAGTAATCAGTGAGAATTTCTCTTCTACATTCTAGCCAGCGTTTGGTATTTTCAGTGTTTTGGATTTTGGCCTTTCTAATAGGTGTGTAGTGGTATTTTACTTTTGTTTTCAATTGCAATTCCATAATGATATATGATGTTGAATATCTTCTCATATGCTTAATTGTCCTTTGTATATCTTTGGTAAAGTGTTCTGGTCTTTTGTTCATTTTTTATTCAGGTTTTTTTTTCCTTCAGTTTCTTTATTTTGTGTATTTTTGGATAGCAGTCCTTTATTAGATTTCTTCTGCAAATATTTTCTCCCAGTCTGTGGCGTGTTTTCTTCACAGAGCAGAAGTTTTAAATTTGAAGCTTATCAGTGATTTCTTTTATGGATCATGACTTTGGTGTTGTATCTGAAAAGTCATTGCCATACTCAAGGCCATCTGGATTTTCTCCTGTGTAATTTCTAGGAATTTTATAGTTTTGTGGTTTACATTTAGGTTTGTGATTCATTTTGAATTAATTTTTGTGAAGGTTGTAAGGTCATTGTCTAGATTCATTTTTTTTTTTTTTTTTGGCATGTGAATGTCTAGTTGATCCAACACCATTTGTTGAAAAGACTTTCAGTTTTCAGATAAAAATCAAAAGTTTAAATTCAAAGCCCTCCAGTAACTGACCCCCAGATTACATTTTTGATATCATATTCTACCCTTTTTGTTTACTAAATGTAGCACTCTGTCTCTAGTCCATGAATATGTCATGTACTTTCCTAGCTTTATCTTTCTTTTTACTTTCAAAATGGAAGTTTTTTATATTCTTTTTTCTTAAGAATTTTAAAAATATGTTGCACAGTTTATGCCTAATAAAAATATTAGTCTCAGATTAATTCTTTGTGAACTAGTTTGGTAGGAGTCTTAGATCAGTTTTTAGTACTTGTTCGTAATATCAGTCCTACCTGAAAAACTCATCTTACCAAGATACGTAGAACCACATGTAAGAGGTATATTGCTGGCTTTATTATCTATTTTTTTTTTTACTATTAAAAAAAGTCATGTCACCAGTTAGGCAGCAGTTTTGTTAAAATTCAGATAGTGACTTCCCCTTTTCCCTAAAATCAGTCAGTTGTTCTTATAAATAAAATGGAGGCCGGGCGCGGTGTCTCACGCTTGTAATCCCAGCACTTTGGGAGGCTGAGGCAGGCGGATCACGAGGTCAGGAGATCGAGACCATCCTGGCTAACACGGTGAAACCCTGTCTCTACTAAAAATACAAAAAAAAAAAAAAAAAACTAGCCGGGCGTGGTGGTGGGCGCCTGTAGTCCCAGCTACTTGGGAGGCTGAGGCAGGAGAATGGTGTGAACCCGCGATGTGGAGCTTGCAGTGAGCGAAGATCATGCCACTGCACTCCAGCCTGGGTGACAGAATAAGACTCAGTCTCAAGAAGAAGAAAAAAATTCGAAGATGATGCATTTTTATTACATTTATATATGCAAAGTCCTGCCCGTGGTGGAATGACAGGGACCGAATTTACACTCGAAATTAGACAACTAGAAAATTGGACAAATTATGTGAAACAGTGGCTTTCACATATTGGAAATCAGGCAGTATAAGTCACTGTGACACTGAAGTGAGACCTATAATTACCACAGCTTATTGTCTAGAAGCAGTTTACAGGCAGCAGAAAGGAGGAAGCCAAACAGACCTTGATGTCCTGCAGAGTTGAGGATGCGGAGATAGGTATTTAGGAAGGCCTGGGCAGCTACAATTTGTGGGGCAGAGTGCCAGAGTGGTGGGAACTGCACAGAGAGTGCTCAGATCTGTAGACAGCTTACTGTGAGGCTTTGCCTGAATATTGATCTACACATGCATGAAAAGAAACTTCTATAATGGAGAAATAAACATTGGAAAGCGGTAGGTGAAGCATTCTTTGTAACTTACAAATAGTTCATTTTTCCATGAGCCAGAGTAGACAGATCTCATAATATATAGCACATTGGATAGAGTTCATAAAAGAGTGTATCACCTTAGACTAAAGGCTTCTCTGCCTCTATCTTGGAAATACGGCCAACAAATTCCAGAATAAAATTCAGTACAACTTAAAAGCATATAATAAAATTTTGTATTCAAGAGAGTAAAAATCACAACGTCCATTGTCTGATTAAAGATTGCCAGGCATAGAAAGAGCAAGAAAATAGCAATCCACAACCAGGGAAGAAAAGTCAGTCATCAGAAAAGAGCAAGAAATGACAGAGGTGGTGGAGATAGAAGGCAAGTACATTGAAACAGCTACTGTAAACATTTCCCATGCGTTTAAAAAGGTAGAAGAAAATGTGAACATAATAGTGCGAAAACTGGAAAATATAAGAAAGACCCAAATTGAACTTTTAGAAAAGAAGAATACAGTATCTGAAATGAGAAACACTGAATGGAATGTCCAGTAGATTGGAAACTGCAGAAGAAAATGTTAGTGAACTTGAAGACATAACAATAGAATCATTAAAAATGTATTGAAAAAAAGTGAACAGAGTATTGGTTACCTGAATGACAATATGAAGTGGTTTTACTGACCTGTAATTGGGGTACCTAATGGAAAGGTGTGAGAATGGGGACATGAAAAAAATTGAAAGAAATAATGGCTGAAAATTTTAATTTGATGCAAATTTATGACAAAAAGTTTAAAGCCAGGAAGAAAATAACTGTCAACCTATAGTTTTCTACCTATATTTTTTCTCCAAAAAATACCTTTTGGAAATGGGGTAAAATTAAAACCTTTTGAGACAAAATCTCAGAGAACTTATTGCCAGTAGAAGTATATTACAGAAAATGTTAAAAGAAATTATTTTTGATAGAAGGAAAACAATAGTAGATTGACAGTTGGTATTACTCAAAGCAATGAAGAATGCCAGAAGTAGTAAATATGTGAATAAATATAAAAGACATTTTCCTTCCATTTAAAAATCTCACAAGAACTGTTCACCTGGAATGACTTGAAAACTTAATATAAAGTGTTGGTTTTGGAGTTTAAGGGTAAATACGAGAATTTTTTTGTATGTAGGTAAACAAGACAAGGCATAACAAGGGAAATGATTCTAAGTATTTTCAGAATGTTCTCATAAACCTGATGTGCCTTTAATAGATCAGGTACCATGAATAAGACAAATGTCAGTGTTGCCAGTGACCTTTGGACACGTGCATTGAGAGAGGACCGGTTGAATATTAAATATTGTTAAATTATTTTTTACTAAGTAACAATAAACATAAATCAAAGTTCTACCCTTGTTCCCATAGTTGAGACAGGGAGCATTTTCAAACTATGGCTAGAATCAATTTGAAGCATCGTAAGCCTTCCAACAAGGAAATAAAGTATTTTTCATTTGTATTTTTGTTCATGGTTTTTATGTTATGATCCTAAGATCTTATGATCTTAGGATAAAACCTAAGTTCCATGGGAGGTATCCTTCGATAAGCTCTGATCTGTTGCGGTTGCGGTGGGGGTGGGGTGGGGGGCGGGGAAGAAATACTTAGAAACCATGAAACTGATCACCCCTCTATTTCAGACTCTTAAGTGACTCCCCATTATTTCATGGGATATTTTCCCATATGTTCAGATGGGTGATTAAATTCTCACTTTCTACTTTCTGTCCCAGGCCACCACGTGGATTTTCTCAAACCTGCTTAGCAATTTTCTGCCCCTCTGTTGTTTTCATTTTCCCAGAAGTACCTAAAATCCTGGCAGGCTGTGTCCCAGAATGGTAATAATATCACCACTTTGAAGCACAAGTTATCCTGCTTTTTGTGATGTCCTTTTTTGTATTTATCTTTCAGTAAGATACTCATCATGTCATTGGTATGGAATTCATGATACAAAGGGAGGAACTCATAATTATTTTGGAGTGCAGGTAGGGAGGCATATAAATGTGTAGAAGAGAATGTAACAATGGTGCTGTTTCTTATAAAATCACTTAAATGGTAACTTTTATCTATATGTCCTCCTCACTTCCTTTACACCCATACACAGTCATACCCACAGAAAGAGCATAAAATGATGCTGAAGGCCAGTCTGTTTCTATACTTTTACTGGTAGAAGCAGTGAATCCGCTCACTTCTGCTTTAGGAGCATTTCCTTCTGAATTCTATTATTGTAGACTCATGTCTTCAGCCACCATTTGTATACTTCTGATTCCCAGTCAGTGGTTGGATTTATTTACATTTACTGCTTTCTGTGTGTTTGCAGTTCATACTTTCTGCCTAAATACATAATTTTTTAGGGGACATCCTTCTTTGGAATTGTACTTCTCTCAGAATCTTTCATGGGTAGGTTTTTCTCATCTTTTAGATTCCAGCTTAAAATTTTGCTTCCTTAACACTATTTAAAAGTAGGTATTTCCCATTATTATCTGTTACATATTAGTTTAGATGTTTGTTTTGAGATATTCTTTACCCTGCACTTGATTAAACTCCATGAGGGAAAAGGTGTGTGAATAGATACCTGTACATTATTTGTTTGGTTCTCTAATGCCTTACACAATAGGTATATAATACATAGGGAATACTTAATACAGTATTTATTATGTAATATGAAGGATTCTTTAAAATCTGAAGGATTCCAGATTATGACATGCTTACATTTGTTTATCTGAAACTTCCTTCTAGTAGTATTTAGCTAGATAATGGTGGCGTAGATAGTGGAAGTTGGTATGAATGAAAGGAAGCTGAAATGTTTCAAGAGCAAAGAACAGAAAATCAGTCCTTATTGAAACTGACTTAAACAATAGGGAAAAAAAAATCTCACATAATTGAAAGTCTAGAAGTAGGAGTCATATGACCTGCAACTCAGTGATTCTGTTATGGACCTGCATTGTGTCTTTCCATTCTGCTATCCTCAGTGTCCACTTTATCTTCAGATTGTCTCCTCTTGTGATCACAAGAATGCTGAGAGTGGCAATCAGGGCAACATGATTTCTTGTCCATTTGACAGGAAAGAGAGGAAAACCTCTCCCCATCCATAGAATGTAAGTCCTTTTCAGTTTCTTGGACCACTTTTGGGCACATTTACCTCTAGACCAATGAGACTTGTAAGAAGAATACTATGTACTGATTGTCTCAGTGTAATCATATGAAAGTAGGATTGATTTGGAAGGACTCAACTGCATTGTCTGCTGAAGACGTTGAGATATAGTTAGGATCTATCATAAGGAATGCAATTAAGGTTCTATGTTGACATCTTGTTGACTCATGAGATACTAATGATTATGACCATGGGGAAGTGAGATAGGAAGTATGGAATAGAGACAGTTTCTGGAGGAAAACATGTGAATTCAGCTTTTGATGTGGGATTTAATACTACATATTGGCTGAACTTTTGTTAAGAGTTCATATTAAGCGTTCAGTTGGAAGATGCTATTCTGGAAGTTAGGTATGAAATTTACGGGTATGGGTAAGATTATCCAAGAAGATTGCTTAGAGTAAGAATGAAAAGAGAGCTTTCTTAGAATATATACATTTAAGAAATTGTTTGATGACCAGGAACTCTTGAAGAAGGACTGACAGGTAGTGCTCATAGAGATAGGCAGAGAATGATCACAGAGCAGAATCATAAAAACCAAGGGAGTGTATGTAAGTCAAAGTTGAAGTAGGATGTTCTTCTGGCAGTGATAAACGAGGACCAGATCTCTTGCTGAGAACAAGTAGAATGGTTATATGAAGTGTGTGTGTGTGTATATATATGTGTGTGTGTATATATATACATATATATATATTTGCCAGAGTCATGTGCTAGGAGTAGGAGAGCTACAAATAAAATAAAGAATCATAAAATCAAGATAGAGGGGAAGAGGAGAGCCCAATAAAGTTAATCTTGCATTGGGGCTCATATTTCCTGTTGGGGCATTTGCCAGTCTTGAATGTGGTAGCTTAGACTATGAAAAGAACTTTCAATAGACTTTTGGGTTCAAGGAGACAAAAATTAAGAGTTCAAAGCTCATGAAAGAGGAGGTATCTTAGTGAACTAGATTTTGATTTAGTCCCTAGGTTTTGTAGGAGGAAGTATGAAATAGAAATAGACCTAGCTCTGAAAAACACTGAAGTTCAACTTCTAATCATCTCAATTCTTGATGGGAGAACAGTGACCTGGGATTTTTACTATCCCTACCTTAGCTTACTGAAAGAATGAAAGTAAACCTTTATCCTCTAGAGAAGAAAACATCATCTAGAGTTTTAAATTATCTCTGTGTTTTCCTGTAAATCTTTTGTGTCTTGTACTCATTCAGAAATAATTAGGCATACTTGTAGATATGACACATGGCTAGAAACCAGGAACAACAGACAATGGAACCTGGCCTTTAGGGAATCTAGATATTAGAGATACTAGATATAAGCTTTAAATTAACTATGCTTAATATATGTTAGAAGTAATAAAAGATGGGGTTGATAATTTTGGCAGAACTAGAACCTTATAAGTTTATATGAATATGAGTCAATCTAAGCTTAAATGAATTTGTTTACTTATGTAAGTATATGTAAGTATATACACACAAATGTTAGTATATGAGTGTATATTTTTAAAAGAAAATATCTGAACTGAAACATAAGGAGAAAAAAAGATAGAAAATACAGAAAAGACCTTAAGAGACATAAAGAATATAGTTGACTCTTGAACAACGTGAGTTTGAACTATGTGGGGTCCACGTATACAAAGACTTTTTTTTTGGCCTAATGAATAAAAATACAGTATTCATGAGAATACAAAACCCGCATATGAGGAGAGCCAACTTTTGTGCAGGCAAGTTCCACGGTGCTCACCATCGGATTTGAGTATGAGTGCTTTTGGTATACGTGAGGGTCTTAGCACCAATCCTCTGTATATACAGAGGGATGACTGTACAGTGGGAAGGTCTACTGTACATGTAATTGGAGGACCAGATAGGAAGGAGAAACAAATGGAGCAGAAACTGTATTTGAAGATATACTGGTTTTCAATTTTCTAAAAGTGATTAAAAGCATCAGGCCACAAAACCAAGAATACTGTGGAATCCAACCTGGATGTATGCAAAGAAAACATTGAGGCAAGGAGTTGAAGAAGACACACACACAAAAATGGAAAAATATTCCATCTTTAAGGATTGGAAGAATCAATATTGTTAAAACTTCCATACTACCCAAAGCAATCTGCACATTCACTGCGATTTATAACAAAGTTTATAAATGTATAACAAAGTTGCCATTGGAAACAGCACAAATGTTCTTCAGCAAAAGAATGAGTAAAGGAGTTGAGGTATATTCATATACCATGATACCATGTAGCAAAAAATAAATGAACTAGAGCTATACACAACAACATGAATCTTAGGATTTCATTGATGTAAAGTTAAAAATATTCATAAATAATCTATGGTGTTAGAAGACAGCTTTGGGTAGGAGTAGTGGGGTAGTGATTGGAAAGGATAAGGGTAACTTCAGAGATATGGATCATGTTCAGTTCTTGGCCTATGTGGTGGTTACTCTGGTATGTTCATGTGGTAATAGTTTCTCAAACTTTATACTTAACGTTTCTGAAAATGTTACACTGCAGTTTAAACTTCAGTGAGATAAATATGAATAAATACATTTTGTCCTAAAATTTTCCAAAATGTTAGAAACAGAGATTCAGTTAAGAATAGACTCACTACTTTATAGGTAGTACTGTTTTTTCTCTAAGGCATGTCCAAGTGATCACAAAGAATAGAATATTTGATTTTTTAAATTAGTATTTATTCACTTGGAATCACTTTTGCTTTGGTGCCTGTATTATCACTTATTTTTCCATTTCAGTTAATGCAGTAGGATATTAACCCTCATCTGAATTAATAAACGGGTTAACTTATTACGTACAGTGTTGGTAATGTATTGCTATATTATGAAGCAAATAAAATGACATATTTTGGTTATTGTATTTTTTTAGCATACATTTTAAACATTTTTGTTAAAAAAATCACATACTTGAGATAACTCTTCTGTATTTCATTTTCTTTCTTACAGACAGGGTCTCACTCTGTTGCTGAGGCTGGAGTGCGGTGATGTCATCATAGCTCACTGCAACCTCAAATTCCTAGGCTCAGGTGGTTCTCTCACCTCGGCCTCTGGAGTAGCTGGGACTAAAGATACATGCCACCATACCTGGCTAATTTTTTAACTTTTTATTCTTGTATAGAGATGGGGGTATTGATTTGTTGCCCAGGCTTGTTATGAACTCCTGGCTTCAAGCAGTGCTCTCATCTCAGCCTCCCGAAGTGTTCAGGGTTAAAGGCATGAGCCACTGTACCCAGCCTGTATCTTAAATTATCATAATATCTGTATCTTATGTAATTCTTCCTTGGTCATTCAGGCAGCTAACATAGAACTTTTTTTTTTTTTTTCCCTCCTTAAATCTACATTTTCTCTTGGATTTGGCCAATTTTTAGCCGAACTAAAATTCTTGTACTCACAGCTGGATGTGCTCAGAAGAATGAAGTTGGAGCCCTACCCCACACTGTAACCTAAAAGTAACTGAAAATGGATCATTGACCTTAAATACAAGAGTTAAAACTCTTAGATGAAAACAAGAGTAAATCTTCATGGCCTTGGATTTGGCAATAGGTTTTTAGATACGTGTGATGTTGTGATATAATAAGGAATGCATATTTGATATTTGTCCCTGGTTCCTGGCACCATAGCTCCTAAAACCCTTGAAATTTCCTGAGTGATAAAGGTGAGAGTAACATCTTTTGTTATTTATAACTAGCATCTTTGAACCACGTCTGAATTTATATTAATGAGGAGACTTTTGTAACGCCCCTAAAGGTGGGGAGGGGCCTTGTTGCCAGGGGGACCAACCAACTGATTAGCTTTCATTAAAAACCCTAAACAACCGAGTTTAGAGAGCTCGTGGGTTGGTGAACACATTGAGGGGTTGGGAAGGTGGTACACCTGGAGAAGTTATGGAAACTCTGCATCTCTTCCTGCATACCTTGCCTTTTGCATGTGTTCCATTTGGCTGTTCTGAGCTGTATCTTTTATAATAAACTGTAAATAAAGTGCCTTCCTGAGTTCTGTGAAGTCTTCTAACAAGTTATCAAACCCGAGGAGTGATCATGGGAATCCCCAGTTTATAGGCAGTTGATCAGAAGTACGAGAGGACAGGACTTCAGATTGGAATCTGAAGTGGGAGCAATCTTGTGGGTCTGAGCCTTTAACTTATGGGATCTGATGCTCACCCCAGATAGATAGTGTCAGAATTGAATTAAATTATAGGACACTCAGCTGGTGACAGATACTTGGTTGTTGTGGGAATAAATCCCCACACATTTGGTGTCTCAGAGTGTTGTGAATCTAGAGAAAAGTATTTTGTTCTTTTTAGACTATGTCACGAAAAGCATATTTAACCAAAGAAAAAATAATTGTACTTTATCAAAATTAAAAACTTCTGTGTTAAAGGACATTAAGAAAGTAAAAAGACAACCTACAAAATGGGAGAAATCTTACCAGATTTGGAAGTATCTGGAATATATAAAGGAGTGTTACAGCTTAACAACAAAAAGACAAACCTATTTAAAACTGCAGCACAGGCTGAAATAGATACTTATCTAAAGGAGATATATAAGTTTTGTTGTTTATAACAAGCATGTTTATAAGCATACTTGTTATATAAGCACCTGACAAGATATTTAACATCATTAATCATGTCAGTAAGCACTTGACAAGATGTTTGACATCATTAGTCTTTAGGGAAATGCAAATCAAGACCACAGCAAGGGCCACTTCACACCCACTGGGATGGTTAAATTTTTTTTTAAGGAAGGAAAATAAATAATAAGTGTTTGCAAGGATGTGGAGAAACTGGACTTTTATACATTACTGGTGCAAGTAGAAAATGTTTTAGCTGCTATGAAAAGCAGTTGGGTGATTCTTCAGAAAGTTAAACATTTAATTACCATATGACCTAGCAGTTCCAAACATCCAAGAAATTGAAAACAGACACTCATGTATTGTACATAAATATTCATAGCAGCACTGTTTACAGTAGGCAGAAGGTAGAAGGAATCCAGATATACTTCAGTGGATAAACAGATTGTGTTTTATATATGTGTATGTGTATGTGTAATGGAGTATTATTCAGTCACAAAAAGGAATGAAATACTGCTATATGTTATGAAGAGGATAAACTACTAAAACATTGGGCTAAGTGAAAGAAGCCAGACACAAAGATAATTGCATGATTCTATGTGTATGAGATACCCAAAATGGATAAATCCATAGAAGATAGAAGGCAGATTGCTGTTTGCTAGAGGTTAACTGATTAATGAGGAAAGGGTTATCTTTTGGGGTGCTGGAAATGTTTTAGAAGTAGATAAAGGTATTGGTTGCATAATATCGTGAATATACTAAATGGCACTGAATTGTTCATTTTAGAGTTTCTAATTTTATGTAAATGTCACCTTAACTAAAAAAATAAAATCTAGTACATAAATATGTTGCCATCTTATAGTAGTTATATAATAAGTCAGTACGTTATAGTTGATTTAGTTATGGACATAACCAGGAATGATAAGTCGTATTTTTGTTACCTTTTGATTTCCACGTATTGTTTTTTTTAGACTAACACTACAGAATTTCAAGCTGTTATTTGTGTATCTGTTAAATATATTCAATCAGTGAACTCTTTAATTTCTATCCTTTGACCATTTTTCATGGTATTATATATAAAACATTTTTCCTAATTTCTAGAAATGTATGTTTGGCTGGTTTTTACAACTACAAATAGTTTTATTTCATTATTTATTTCAACTGGAGAGTTTCGGTTTTTTAAAATTTCTGATGGTATAATTATATATTGCATTGTTATATCTTGAGGCCATATAGAAATAGATTTTTGTACCAAATGATGACCAGAATTTTAATAGACTAAACTATATTTTCATGTGATTCAAAGTATTAAATAAGTGGTAAAAGGAGAAACTAGTATTTTGTATTCATTGTGAAATAAAACTTGTAATTTTTAGGGAGAGGTTTATCTGTGTGCTGTGATGTTCAGGTTTTATAATCACCAGTTTCTGGCTGATATGAAATCTTATAGAATTGTTTGTGGTCTTGTGATAGACTTTTTTTTAGAGACCAAGTACGTTTTGAAAATTATTCAGTATGGTGCTTAGGAGCTTCTTATTTTTGTATATATGTCTTATGACATGTTTTAGCTGACTGCTGTATTATGACCATCTCATACACATGTGTCAATTTTAATACCTATTGTGAGCACCTGGAAGATCAGGACGCAGGTGCGTCATGTGTAGTAAAAGAGTACTTGTTGCCTTTTTGGTGATAAAATTGTCTTTATTGACATAGTATAAAATTGTCAAAATTGGTTTTTTCCAGCTTATTTTCTTCTATTTCAAATGGAAATACCCATTTCGTTGCATTATTAAGTGAAATGGTATTAATAAAATTCTTAGTACAGTAGTAAGAATTGCAAATATAAGCCTGTAATTCTCTCATCTGTGGCTAAGCAGTCTCACCCTAGTTTCTCTTAACATTTGATTTTTTTTTTCCTTCACCATCATGCTTTTTAAATTTGAACGTTATATAGCACTCGAGTTTCTACTTGTTTTCAGTTCTCTATATTTCAGTTTCAGAAAATAATCTGGATTTAAGTCTAGATAATTTTCTGGGTAGAGTAAAATCATGTGTTTATATTTGAGATAGACTACTACACTTAAAAGCAAAACTTCCTGGGAACATAATAAAAAGCAGGCATTATCTACTAATCTGAATCTTATTAGTGGTTTTCCTCTCTACCATATAGTAAACATTTTTTAAAAGCTATTTAGGCTTATTAAATTAAAATATAACTTTAAACTAAATTAAGCAGTGCACACGTATACAAATATAGAGAATGAAAGTTTATGTCTGCCTCTGTCACACTTTTCCAGACTGATAAAAACTTTTAGGAATAGAAAAACCTAAATAATTTTGATTGTCAATAACTTCGGAAATATTTTTAATCTTAGATGAAAAATCAACACTGGAACAGAAACCTTCTAAACCAGCAGCTCCACAAGTCCCACCCAAGAAACCTACTCCACCTACCAAAGCCAATAATTTATTGAGATCTTCTGGAACAATGTACCCAAAGCGACCTGAAAAACCAGTTCCTCCACCACCTCCTATAGCCAAGTATGTTTTACCTAATTTTAAATTAGCTTATTGATTTACTCACCTTTGACCTTCATGGCTCCATTGCCTTTCTAAATCTCCAGGTAAGTTTTTTCTTATTTTTCAATTATATTTATTTTTAAAATTGACATATACAACTGTATATATTTATTGTTTACAACACGATGTTTTAAAGCATATATATAATTGTGGAATGGCTTCAGTAACTACGTGATAACCTCACATAGTTATCATTTTTGTGATGAGAACATTTAACATTCACTATTATCTTGTTTCAAGAATGCAGTACATCACCATTAAGTACAGTCACTATAATGTACAATGGATTTCTTAAACTTACTCCCTCTATCTAACTGTAAATATATATTCCTTGACCACATCTTCCCACTCCCCTCCAACTCACAACCACTTCAGACTCTGGTAATCACCGTTCTACTCTCTATTTCTATGGGATCCACTTTTTTAGACTTCGCATTTGAGTGGAGAACATGTGGTATTTGTCTTTCTGTGCCTGGCTTACTTGACTTAACATCCTCCAGATTCATTGATATTGTCGCAAATGGCAGGCTTGCTTTCTTTCTTTATGGCTGAATGGTATTCCTGGTATGTATATGCCACATTTTCTTTATTCATTCATCCATTGATACTTTAGGTTGCTTCCATATTTTGGCTGTTGTGAATAGTGCTGCAGCAAACATGGGAATGCAGATATTTCTTTGACATATTGATTTTATTTCCTTTGGATACGTACCCAGTAATGGAATTGCTAGATCATATGATGATTCTCTTTTTAATTTCTCGAGGGACCTTTGTACTGTTTTCCATAATGGCTGTAGGAATTTACATTCCTACCAACAGTGTGCAAGGGTTCCCTTTTCTTAAGATGCTCACCAACACTTTTACCTTTTTGAAAAGTTAAAGTTTATTTTACTGTTGTAAATAACGTCCACGAAGAATATAAACATGTTGAGAGCTGGATATGTAAACAAAGATCACAGGCAGATTCTGGGAATTTGATTGGAGCTTTAGTTATTAAAATGCATTAGTAAATTCCCAGGATGCTAAGCAGTATTCTGTTGGCTGTGCCAGCAGTCCTCGTTCATGCTTAAAACACTTGGGGAATTATAGTACAAATCCAGTCAGGGCTGGAACCATGGCAAACCAGCGGCTCTTAGAGATGGACTTGTTTGTGCTGCTAGGCATCTTGGAGAAAGCAGCAGACAAAGAGGTGAAGGAGGCGTATAGGCAGAAGGCCCTCTCCTGCTACCCAGATGAAAGTTGGATAATCACAGAGCAGCTGAACTCCTCCACTAGCTTTCTCAGGCCTTGCTGCAGCCAGGGCTGCATATGATGAGGTTAGAAAAGCCAAGAAGCAGATAGCATAGAGGACCCAGAGGCTTGATGAGAGAATACTAAAAGGTAAACGTGACCTGGTGGCCCAGGCCCAAGTGAGTGAGAAGGTGGAGGAAAGCTGGAGCACCAGGACACTTGAGTAGGAGATTGAACATCTTACTGAAGAGTGTTCCTGGCAACATCGCTTTAAAACATCGTGTTGTAAATGATAAATATATACAGTTGTATATGTCAATTTTAAAAATAAATATAATTGAAAAATAAGAAAAAACTTACCTGGAGGAACAGCAGATGATGATCCAGGAGCAGATGTGCCAGGAACTTGACTTGAGATTAAAAGTCAGAAAATACTGAAGACAAAGGAACACCAAACTAAAACTGAAATGGAAGTGCAAGAAGGATGAGTCAGAAGGCAGCTACTTTTGCAAAAGTATGGTGGAATTCTCAACCTGGTGCTTTTCAGTAAGAAGGCAGGTACTGGTGTGGTGGAGTTTGGGACTCTCGAGGTCGAGGCTGCAGAGATGGCTGTCTGGAATAAAGTTGGCCTGGTTGATAATCCTGAAAAAATTTCCTCTTTCAAAGGAGGACTCCAGGGTGCAGTGGGCCTCAGCCACCCAGGACAGTGAAAGGACCCAGTGGTGTCTCTTCTTACCACATCTATGCAAGAGCTGATCACCAAGATGCAGCAGTAGTCAAGGAGTGGCAGCGCATTTAGTCTCCTGCCACAGCCCTTTTTAAAAACATCACCAATAAACTTTAAAAGCAAGAAAGAAATAAACAATCCTGTCAGAAACTGGACTAAGGACATGAATAGATAATTCTCAAAAGAAGATATTCAAATGGCCAACAAGCATGTGGAAAAAAGATCACAATCACTAATTATCAGGAATGCAAATCAAAACTGCAATGTGATACCACCTCACTCCTGCAAGAATGGCCATAATCAAAAAATCAAAAAATAATAGATGTTGTCATGGATGTGATGAACAGGGAACACTTCTACACTGCTGGTGGCAATGTAAACTAATAGAACCACTGTGGAAAACAGTGTGGAGATTCCTTAAAGAACTAAAAGCAGATCTGCCATCTGATCCAGCAATCCCACTACTGGGTATCTACCCAGAGGAAAATAAGGCATTATACGAAAAAGATAACTTGCACATGCATGTTTATAGCAGCACAATTCGCAATTGCAAAGTATGGAACTAGCCCAGATGCCCATGAATCAATGAGTGAATAAAGAAATTGTGGTGTATATATATATATATATATACACACACACACACTATGGAATACTACTCAGCCATTAAAAAAAAAAAAAAGAAAAAAATGGCATTCACAACAACCTGGATGGAATTGGAGACTCTTATTCTAAGTGAACTCAGGAATGGAAAATCAAACATTGTACGTTCTCCCTAATGTGTGGGAGCTAAGCTATGAGGATGCAAAAGCGTAAGAATGATACATTGGACTTTGGAAACTTGAGGGGAAAGGGTGGGAGGGGAGTGAAGGAGAAAAGACTACACATTGGGTACAGTGTGCACTGCTCGGGTGGTGGATGCACCAAAATCTCAGAAATCACCACTAAAGAACTTATTCATGTAACGAAACACCACCTGTTTCTCAAAAACCTGTTGAAATAAAAAATAATCTAAAATAATAAAAAAATTAAAAAATACAAGAGCATTCTGTACATTTTGATTTAGCTCTCACTGTTGCCTACCTTCTAGAGTTGTCCTTCTATTGTTGCAGCTTAATTTTTAAGTATTATTTTTTGTATTTTCTGTGTACTAATATCTGTTGAATGTTAACTTTATGTTTATAATAATTTTCTACACTTACTAAACTGCTCTCACATTTTTCATTTCATTGTAATCAGCCTTAGGACAGAGTTTTACGTTTTACGTTTATGGAAATACAGAACAGAAAATAATCAGTATTAGGCCATAAAATCTTTAATGTCATTAAATCACAATTTTAAAAAAGTCTTGTTTCTTACTAGTGATTTTTGCATGTTTTTTTCTTATTTCAGGATTAATGGGGAAGTTTCTACTATTGCATCAAAGTTTGAAACTGAGCCAGTATCAAAACCAAAGCTAGATTCTGAACAGTTGCCCCTTAGACCAAAATCAGTAGACCTTGATTCACTTATAGTAAGGACCTCCAAAGAAACAGGTAAGTCAGCATGGACAGCAGTGGTGCATTAAAAAAAAAATCGTTAAAGAAACTCTTTAAGAGATATACATATGCAGTTTTTGTGTGGATAAAGTTGAAATTACACAGTTGAAATTTGTTTAAAATTTAGTAGCCAAAGTAGAAATAATAAAAGAATCTTCTTGATAAGTAAAATTTTTCTGGTCCTTACTGATCAGACTTTATGGTTTCTTACTAATCAGAGGACTGAAATAGATATTAAAAGATGATCCATCTATTACTCCCTCTTTATAGTGGTATGACTGTGCTACCCAACCTAGATATGAATACACTTTAGTTTTAAAAGTTTAGAAATGAGATGGCGTAGACTTTCAGTGCCAGCATTAGATTATATTTCATAGGACTTTAAATTTCTCCTCTTAATCTAGAGATACTTTTGTTTCCAGTATAGGAAAATATGCTTTTTCTAATAACCCTTTTGCTAATTTTTTTTAAGCTTTAGGACTGATTTTTCAGCTTAATGATATCTTTGTCTAGTCTGTACTTCTTCCTTTTTTAAAAATACCTATTATTATTTGTAAAATGGAAAACTTGAAACAGAGAAGTCTTGATAGTTTTCATTATTAAAGGCATTGTGTCTTCATTACGTTCTGGTAATTTTTAATATTTTGTATAGTGCTTTGCATTTGTATTTTGTTTTTTTAACTTTTTCAAAGCACTGTCTCAGGTATGCTCTTAGTTTAACTCTAGGAAACAGATGCTTTTTTCCCCCTATTTTATCTCTAAACAAAGTAAGCTACAGATATTAAATATGCACTATCCATAAATCAAAGGAGAACTCTAAATTTTCATTTTTACTCTGTGGTATTTTTAAGAAATCTTAATGTTTTAATTTTTCTAGCTTCATTGTTAACATTTCATGTTTACATTTAAACTTCAAGGCCAGTTACACTTAGATGTTTTTTATTACCTTATTATAAAATATGCTATTACATTTCAAGTTTTTTCAGGTGACCTTATTCTTACCTCTTTCAGTTTGCAAATGCAAAGTTTCTGACTTAAAGTGTGGCCTCCTTTCAGTCTTTTTATTTGAATATCTTATAGATCCTTCTGTCGTATAGTTGGATCCCGCTTGCTATGGATGAAGCTATATTTACTACTAATTTCTGGGAATTGAAATGTTGATTGTATTTTAGAGAAATTCATTGAAATTTATTCAGTATATTTTATATGGTGAAAATTATCCTTATTAATTGTTCAATAAACAGAAAAAGAATCCTCATGTTTTAAAAGATCTTGCTCTTCTTTATTGAGCTTATTATTAGTAAATAGAATTTGATCAGTTCATATTGTTTTCTGTTTGATTTAAAATATAGCTAGAAATGTGTTTCATAAGTTATAGTTGAAGAAAAGCAGATTATTTAGCCAATTTTAACTCTGGAAATAAATTATTGCAACTGTATTTTTAATTTTCACAAATTTGTGGGATCTTTATCACACAAGTCTTTAAATGTTGACGACTCCCTTTGGGAATTGAAGGAGTAACATCTGGAATCTGCATCTGTTGCTTTGTATTCATCTTGAATGTTTTATTTAGTTTACATCAAGGTAATGGATTTTTTTTTTAATTTAAGTAAATTACAACATTTTCTTTTTTTCAAAACTTTTTTTATATAGAGTCACAACACACTGCCATATTTCTAGTAAAAATAATATGTGTAATAATTTCAAACTATTGATGATTGGAAAGTTCTGTTTTTACTTGGTTTGGGGGGCCCTATTTCTATCTTTTATACATAGCTGTTATTTACTCCCCATATAGTAAACAGAGACTTTGTGGAACAGGGTGTGAAAACATCTTATTTCTGGTTTCTTCTTTTCTTCAAATAAATAAGGAAATAATCTAGAGATACTGAGACTTAGCCAAGTCAGAAAACTAACAGCTACTTTCAGGCTGCTCTTCTTTATTCCTTCCACTTAATTGTACTACCTTTGGTGTACTACACTTAGACCCTGTAAAGTTCAGAAAATACAAATGCTGGGAATTTAGTTCATGTTAAGTATCAGATTATTTACTGAGCAAGTTTTATATCCTCAGTAGTGTTTTAGGCACAGTTGCATGCTAAGATAAAAGGCATAATTGATGGAAGTAAATAGTGTATGTCCTAAACATTAAATCAGAGATTCCTGCTACCTTTTTAAGTTAGACTATCATATATTCCTAGTATTAGTAATATAAAAGTATTCTGTCTCTTCTGTGATGTTAATACTTTAAAAAAAGTATTTTGGCTCAAATACAGCCTCAAATATAATGTGTGAATCTAGCCTTTTTAATATGTTTTTGAAAGTTGAAAACATACATGAAAAACGTATTGAAAATTTCATTATTATGTACCATAATAATTTGAGGTGAAATAATAGAAAGTGCACTGACTTTGCTGTTAACAAAAGGGGTTTTATTTATTAGTTGATTGTTGATAGAAAGTTTCCTTATGTTTTTTCCCTTAACTAACAATGGAACGATTCAGTACATGTATATGTCTACTGGAGTACCTGACATGGAAGTTATTACAAATGTTATTTTCCTTCTTTCCTGCCTCCTCCATTGTTAATTAAACCCATCCCATTTTGTTTTTGTTCTAATCTATAAAGGATATAAATCCCTGACTCTATTCTCAGATACGATTTTCTTATTTGTAAAGTCATATGTAAACATTTATGTGTACATATAAACTATGTATATAAATACAGACTCTGACTTTTGTACATGTAAGAAAGACATATCCAAAACACTCAGATTTTCTCTTTTTTTAATGACATGACATAACTTTTTAGTTTCTTCATATATATTGTCATAGATCATGTAGTTTTTTAAATATCAGAGCTGTTTAAAAACTATGCTTACAGTTTTTTTTTTCTCTGTTACAAACACTTCCTCAAATTGGTTTAAGGGAAATCTCGGTACCACTACTAATTAATAGTAAAGCTTGTGTGGTCCACGTATTTCTAAAATCGTACGTTATCTGTAAAATAAAATTATCTTCAACTTAGTTTTAAAATATAAGATAGAAAATTTTATAGTAACATGGCTATTACATTAAGAAAGCCCAGCTGATGAAGTTTCCTTACAGTGTAGTGTTTTTATCTTTTGGTGGTTTTTCTGTGGTAAGATTTTCTATGATTAAAAGGCAATTTTATGCCTGTGATCACAGCACTTTAGGAGGCTAAAGCAGGAAGATTGCTTGTGTCCAGGAGTTAGAGACTAGCCTGGGCAACATAGTGAGACCTTGTCTCTACAGAAAAAAAAAAAAAAAGCTGGGCATGATGGCACACCCCTGTAGTCCCAGCTACTAGGGAGGGAGGCTGAGATGAGAGGATTGCTTGAGGCTGAGAGTTGGAGGTTGTAGTGAGCCTTGATCATGCCGCTGCCTTCCAGCCTGCATGATAAAGTGAGACCCTGTCTCAAAAACAAACCAAAAAAAAGCAATTTTAAAGAAACATATTATTTGACGGTAGCATTCATTGTTGAATAAGGAAACACATTTCTTTTTCTTCTGGTTTATTTGATAGTTGATCTATTTTTTAAAAATTTCTTTTCCAATATTTAATCATTTCTTCTGGAAATAATTTATGGTGGAATTTTTCTAGTAGGTACCTGTTGAGTAGCATATACTATAAAAAGTCAGCCTATGTCTAAACTAGAATTTAAAAAAAATTGGTTTCTAATAGTTTCCTTGATCATGCCATATTAAAGACTTGTAAGTATCATATAAGACATTAGTGCATTTTTATTTATGTATGAAATATTTTGAAGGTAGTATTGAGTCATATTTTTATAGTGAGATATTTTAAAGTAATATTTAACATATTTTTGTTCTTTGATACCGTAGAATTAAAATTGATTTTCATCATTGTAATTTCTATCGTGGGCTAAAGACTAAAACTTGACTAAAAGTTGATTTAATTTTAGTTATAACTACATTATGAGGTGTAACATGCTGATTTATTACTCTGGCCTCTTAAAGCACTAAGCCATCCTTTTGGAAGCTGTCTTGGTGTTCAGTGAGTAATAAAACAGGACTTTCTAGCTTAATGCATATTGAAATCAATACTAATATTAATTTTTCCCTTTGAAAGACAAAGGAATAAACCTAAAATCTAATACACATCTTGTGTAAGTTAGATAACCTGCAAATAGTTATATGCCAAACATTGAAATGGTTTTATTCATTCTACAGCTGTTCTTTTTTCCTGTTTTGTAAAATAATTATTTTGGTTTAGTCTTTTTTCTAGACATTCCTATCCTTGACTTTTCTTTCCAGATTTTGTTTCCTAGCCTGTTTGCCATGTTTCCCTTCTTACGTGTCAGGAAATTATTCTACCCTTCTCCATTTTGGTAAGATGAAAGTTTATAAAGCAATCAAAATAGTATTTTCAATATAAATAGGTGGTGCACATTGATTTTTCTTTGTAATTTTACTGAAAGTGTACTTGTCTGTCTGTCTATTTATTCTAACCCTTTTGGTTTTCCATTTTTAGAGAAAATGAAATTCATTTTGGAAAAGTTTCCTGATTCGTTTCAAATATTCTTTTGATAATTTTTTTTGAAGAAAATTGGCAACCATAAAAATCAGTTTATTTTCTCTCCAAATGGGATATTTCACTTTGATTTTTAAAAATTTTATGTGTTCCTAGCAACATGCAGATTGTAAGTGGCTGGCAGAGTGACAGATGTGATTGCAAAAGCCAAATGATTGTCATGCCTGTTATGTGTACAGCGTAAATCCATTGTTATCCCTCTTAGGTAAATTTATAAGCATTTAGATAAGTCATGAGTCCAAAATGTGCACTGTTCCTTTTTACTAACCCAATGGCTTAAATGGAGAACCTGAGAGAGTTTTAGAATAGTAAAGTTACTTGTCTTGGTGTCGTAGTTCAAAACTGGACATACAGAAGACATTTTACATGAGCATGGTGTATAATTTTGTAAATCTATGTTTTATTTACCCTTTCAGTTTCATTTTTCTTTGTCTTTTCCTGTGTTTTTCTGTTTGTTTCTTTTTCTTTCTGCAAGTTGCTTAAATATGCATTTGAAAATAATCTCAATAGGCTGAAATGATTGGATTGTACTTGTTAAGGTTTTTTCTTTGTGGATTATTAATGCACACATCAGTGTAAAAGCAATTTTCACCCTTCAAACTACAACATATTTTAACATCTTTTAAAAATACTGATTGCTTTCTTTATGATATTTACAAATAACATGACATTTAAACATATATTTAAATTCAACCTTCACATTATATAATGCATTTTTCGTTGTCATTTATTATTATGGTTTGTTATATTTCATGATTACTTACAATTATCTAAAGACTCAAAACAAATATTAAATCAAGCATATTAGAGTATCTGTTTTAATGAATCAGCTTAAGTCGATACAAGTGAGAACACACAAAGAAATTGATAGAAAAAATTAAGTTATCAGCCAATTCTTCTAGTTGTTATAAAATGCATATTACCAAACAGTGATGCCTCTTTTTCTGCCTTACCTTTGTGTCCTCCATCCCTTAAAAACATTCTCTAAATAAGTAAAGTTGATGAATAAATTTTGTGGGCAGTGATGAGTATCTATATCTTTTTAAAGAAACAAAGAACATATACATATCTGATAGCAAGTATTATAAACACCTAGGCAGATGGTAATGTGAAGAATTAATGCACATATCTGATAGCAAGTATTATAAACACCTAGGCAGATGGTAATGTGAAGAATTAATGCAGATCTGGACGATTAGACCAAAGGAATCTACTATTAGGTAGAAAATTTTGGCTGTGGTTAATATCCTGAGTTTGGAATCTGAATTAAAGGAAGGTTATATTGAAAATGGAAGTATCTGTAGTAGTTTGCCTTTTGGGTTCTTGATTCATATATAGATATCTGGGCTTCAGAGTTAAAGATATTTCCTTTAGCAAGACTTCTGAGTCATCTAGAAAAAGGCAAAGTATTATATATCATTGTTTTAGAGTAGATTTGTCCTGAAACCCAAGTTACTGGGTCAAAGGTCTGCCAGCCTTTGATGATGAGGAAGTAAGTTGGTAATCCATGTAGCTTTTTTTTTTTTTTTTTTGGAATCTGATTTGCCTTAGATTTGAAGCCATCTTATGATTGCTAAACATGATAATGTCTAAGCAAAGGTGCAGTGAACTATAAACAGTTTGAGTCCCACCTAATACTGTGCACATACATATACACATAAAGGTACATTAAATCATGCTTTTGCTTTATATTGAGAAACACAAATCGAAAGTGGCAGGGTGCCAGATAAAGTTGAATTCTTAACATTCGAATATTCTACTTCTTGAAGTTCAAAACAATTTTACATGCTGATTTTCTGAGATCTTGTAATTTATTATGAGTTTAAGAAGTAGATCTTTGTGAGGAACTTGATGAGTGTTTTATGCTACTACATTTTATGATACAGATTTTTCACTAAGAGCTTTTTGTTGAGGTCTAGGTCTCTACTGGTAACAACCTTTATAGTGTTAATAAAGTCATATACTATATAAATATATCAGGTAAAGAGGATTTTTTTTTTTTTCTTTTAAGGGCGAGTGTTGTTTTCCAAATGCATATGAAAAGCACAGGTCAATTTGTGAATTCTTCAAAGTAGTGGTACTCTTTTTATTTATAGTTTGTCCAAAAACTGAAACATTATTTTTTACCTTTAAAAAGGTACAATTCTCTTAGTAAATAATGTTTATTTTTATTTTCTAGATGTTGTAAATTTTGATGACATAGCTTCCTCAGAGAACTTGCTTCATCTCACTGCAAATAGACCAAAGATGCCTGGAAGAAGATTGCCGGGCCGTTTCAATGGTGGACATTCTGTGAGTTCACCTAATTGTCTTAAACTACAGTAGATTTAGCAAATGCAGAGTCCATTTGAAGATAGAGGATTTGTAGCTCTACCTCAGTTTAACAATCGGGATGATAACTGTTATACTTAAGTGGCAAATGCTAGTATTTAAGGAGATAGAGGGAGAGAGCTGTGTTCATTCCAACAGGGTCTGGAATGGAAGGTTACAGAATCAGAAGGAAATTATCATGAGGCTGTAGCCACAGAGCACAGGGTCAAAGGGTGACAAAGGAAGAACCTGTTTGATTTGTCTTTCAACAACAGTTACTAAAATTCAGCAGATACTCACTTTAGGAAAGATTGAGAAAAATTTTTCCCCTGAATTATTCAGTTTTTTTTTTCTTTTTTCTAAATTTTAAAAATTAACTTCAGCGGATACATAATAGATGTGTATATTTATGAGTTATGTGAGATATTTTGATACAGGCATGAAATGCAGAATAATTATATCAGGGTAAATGCGGTATCCCATCACATCAAACAATTGTCTTTTGTGTTACAAACAATCCAAATTGTCTTCTTAGTTATTTTTAAGTGTACAATTAAATTATTTTTGACTGGTAGTTACCCTGTTATGCTACCAAATAATAGGTCTTATTCAATTTTTTTTTACTTATTAACCATTCCCCTATTCCTACCACCACCCGACTAACACCCTTCCCAGCCTCTGGTAACCATCTTTCTGTTCTCTGTCTCCATGAGTTCAATTGTTTTAATTTTTTTAGTGAGAACATGCAAAGTTTGTTCTTCTGTGGCAGGCTTAGTTCACTTAAAATAGTGACCTCCAGTTCTATCCATGTTGCAAATGACAGGATCTCATTCTTTTTTGTGACTGAATAGTATTCCATTTTCTATATGTACCACATTTTCTTTATCCATTTGTCTGTTAATGGACACTTAGGTTGATTCCAATTCTTGGCTATATTCTTGTGAATAGTGCTACAATAAACATGGGAATGCAGATATTCCTTTGATATACAGATTTCCTTTTTCTTGGTATATACTTAGCAGTGCTGGATCAGATGGTAGCTCTATATTTAGTTTTTTGAGGAACCTGCAAATTTTTCTCCATAGTAGTTGTACTAATTTACATTCTCCCCAGCAGTGTGTGAGGGTTCCCCTTTTCTCCACATCCTTGCCAGCATTTGTTGTTACCTATCTTTTGGATAAAAGCCATTTTAATTGGAGTGAGGTAATAACTCATTGTAGTTTTGATTTGTATTTCTCTGATGATTGTTGTGAAATATTCATTGTTTTTGTAGTACTTATCCTCATGTCTAAATGTATTAACTTCTTTGTATGCTTTTTCTACATTGCCTGGAGTACTGGTGGTAATGTAATGTTAATATATTAGCTCTTAAACACTATAGTACTTTTAAAATTACCTAAATGGAGAAAATCCTTGCTGCTAAGAGGCAAGCTGTTTTTGCCCTCAAGATACGTAACTATGTTATTCAGCTTGAAAGTATGTAGCATCCTATTAATGATAATGGGATATCAGCAACAGTAGCAGCTGAAAAATCCATAAAAATTACTTGTTTTATTATCCAAAGACTTACTACCTTTTCTTTTCTTTGGTCTGTTATGTCTCTTCACTTCTAAAAAATCATTTAGCCATCTCACAGCCCCGAAAAAATCTTGAAGTTACCAAAAGAAGAAGACAGTGTCAACCTAAAGCCATCTGAATTAAAAAAGGATACGTGCTATTCTCCAAAGGTGAGGTGCATTGTGGGTTAAGGTTTGTTGACTTTCTGGGATTCTTTGTGGACATCAAACACAGGTAATTTAAGTTGTTCTTTAGGAAGAATTATTTCTCCTGCCAAGAAATGAAATAATTACTGCTAAAAAATTGAGTTGTTTAGCTTCGTCAGACTATTTTCTGCAAATACTTTTGAAAGAGCTTACATTTTAATTGAATAAAATAAATATTACATATTTCATATTTTTAAAGGCATAGATCTCTGCATCTATTTCATTTCTCCATTAAACATATATTCTTAAGGTCAGAAATGAACACTTGTGTAGTATTTACCTAGCTTGGTGCTTAGTACAATAATTAAGCATTCAGTATATAGTGGAATGAATGGCAGAATACTGTATGTACATGAATCCTTTCATCTGTTACATGTGTTAGATGTCTTGTCAAAATTTTTACCATTTTTATTTAACATAGTTTCACCACAACTGACACACATTTAAGGTCATTTAGGTTTCCTCCCAAATTATTTCTCTATTTCATTTTAGGGCATTTTTGTCAGAGTGTTTCCAATTTATTAAATACACTTAGTCTGATTCTCTAAGCTGTCAGCAGTCTATTAAAATTCTATTAAAGTGACTTGCTATTTTTTTAGTGAAATAGTTATGAGGTGTCAGGCTATGGACTCATTTTAGTGACTCTTCTTGAACCTATTATATTGTTCACAATTACTTTTAAGTGAAGCTCTTTGGACATTCCAAACAGTAAGTATTGAATATGGAAGAAAAAATAATACCTTTATAGTGCTGTTATGTTCTTGCTCCTGTTTCACTAGGCGAACCATCGATAATATGCATTTGATGGGTTTTTCTTTTTTCCTTTTTTCTTCTGTTAATGAAATTGTCATTTCCTACAAAAACCACTAATGATTATAAATTTATTCTTGAGTTGTCTGGCGGTTTTTCCAGTTGTGAATATCAAATTGCTTTTGAATTTCCAAATTTGCCATTTATCTTGAAGTACTTAATTGTTTTTCTTCTTGATGTAAAAATCTTTTGAACTTAAATATAATATTAAAGTCAGAAAAAAAAAATTTTGTGTGTTTTCAGCCATCAGTGTACCTTTCAACACCTTCCAGTGCTTCTAAAGCAAATACAACTGCTTTCCTGACTCCATTAGAAATCAAAGCTAAAGTAGAAACAGATGATGTGAAAAAAAATTGCCTGGATGAACTTAGAGCCCAGATTATTGAATTGTTGTGCATTGTAGAGGCACTGAAAAAGGATCACGGGTAAGTAGCCCTTCTTTTCTCCTATGAGTACTACTTAACCCATGCGTAAAGAATTTTTTTTCAAACCATATTAAGTAAAAATCTAATCTGTGGCTGGGTGTGGTAGTTCACTCCTGTAATTCCAGCATTTTGGGAGACCAAGGTTGGAGGATTGCTTGAGTCCGGGAGTTCGAGACCAGCCTGGACAACATGGCAAAACCCCATTTTTGCAAAAAAATAAAAAATAAAAAGGAAAGAAAGAAAAAGAAAAAGCCAGGGTTGGTGGCACATCCCTGTAGTCCTAGCTACTCAAGAGGCTGAGGTGGGAGGATCTCTTGAGCCTGGGAAGTCAAGGCTGCAGTAAGCTGTGAACATGCCACTGCACTCCAGCCTGGGCAACAAAACCAAGACTGTGTCAAACAAAAGTCTCTGGTATGAGCAAATATATTTTCAAAGAAATTTTCATTAACAGTGCTTTTCTCTTTTTGGCAAAAAAGTTAAATTGGTGAAGTTATTCTTGTAGGTGGATTGTGGAAAACGTACATACATAACCATAATTTTAGGCTGGAAATCTTCTGGTCAGATATGATTAGTTTTTAAACTGCTAGGAAAAATACTGTATTTTGGATCTGGTTATGTATCTATACATATAGTTAACTTAGTTTTCAGAGGATTTGATCAGTGCTTCTGCGAGGTTGAGTTGGACATTTATAAAATGAATGTGTCGGGATAGGTGATCTCTAAAACCCTTCCCTTAACTCTGAAAATTTTTTGGTATGGTATATGTTGAGACATACCGTAGTTGAAAGTTAGGGACTTTTTAGAGCTAAAACAAATTTACAAGATCACCTATTATAGGTGAGCTCCCCCTCTGGCTTTTTAAATGAAGAGATAAAAGTTTATAGAGATAAAGTTATTTAGCCAAGATCACACAGTTCTTAAATGACATAGCTAGAACTCAAACCCATATTATGTTTAGAGATCTTTATTTTATTTTATTTTATTTTAAATGAGATAGAGTCTCGCTGTGTTGCCCAGGCTGGGGTGCAGTGGCGCGATCTTGGTTCACTGCAGGCTGCGCCTCCCGTGTTCACACCATTCTCCTGCCTCAGCCTCCCGAGTAGCTGGGACTACAGGCACCCACCACCACGCCCGGCTAATTTTTTGTATTTTTGGTAGAGACGGGGTTTCACCTTGTTAGCCAGGATATTCTCGATCTCCTGAACTTGTGATCCGCCTGCCTCGGCCTCCCAAAGTGCTGGGATTACAGGCATGAGTCACTGCACCTGGCCAAGATCTTTTCTATAACCACTAGTATTTGAATTTTAAAACTTGTTGACATTTTAAGCGTAATTCTGCAAAAGCCCAGTAGGTAAAGCAGATTTGTAAAAAAAAATGCAGCTAATCTAATTGAATTGAGAGTGAGGGTGCTCATACCTTGTCTTCAACTTCCCTTCTAAAAAGATTTCTTGGAATACAGTATAAAAGTTGTGGCCAAATAAAAAGTATAAAAGAACAAAAAATAAAAATCAAGCACATAAAAGTTATAGCCAGAGGCCATGTTACCTCTGAGCCTGATTTTATCATTTCTTTTCCAATTTTAAGTTGGCCTGGGAATCTTGTTAAAAACAATATTGAGATTAACAGTATAAGGTATTTGGAGTTTGCAGAACACTTTTACAGGTATTTCTTAGAAACAAAAACTATATCTTGAATGTCTACTTTAAAATGTTATATATTTTATATGTTATGTATATAGAGAGAGTTTATAATTCAATACATGATGGTATTTCTTGGAATCCTTCAGTTTATCTGTGTTGAAAGATTCTTTTAGTAGATTCTGCAACATGCACATTATAAGCTGTAAGTTTACTTGTCCAGTAAATATTTATTAATTGCCACCCATGTACCAGTTAGAGAACTCTCCTGATTGGATTTTGTTGTTTTACATTTTTTATACTGTGCACTGTTTTACATATACATATTGCCCATAGGTGCTCTTAAATTAGCTCTAGAACGGATAAAATATTTCTGAGATATATATATATATGTTTTAAAATATAAAACATTTTAGAAGTCTTTCCAAAGGTTATTTTCAGTATCTTCAGTTTCTCTGGAAAAGTGAAACTGGATGGCAGTTTTTTTTTTTTTTAAATATCTAAAAAGCTTGCATCAGCAGGAGAAGGGATAAACACTGTTGATACATTAATAGAGAAATACTACACAGCATACAACAATAGTAAATTTCAACATCAATATGAATTAATCTAAATATTGAGAGGAGGGAGCAGGTCAGAAGCATACACGCAATCAGTGTATTTCATTTATATAAAGTTGGAAAGCATACCAAACCAGAAAGTATATTATTTTAAGAATACATTTGCATGTGACAAAATTAGAACAACAAAGGAATAATAACAAATACTATAAAACTTTTTCTATGGAAGAGAGGGAAATAGGATAAAGGAAAGAGGGTCACTTTTTGGGATATTAGAGGTACTGGTAATATTTTATTTCTTTAGTTGACTTGGAGTTCAGAGGTTTTTGTTTTACTCTTATAATAGTAGATCTTTATAGCTTAGATATCACTAAGAAATTATTGCTAAGAAGTTAGTTTTGAAACGTTACATAAAAAATTTTAAAATTCCTTCCTTATGTATTTTTTCTTCATGAGTTTTTTCTTTTTTACTTTTTCAAGCTGTTGTTTCTACAGTATTCTCAAGAATTTTCCAAGTATATGTTGAGACTGAAAATGTCCATACTTTTGATTTAGAAATTTGATATACTAACATATTCCTCCCATTCCTTCTGTTTCATTCCTCGATTTCTCCCACTCCTTCTGTCTCCAGAATAATGAATCAGCCAAACAAAAAACCTGGATATTTGGATAACAAACCACATATAAATATGAAAATTTCAGCAGCATGAAAATGGTTTAAAATTTGTGCAAAGATATAATATTGAATATTCACTTAAAGCTATAGAAAGAAGAACAACTGTATGGAAAGATTAGAAGGGAACACAGGAAGATGAAAACATGAGTTAAGGGGGAGAAACTATTGGCTAGAGTTTTTAATTTGTTTGGTTTTTAGATTTTAATGTGGTATTTAATTTTTAAAAATAGAGAAATTCAAAGTCTAGGTTATCTTATCAGATAAACTGTTAACTTGCCTTGTATTGTGATATGTTGCTGTTCATTTTACTAAATTGCTTGGGTTTTGAGGTTTCCAACCTGGAAAATGTATGATAGCTGAATATAGAAAATTTCTTCTAAAGGTTAGATATTATTTCTGTCTTCATGAGCTGCTCTGAATTTGCTTGATTTCTTGATCTCAGATAGATTTGCCTTGGTTTTGCTGAATTTTTAACTGTTGTATTGAACCATTCTAACTAGAGAATCTTACATTTTTCTTAATTAACATTGCTATTGCCCTTAAAAGGATTTTCCCATGAACTGGTGGGTTAGGTAACAAAAAGCCTGTAAACATCAGTCAAATAAATTATTTAATCGAAAGACTTAACAATAATAAGTACTTTGTTTTTAGGAAAGAACTGGAAAAACTGCGAAAAGATTTGGAAGAAGAGAAGGCAATGAGAAGCAATCTAGAGGTAATTCATTTCTTCCAGCATTGAGAGTTTAGTCAGCATAAACTGGATATGTTTTTCCCAACCCAACTGGATAATTGGTTTCTGTGCAAATTATGCTATACTACTTCAGTTGGATATATACACAATGTACTACTATTCAGTCACAAAAAAAGAATGAGATCCTGTAATTTGCAACAACATAGATGGAACTGGAGGTAATTGTGTTAAGTGAAATAAGCCAGGCATAGAAAGACAAACTGCGTATTCCAACTTATTTGTGGGAGCTAAAAAAAAAATTTTAAAAATTTGAACTCATAGAGAACAGAAAGATGGTTACCAGAGGGTGGGAATGGTGTTATGGAATTAATTAGTGGCAAGATATTCTTTTGAAATTGGAATCAGTCCTCTTAAACCCTGCCTCTGCTTTATCAACTAAGTTTACATGTTGTAAATCTTTTGTTATTTCCACAATATTCACAGCATCTTCACCAGCAGTAGATTCCACCTCACAAAACTTTCTTTGCTGATCCAAAAGAAGCAGCTCCTCATTTATTCAAGTTTGATCCACTTTTAATTCTCATTCTCTTGCTATTTTTACCACATCTTCAGTTATTTTCTCCACTAAAGTCTTCAACCCTCAAAGTCGTCCCTGGGGATTGGAATCATCTTCCAAACTCCTGTTAATATTGATGTTTTGACTTTCTCCTATGAATCATGAATGTTCGTAGTGGCATCTAAACTGATGAATTTTTTTCCAGAAGGCTTTCAGTTTATTTGCCTACATTTATCAGAGGAATCGCTATCTATGGCAGCTATAGCCTTCCAAAATGTGTATCTTAAATAATAAGAATTGAAAATCTAAATGTCTCCTTCATTCATGGGCTACAGAATGGATGTTGTGTTAGCAGACATGAAAGTAACATTAATCTCCTTGTTCATTTCCATCAGAGCTCTTGGGTGACTACGGGCATTGTCAGTGAGCATGCATATTTTAAAAATAATCTTTTTTTTTTTTTTTTTTTTCTCTGAGCAATAGGGTCTCAACCGTGGGCTTAAAATACTCAGTAAATCATGCTGTAAACAGATGTGCTGTTATCCAGGCTTTGTTGTTCCATTTATAGAGCATAGGCAGAGTAGATTTAGCATAATTCTTAAGGGCCAAGGATTTTCAGAATGATAAGTAAGTGATGGTTTCCATTAAAGCTACCAGCTACATTCACCCATTGACTTCTCTCTAGTTATGGAAGTCCTAGATGATATCTTCTTTCAATAGAAGGCTGTTTTACCTCCACTGAAAATTTGTTCCTGTAGCCAACTTCATCAGTGATCTTGGCTAGATCTTCTGGATGACTTTACTGCAGCTTCTACATTAGCACTTGCTTTACCTTCCACTTTTATGTCATGGAGATGGCTTCTTTTCTTAAACCACATGAACCAACCTCTGCTACCTTGAAACTTTTCCTCTGCCACTTCCTCACCTCTGTTCGGCCTTCAAAGAATTGAAGAGAGTTAGGGCCTCACTCTGGATTAGGCTTTGGCTTAAGGTAATGTTACAGTTGGTTTGATCTTCTATCTAGACCACTCAAACTTTCCTTCATATCAACAATAAGGCTGTTAAGCTTTCTTATTATTCATATGTTCACTGGAGTAGCACTTTTAATTTTCTTCAAAAACTTTTCCTTTGCAATCAAAACTTGGCTGTTTGGGATAAAAGGCCAATCTCTTGACCTGCTGTGGCTTTCAACATTGCCTTCCTCTCTGAGCTTAATCATTTCTAACTTTTTATTTAATGTGAGAGGGATGTGATTATTTCTTTCACTTGAACACTTAGAGGCCATTTTCGGGTTATTAATTGGCCTAATTTTATTATTAGGCCTGTTCTGTCTCAGATAATAGGAAAGGCCAAGTAGAGGAGGAGAGAGAACAAAGGCTGATCAGTGTAGCAGTTAGAACACACATGACATTTATCAGTTAAGTTTGCTGTTTTATATGGATACGGTTCATGACACCCCAGAACAATTACAATATTAACATCAAAGATTACTGATCACAAATCACCATAACATATATAATTACAGTGAAAACATTTGAAATATTGTGAAAATTGTCAAAATGTGGACACAGTGATACTAAGTGATCACATATTGTTGGAAAAATGGCATTTATAATAGAGTTGCTCAACATAGGATTACCACAAGCCTTTGACTGTAGACAATGCAGTATCTGTGAAGCACAGCAAAATGAAGTACAATAAAACGAGGTATCCCTGTAGTTCTCTTTTCTGTGCAGTTAAGCTATTTTCATTCTTTGCTCAGGGATAGGACTGGTGGTGGTGACAGATGTCTGTGGATTCACTGCCTCCCATTTTTAACTTAAGAGTTTATCTTAATTCTCCACTGATGATTGGCCATTTCAACTATTTCCTTTATCTTTCTTAGCTTTCTTTTTCTCCTCACTAATGTTTATCTTCATTTGCATTATTCTTTCTGCATATCTCAGAGAAAGTTGTATCCTACCTTTTTTTAGAGACTCTTCCCATTGTTTAAGTATTTCATACTCCCTTCTGTTTTTTAATCTGCCTCATTACTTACCCCGTTTCTTTTGTCAGCAGTTTGTGGAACAAGAGAGAATTTGGGACTTGCAGTTGGAAAACCTTGGCTCTTATCCTGAGAATCAACTAACTTTTTTGTTTTAAACTGTGTATTAGTTAGGCTTAGCATTTTCTGCACCTTATCTCATTAGACACACATAACAACATGTAAGGATTATTGTTCCTATTATAAGATTGAAAAAAGTAGGGTTCGGAATGATAGTGTTAGGCTGCTCTTGCATTGCTATAAAGAAATACCTGAGACTGGATAATTTATAAAGAAAAGAAATTTAATTGGCTCATGCTTCTACAGGCTGTACAGGAAGAAGCATGGTTTCTGCATCTGCTCACCTTCTAGGGAGGCCTCAGGGAGCTTTTACTCATGGTGAAAGGTCAAATAGGGGCACACATTTCACATGGCGAGAAAGGGAGTAAGAGAGAGAGTGGGGGGAGCCACACACTTTTAAACAACCAAATCTTGTGTGAACTTACTCATCATGAAGGGGGTGATCCAAACATGGATCATCCAAAAACCCCATGATCCAAATACCTCTCACCTGGCCCAACCTCCAATACTGGGGATTACTTTTAATCTGAGATTTGCTGGGGACACAGATCCAAATCATATCAATGATTAACAGCAGTGGAGCTGAAATTTTAAATATATATTTTTTTGAGATGGAGTCACTCTGTTGCTTAGGCTGGAGTGCAGTGGTGCGAACTTGGCTCACTGCAAGCTCCACCTCCTGGGTTCACGCCGTTCTCCCACCTCAGCCTCCCGAGTAGCTGGGACTACAGGCGCCCACCATCACACTCGGCTAGTTTTATTTTTGTATTTTTAGTAGAGACGGGGTTTCACCGTGTTAGCCAGGATGGTCTTGATCTCCTGACCTCGTGATTCGCCCACCTCAGCCTCCCAAAGTGCTGGGATTACAGGCGTGAGCCACCGTGCCTGGCCCCCCCTTTTTTTTTTTTCTTTTTTTTGAGATGAAGTCTTGCTGTTACCCAGGCTGGAGTGCAATGGTGCGATCTTGGCTCACTGCGACCACCACCTCCCAAGTTCAAGCAGTTCTCCTGCCTCAGCCTCCCGAGTAGCGAGGTCTACAGGCATGCGCCACAAAACCCAGCTAATTTTTTTTGTATTTTTAATAGAGATGGGGTTTTGCCATGTTGGCCAGGCTGATCTCAAACTCCTGACCTCAGGTGATCCACCTGCCATGGCCCCCCAAAGTACTGGGATTACAGGCATGAGCCACTGCACCTGGCCTTAAAAATGTTTTCTAACAGAAGCACCCAATCTTCAGAACCTTTGCACTTCAGGATTAAATTACACTGTGTGAATTTAGACAAGTCACTTAACCTCCTTTAGCTTTAGTTGTTGAGATAATTTATGTGAAAGTACTTTGTAAATTATAAAACTTGATTTTATCCTTATTTCCAACATTATCCTCTATTGGCAGCTTTACTACTTTGCATGAAAATACTTGACTTTTTCCATTATTCAGAATCAAAGAATAGCCTCCATTTAGGTCTAGCAGCGTTCTTGATATACTGCAGTTACTTTCTCTTTTCACTTGAGGTTGGTTTGTTGAAATATGAAAATAACCCCCATCCTCTTAAAAATAGTCTACTTTTGTGGTCTCTGATTTTTCACCTTCAATTCAGTCTGTAACCCTTTGCATCTTAGGTTAGGTTTACTGATGCCAAATTCAAGGTCTTTTATTCAGTTCCTGCAACATACCACTTTTTTTTTTTTTTCTACCATTGCCACTCTGTCAAAGGTTTGTCTTGGTTTAGATGATACTACATCCTATTGTCTCTAATTTCTCCATCTCCTCTTCCTTCCTTTTTTACTTTTTAAATTTTGTTTTTAGAGACAGGGAGTCACTCTGTCACCCAGTCTAGAATACAGTGAAACAATCATAGCCCACTGCAGCCTCAAACTCCTGGGAACAAGTGATCCTCCTGCCTCAGCCTCCCAAGTAGCTGAGACTACAGGCATGCACTTTCATGCCTGGTTAATTTTTCAGTTTTTTGTAGGGACTGGTTCTCACCATGTTGCCCAGGTTGATCTTGAACTCCTGGCCTCAAGTGATCCTCCCACTTTGGCCTCCCAAAGTGATAGGATTAAAGGTATGAGCCACCATGCCTGGCCTTCCTCTTCCTTCCTTGTAACCTAAATGTAAATATTCCTTCACTGGTATCCTTGGCTTTTCTGTTTGAGCATTCACATTTTGAATTCATCTGTACTCATGAATCTAATGATTAGCTCTAGTACCTCTCCCCTCTAAATTAAATTCGTATTTTCCCAGCTTATATCCTATGTTTCTGGCTTTTTGTCCCCCCTGGATGTTTCATCATGAACTTAGATTTAGCATGTCCTCAGTTAAATTTATCATCTTCCTTTCCTGTTGTTTTGATTTCCTGTTTCTGTTGATAATTTCTGTTGCCCTTATAGTCATATAGACATGGTACTTTGTACATGGTTCTCTTCTAGTTCCATTCACTTTTAGTCCTATTACCTCCTAATCTTTATGTCGTTATCCCCACTATATCTTGTTCTGATGCTTATTATCTTCTGCTTAGCTTTCTTGAGTACTCTAATTTAATCTCAGATTAATCTTTCCTTCATCAAGTACTTTCAAGAGCTTTCCATTACATGCTGAATAAAGTTCCAACAACTTACTATATGAGGTGTTTTTATATTTTGGTCCTAGTTATCTTTATTTACTTGCGGATCCTCCTCCATTGTGCCTCTTACAATTGATATGTCTGAATTTTTATTCTTACTGTGTTTTCTTGGATTGTCCTTTTGTCTCATCTTCTAATGCCCACATTCTACAGATTCTCAAGGCCCTGCTCAATTACCTTCATTAAATTGATATTAGTCTGTCTCTGATTAAAAGTAATTTAGTGGCCGGGTGCAGTGGCTCAACCTGTAATCCCAGCACTTTGGGAGGCCGAGGTGGGTGGATCACCTGAGATCAGGAGTTCAAGACCAGTCTGGCCAACATGGTGAAACCTTGTCTCTACTAAAAAAATACAAAAATTAGCTGGGCATGGTGGTACACATCTGTAATCCCAGCTACTAGGCTGAGGCATGAGAATCACTTGAACCCAGGAGGCAGAGGTTGCTGTGAGCCGAGATCATGCCACTGCACTCCAGCCTGGGTGACAGAACGAGATTCTGTCCCCCAAAAAAGTGGTCTTCTTCCAAATTTGCAAGACTTGTAGTTTTGTAAGAGATGTATATATAATAACTTCCTATGTTTTCACTGTTAGAGTATGTACTTATTCTACCTGTCTTTGAGACTGCAAGTTTGTTTGGGTAGGATCCATGTCTTTTTTATCTTTGCTCATTGCTCCTAACACAGTGCTGTATACATACTAGATATCTAATACATTATTGACAAATTAATCAAAGTGTACATGTTAAAAGTATATCTTAAATTCACAGCATGTAACATGGTAGATATTGAGAAATTTTTAAGTGTTTTTTGACTTTTTTCTCACATTTTATATATACGTGTTTATATTCATACGTGAAAATAAGATAATGAGACAAGTAAGAGGAACTTAATAGTGTTAAACTTGTATATCTGACTTAATTTGCCATAAAAATTATGACAAGAGTCAAGTTGTTTCTCTTTTGGGTAACTTAATATGATTTTATTTTTCTAGCAAAGTCAGCTGTTACTTGGCCTCACACTGACTTGTATTACATATGTATTTTTTCTTTTGTTACAGGTAGAGTTTTACCCTGTATTTGTAAAAGCACACCTAAGGCACTAAAGTTTTAGAATAAGTTATTTAAAGGAGAAAGATGTTTCTCCAAAGATTAAAAGTAGTACTTTAATGTTAACGTTATACAGTATTATAATGTTCACTAAAAATGAACAATGAACATACAAAGAGAAACTCTAGCAATGTATTTGCATGATTACTGATTTTTTTTCCTAATTTTATTGGGGTACAGGTGGTATTTGGTTACATGAGTGAGTTCTTTAGTGGTGATTTGTGAGATTTTAGTGCACCCATCACCTGAGCAGTATAATGCTACACCGTATTTGTAGTCTTTTATCCCTCGCCCCCTTCCCACTCTTCAACTCAAGTCCCCAGAGTCTGTTGTATCATTCTTTTGCTTCCTCATAGCCTAGCTCCCACATGTCCATGAGAACATACAATGTATTGATTTTCCATTCCTGAGTTACTTCATTAGAATAATAGTCTCCAGTTTCATCGAGGTCACTGCAGATGCTGTTAATTCATTCCTTTTTTTTTGTCTAAGTAGTAGTCCATCATATATATCACAGTGGCCTTATCCACTCATTGAATGATGGGCATTTGGTTTGGTTCCATGATTTTGCTATTGTGAATCTTGCTGCTATAAACATGTGTGTGCAAGTATATTTTTCGAATAATGACTTCTTTTCCTCTGGGTAGATACCTAGTAGTGGGATTGCTGGATCAAATGGTAGTTCTACTTTTAGTTCTATAAGGAATCTCCACACTGTTTTCTATAGTGGCTGTACTAGTTTACATTCCCACCAGCAGTGCAGAAGTGTTCCCTGATCACCTCATCCGTGCCAACATCTGCTGTTTTTTGATTTTTGATTATGGCCATTCTTGCAGGAGTGAGGTGGTAGTATCGCATTGTGGTTTTGATTTACATGTCTCCAATCATTAGTGATGTTGAGCATTTCTTCATATGTTTGTTGGCCATTTGCACATCTTTTTTTGAGGATTGTCTATTCATGAACTTAGCCCACTTTTTGATGGGATTGCTTTTTCTTACCGATTTGTTAGAATTTGTTGTAGATTCTGGATATAGTCCTTTGTCAGATGTATAGATTGTGAAGATTTTCTCCCACTCTGTGGGTTGTCTGTTTACTCTGTTGACTGTTCCTTTTGCCATGCAAAAGCTCTTTAATTAGGTCTCAGCTATTTGTCTTTGTTTTTATTACATTTGTTTTTGGGCTCTTGGTCATGAAATCCTTGCCGTATTTGTAGTCTTTTATCCCTCGCCCCCTTCCCACTCTTCAACTCAAGTCCCCAGAGTCTGTTGTATCATTCTTTTGCTTCCTATGATAGGGCCTATGCCAATAACTAGAAGGGTTTTCTATTGTTATCTTTGAGAATTTTTATAGTTTCAGGTCTTAGGTTTTAGTCCTTAATCCATCTTGAGTTCATTTCTGTATAAGGTGAAAGATGAGGCTCCAGCTTCATTCTCCTACATGTGACTAGCCAGTTATCCCAGCACCATTTGTTGAAAGGGGTGTCCTTTATGTTTTTGTTTGCTTTGTCGAAGAGCAGTTGGCTGTAAGTATTTGGGTTTATTTCTGAGTTCTCTGTTCTGTTCCATTGGTCTGTGTGCCTATTTTTATGTCAGTACTATGCTGTTTTGGTGACTGTGGCCTTACTGTATAGTTTGAAATGAGGTAGTGTGATGCCTCCAGATTTGTTCTTTTTCCTTAGTCTTGCTTTGGCTATGCGGGCTTTTTTTGGTTCCATATGAATTTTAGAATTGTTTTTTCTAATTCTGTGAAGAATGATGGTGGTATTTTGATGGGAATTGCCTTGAATTTATGCATAGCTTTTGACAGTGTGGTCATTTTCACAGTATTGATTCTACCCATCCATGAGCATGGGATGCGTTTTCATTTGTGCCGTCTGTGATTTCTTTCAGCAGTGTTTGTAGTTTTCCTCGTAGAGGTCTTTTGACTCCTTGGTTAATTCTTAAGTATTTTGTTTTATTTTATTTTTTGCAGATATTGTAAAAGGAGTTCTTGGTTTGATTCTCTGCTTGGTTGCTATTGGTATATAGAAGAGCTACTGATTTGTGGACATTAATCTTGTACCCAAAACTTTGCTGAATTGTTTTATCAGTTCTAGGAGCTTTCTGAAGGAGTCTTTAGGGTTTCCAAGGTAAATTATTGTATCGTCAGCAAACAATGACAGTTTGACTTCCTCTTTTTTGATTTGGATGCCGTTTGTTTATTTCTCTGCTCTGGTTGTTCTGGCTAGGACTTCCAGTACTATGTTGAAGAGGAGTCGTGAGAGCAGACATCCTCGTCCTGTTTCAGTTCTCAGAGGGAATGCTTTCAACTTTTCCCTATTCAGTATTATGTTGGCTGTGGGTTTGTCATAGATGGCTTTTATTACATTGAGGTATATCCCTGGTATGCCAGTTTTGCTGAGAGTTTTAATCATAAAGGGATGCTGGATTTTGTTGAACTTTTTTTGCATCTATTGAGATATGTGATTTTTGTTTTTAATTCTGTTTATATGGTATGTCACATTTATTGACTTGTGTATGTTAAACCATCCCTGCATCCCTGGTATGAAACCCACTTGATCATGGTTGATTATCTTTTTGCTATGTTGTCGGATTCGGTTAGCTAGTATTTTGTTAAGGATTTTAACATCTATGTTCATCAAAGATACTGGTCTGTAGTTTACATTTTTGGTTATGTCTTTTTCTGGTTTTGGTATTAGGGTGATGCTGGCTTCATAGAATGAATTAGGGAGGGTTCCTTTCTCTATCTTGTGGAATAGTGTCGAAAGGATTCGTACCCATTCTTCTTTGAATGTCTGGTAGAAATCTGCTGTTAATCCATCTGGTCCTGGGCTTGTTTTTAGTAATTTTTTAATTACCATTTCAAATTTGCTGCTTGTTATTGGCCTGTTAAGGATCTCTAATTCTTCCTGATTTAAGCTAGGAGGGTTGTATTTTTCCAGAAATTCATCCATCTCTTCTACGTTTTCTAGTTTTATGTGCATAATGGTTTTCATAGTACCCTTGAGTGATCTTTTGTATTTCTGTGGTGTCAGTTTTAATATCTCCTGTTTCGTTTCTTAGTGAGGTTATTTGGATTTCCTCTCTTCTTTTCTTGGTTGATCTTACTAATGGTCTATCAATTTTATTTATCTTTTCAAAGAACCAGGTTTTTGTTTCATTTATCTTTTGTATTTTTTGTTGTTGTTGTTTCAATTTTATTTAGCTCTTCTCTGATCGTGGTTATTTCCTTTCTTCTGCTAGGTTGTGTTTGGTTTCTTCTTGTTTCTCCAGTTCTTGTGGCGTGACCTTGGAGTGTCAGTTTGTGCTGTTTCAGTCTTTTTGATGTAGGTGTTGAGGGTTATTAAGTTTTCTCTTAGCACTGTGTTTGCTGTATTACAGAGATTTTGGTAGGTTGTGTCATCATTGTCGTTCAGTTTGAATAATTTTTTAATTTCCATCTTGATTCTATTTTTGACCCAGTGCTCATTCAGGAACATGTTATTTAATTTCCATGTATTTGTCTGGTTTTGAAGGTTCCTTTTGGACTTGATTTCCCGTTTTATTGTACTGTCGTCTGAGAGAGTGCTTGACATGATTTCAGTTATCTTAAATTTATTGAGGCTCATTTTATGGCCTATCAGATGGTCTATCTTGGAGAAAGTTCCATGCGCTATTGAATAGAATGTATATTCTGCGGTTGTTGGATGAAATATTCTGTATATATCTGTTAAATCTATTTGTTCTAAGGTATAGTTTAAATACATTCTTTTTTGTTGACTTTCTGTCTTGATGACCTGTCTAATGCTCTCAGTGGAGTATTGAAGTCCCCTACTATTACTGTGTTGCTGTCTAATCTCATTTCTTAGGTCTATTAGTAATTGTTTTGTAAATTTGGGACCTCCAGTGTTAGGTGCCTATATGTTTAGGATTGTGATATTTTACTGTTGGACAAGGCCTTTTAGCACTATATTATGTCCGTCTTTATCTCTTTTAACTGCTATTGCTTTAAAGTTTGTTTTGTCTGATGTAATAGCTACCCCTGCTCACTTTTGTTGTCCATTTGCATGAAATGCCTTTTTCCACCCGTTCACTTGAAGTTTATGTGAGTCCTTTTATGTAGGTGAGTCTCCTGAAGGCAGCAGATGGTTGGTTGGTGAGTTCTTAACCATTCTGGAGTTCTGTATCTTTTAAGTGGAACATGTAGACCATTTATATTCAATGTTAATAATGAAATGTGATGTACTGTTGCATTCATTGTGCTCTTTGTTGCCTGTGTACTTTGGTTTTTTTGTTTTTTGTTTTTGCTTTTTAACTTGTAGTTTTGTTTTATAGTTCCTATGTGATTCATGCTTTAAAGAGGTTCTGTTCTGATGTGCTTCTAGGATTTGTTTCAAGATTTAGAGCAACTTTTAGCAGTTCTTGTAGTGGTGGCTTGGTAATAGCGATTTCTCTCACCATTTGTCTGAAAAAGACTATTTCTCCTTCGTGTGTGATAATTTCCTTGGGTACAAAATTCTTGGCTAATTGTTTTCTTTGAGGAGGCTGAAGATAGGGCCCCAATCCCTTCTAACTTGTAGGGTTTCTGTTGAGAAATCTTCTGTTAATCTAATAAGTTTTCCTTTATAGGTTACCTAGTGCTTCTGTCTGACAGCTCCTATGATTCTTTCCTTTATCTTAACTTTGGATCACCTGGCAACAATGTGCCCAGGTGATGATCTTTTTGTGATGAATTTCCCAGGTGTTTTCTTTGTGCTTCGTATGTTTGGATGTCTAAGACTCTAGCAAGGCCAGGGAAGTTATCCTCAAGTATTTGCCCCAAATGTGTTTCCAAGCTTTTAGATTTCTCTTCTTCCTCAGGGAACACCAATTATTCTTAGGTTTGGTTGTTTAATATAATCCCAGACTTCTTGGAGACTTGCTTGGTTCATATTTTCTTGTTCTTTTTTCTTTGCATTTGTTGGATTGGGTTAATTCTAAGACCTAGTCTTCAAACTCTGAATTTCTTTCTTCTGCTTGTTCAGTTCTGTTGCTGAGACTTTCCAGAGCATTTTGCATTTCTAAAAGTGTGTCCAAAGTTGCCTGAATTTTGTATTGTTTTTTTTTTCTTTAAGCTATCTATTTCCTTGAATATTTCTCCCTTCACTTCTTGCATCGTTGTTTGGATTTCCTTGCTCTGGGTTTCGCCTTTCTCTGGTGCCTCCCTGATTAGCTTAATGACTAACCTCCTGAATTCTTTTTCAGGTAAGTCAGGGATTTCTTCTTGGTTTGGGTCCATTGCTGGTGAACTCATGTGATCTTTTGAGGGTGTTGAAGAGCCTTGTTTTGTCATATTACCAGGGTTGGTTTTCTGGTTCCTTCTCATTTGGGTAGGCTCTGTCAGAGGGAAGGTCTAGGGCTGAAGACTGTTCTTCAGATTCTTTTTTTTTTTTTTTTTTTTTTTTTTTTTTTTTTTTTTTTTTTTTTTGAGGCGGAGTCTCGCTCTGTCGCCCGGACTGGAGTGCAGTGGCCGGATCTCAGCTCACTGCAAGCTCTGCCTCCCGGGTTTATGCCATTCTCCTGCCTCAGCCTCCGGAGTAGCTGGGACTACAGGCGCCCGCCACCTCGCCCGGCTAGTTTTTGTAATTTTTAGTAGAGACGGGGTTTCACCGTGTTAGCCAGGATGGTCTCGATCTCCTGACCTCGTGATCCGCCCGTCTCGGCCTCCCAAAGTGCTGGGATTACAGGCTTGAGCCACCGCGCCCGGCCTCTTCAGATTCTTTTGTCCCACTGGGTGTTGCCTTGATATAGTACTCTCCGCCTTTTCCTACAGGTGTGGCTTACTGTGAGCCTAACTGCAGTGATGGTTGTCTTTCTTCTGGGTCTAGCCACCCAGTGATTCTACCAGGCTCCAGGCTGGTACTAGGGGTTGTTTGCAGAGACTCTTGTGATGTGAAGTGTCTGTGGGAGTCTCAGCCGTGGATACCAGTGCCAGTGGAGGTGGCGGGCAGGGGGATTCAATGGACTCCGTGAGGGTTCTTAGCTTTGGTGGTTTAATGTTCTATTTTTGAGCTAGTTGGCCTCCTGCTGGGAGGTGGCATTTTCCAGCAGGCATCAGCTGTAGTAGTAGGGAGAGGGACCATCAGTGGGTGGCGACGTAGAACTCCCAAGATTATATGCCCTTAGTCTTCCACTACCAGAGTGGGTAGGGAAGGACCATCAGGTGGGAGCAGGGCTAGGAATGTCTGAGCTCATGCTCTTCTCGGGCAGGTCTTGCTGTGGCTGCTGTTGGAGATGGAGGTGAGATTCCCAGGTCACTGGAGTTGTGTACCTGGGAGGATTACGGCTGCCTCTGCTGAATCATGCGGGTTGTCAGGGAAGTAGGGGAAAGCTGGCAGTCAAAGGCCTCACCTGGCTCCCACGCAAACTGAAGGGCCAGTCTCAGTCCCACCATGCCTTCCCCAAGAGCCCTGTTTCCAGATGGTGGGCAAGATGGGCCTGAAAACTTGCCCCAGGCTACCTGCCTTCTAGCTGTGAAAGAAAGGGGCTTGATTCTTCCCTCCCCTGTGGAGTCTGTAAGATTTGCCCCCCTACCCAGAGTTGTGGCCAGGAGGTTTCTTGCCCCATTCAAATTGTTAAGTTTAGCTAGAGATTTCCTTTTCCCTGTGGAGTTTTACCCCCTGCTCCTCTGGCCACCCTCCCTATGGATCCCTGTAGTGCCAGGCAGGAATGGCCTGCTTGGGGACTCAGCAAGCTCCCAGGGCCTTACAGCGCTTCCTTTACCCCCTGTATTTTGCTCAGCTCTCTAAATTGAGTCAGATCCAGGTGAAGTTGGAAACTTCTGCAAACAGACCTTCAGTTTCTCCAGTGGTGGTGTGTGTTCACGAGAGGAGGGTCTCCCTTTCCCATTTCCGCAGTTGGGGCACTCACAGTATTTGGGGTGTTTCCAGGTCCTGCAAGAGCAGTCCACTTTCTTCAGAGGGTCTGTGGGTCCTCTCGGGATTGCTGGTTTGTTCTTGCAGTCTATCTGGAGCTAAAATTCACTGTGCGAGCCTCCGCACGCTGTTCTGTCTGGAGCTACAATCTAGTCCTGCCTCCTGTCCACCATGATGACCCCTGTCCAGTAATAACTACATGTATGTCACAAATAGCAGTTTACAACGAGTATTGCTGATTGTGCATGCAATAGTAGCCTTCACACTCCCTACTCTCTCTTCTACCAGTTTGTTTTTCTTACCGCTTTCTGTATCTTTGGAATAAAGACTATAATAACAGATCAGGCTGACAATGAAAGGTATCATCTCAATACAAATTGAAAACAGGCTTGTTCTAGTCCAATGCTGCTAAAACATTGAGCTAATCATCATAATATTAAGAGAATCATATCAGGGAAGATCCTGAAAGTAATAAACTGTTCTTGGGTAGTTACAATCTTTAAGGAGATTGTGAACATACAACAATTATACTTTTTGACTATGGCAAAGTCCTAATCATTGAATGTACTGTTTGTCAAAGCTAGCCAAAGCATGTATTGTTTATGTGCACTCTTGAGGAAGGTGATGCCATCAGGATAAGGCAAGGCCTATATATTTCCTCATGCAGTGAAAGGTTAAAGATTATCAAAATGTTATGGAATTGAGAAGAGAAATCAGCATAAAAACTGTGGGCTTTAAAGTCCTAAATCTTACCATGACAAGTCCTTTGTCACTTGTTAGTGTGGAACGTTGGCATCCTGTTTAATGTCTTTGAGCCTCAACTTAGCCATTTGAATATGTCAATATTGAATAACTGTGTAGTTATTGTGCAAACTTAATGAACTGATTTCCTTCTTCATAAATTCCTTAAGTTATGAATTTCTTTTAAGTGAAGAATGCCTTCTGCCCAAAGGTGGAAGATTCAGCAACTTGACTGAATCTTAGGTATATTCCTGGGCTTTAAGATATTTAATGTAGTATATACTGGTTACAGATAAGTAAATTGAAACCAAGTCAAGTGATTTAACCACAATTATAATTAAATATAATTAGTGAAAAACATGGAACTAAACAGGTCTTTTCTTTATTCTTTTTACTGTTGTTTAATGTACCCTTTGTTTAATTACAGATACATGTACATTTCCTAATTGGGTTTCAAGGATTTTTTTGTTCTTTGTAGGACTGACTGATTTTTTTTTACAGCTTTAATTTTAAATGCTCACATTACTTAACATTCTTCTGGCTGAAAGGGCTATAATTGCTTTTTTCTTATTGTGACTGCTATTTAGGAACTTGCATTGTACTGTTGAAACTTTATTCAACTATATTATACCATGGGAAATTGGATTTTAGGTCTGGAAAAAAATCTGAAGGCTTGAAAGTATGATCACGTCTTAATGACATAGAATAAAATAAACTACTAAACTAAGGATATTTTATGTATTGCTCAATTTATGTTTTTTGTTTTAGATGGAAATAGAGAAGCTGAAAAAAGCTATCCTGTCTTCTTGAGGTAGTGTGGACCTGGTGTTCATAATGTTCCAGGGATTCAGAAGCAACACTATGAACTTCAGCTGACTTGTTACTTAAAAATTGTGAATGCTGGTGTTGTGATAAATATGAGTAAATGAAGTATAATATCTATAGAAACGTAGAGTGAGGGTGAATTTATATATATATATATTTTGTTTTGCCAATATGAAGAAAAAGAGGCCTTATTTCTTAACTGTGCTGGGATTGCAAACACTTTTTAAAAAATTGTTTGCTTGAAAATACTACTGAATATATATAAATAAGAATGTGCACAGTAGTTTTTTTATTGAAACTTGTATTATTTTTAAAGAGATCTATACTATAAATATGGTGATATATTTACAAGTAATCTGTAAGATACACTATTTGAGAGGGACAGATTAGCTTTTTAGTAACTATAGTCACTACTTTTTCCATAATGCATAAGGGATATAAACTGTGTTTGTATGTGTATGTGTATATATATATATTTTTACTTTTATCCTCTTACCCAAGGTTACACTGTTGTGCCTGTTTGTCTGCAATGCTGTTTATATTTTGGGTGATGAAATAGGAGTTTCCTTAGCTATATACACCAGATTACTCACCCATGCATATAGTAAGAACTAATGAATAATCAAAATAATTTCATCAACTTTTAGAATATTTTATGTTGCTTGCACTATAGGAGTCATAAAAGGAACTTAGTTAAAATATGTTGAACTGTTAAACATTTGGGGAAATATGAACTGTATTTTAAATTTGTTAGGTCTGAAGAATCTAAAAGTGTTAATTTAACCCTTAACTTGTGCCTAGAAACTACAGCACATATAAAATATGTAAACACCAGCCTATTGCTGTACTTTTCTGCTATTTTACAGTCTCAAATATTGCTCATTATCGTGTCAATTTCATGCTTCTCCTTCTGACTTTTAATAATGGTAATAGGAAAACAAAACCCAGAGCTTTTCAGAACTTCAGTGTGAGGTTTCCTATTTTGACAAGTTATCTTGTAAATACTCAGGTTTTATGATGTATACGTTACCTGATAGACCAAACTAACTCATGGAGATATTTTGAACTATTATTTAGGTACAAACTTTATAATGAATGTTAGTATGTCATAAAATAAAACATTACAGCTTATTTAAAACCAAATATAGTTGAAGATATTTAAAATACATTTTCACAGAATGGATGAATTAGTTGTTTCTTCAGAGTTACTTATGAACAGTTGAATGCTTTAAAATGTTCTATCTGTAGGTAACATCTAAAAACACAAGTGGGTTTATTTAAATTTTTAAAATTTGAAATTTTTTATTTGCAAAAAATTAGGTTTTGTGCTTTATTATATAGCAAATGAGTGTCAGATTTTTGAATACCAGTGATTATGTTTCCATTTTTTTTTAGTTTTAAACCACCAAACCAATATTTTGCCTTTACATTTTAATCTCATAATAAAGAAATCTTATGTAAATGAAATTGTCATGTTTCAAATAAAGAGAACTGAAGTAGAAAATAGAAATGCCAGTAAACAACATAATATTTAATTTACAACTTACATTAGGGGTTTGGGGGATTGCTAATTATATATTGAGAATATATATTAGAACTCTTCAAAATGGGCTCTTCCAATGAGGTCACTACTGAACAAAATTGTTCCCTCCTCTTCTGTTAAATAAAATAGATTTAAATGACTAGTCAAATGAATTTTTTCCTTCTTGTTAAATAAATTTCCTTCTTGTCATTATTTTCTTTTAATGACAAACCTTAGGTAAAATAAAAACATTGTAATCCTAGAAATTATCCTCCAGCTTTCTCACCTGAAAATCTATTGAAGCGATCCCTGGTCATCCTAATAATGGGATGAGGGAAGTTTCCAGCAGATTTCAGGCTGTTCTTAAAGTTTTTGTTGGCCATTTTCTCACTAGTACATAAAATCAAGATGCTTATGAGCATGAAAATGCATTTAAAGTTTTTGCTTGTGTACTCCTCAGTCAGAATAGAAAAATAACTGAAATACTTTTATCTTTCTGTCTTTGATAAAACAGTAAAGAAAACCAAACAAACCCAGGCCTGATGGGAAAAATGATTCCTTTATTCTAGCAATGTTACTCCTTGCTGTTGGTATGGGAAATTTTAATAATTTCTGTTACTAAAGTTCATGTCACAAAATGATATGTAATAATCTTTACTTGGGGTAAGTCATGAATTTTTTTTCTACATATGAGTATAAAAGACGAAAGTGAACAGCATGGAATCTCACTGCCAAATTATTAGTGAATGTATAGTTCATGTATTCTTTGAGACACACAGTATCATTAATTTCCGAATTGTATTTCAGGGTTATTTTTTGTCTGTGACCACTAAACTTCTGTCTTAATATAAAGCTGTTACCTTCTACAGAATTTAAGTCTGAAGATGTAAAGAGAGATCGGGCCTTGTGTAACAGAAGATAACTCTTTTTTCTGCTCTTACTGTGATCACAGAAAAATAAAAAATCCAAATGCTCTCTAGATTTGTTGATAAACGTTTTATGCCTGCATTTAAACTTGAAATGTACGAGCAGAATGAGACAATCAGTTAAATCAGAAATGAGAAGTATTATAATGTAATGGCCTTGTTTTGCTGTAGCAATAAAATGACCAAGTGCAATGACTTGATTTAATAAAATCATATTTTAAAAGCTGCTGCTATGAATATTTTTGGCTATGAAATTTTACCCTGACTTGCTTTCAGTAACTCTTATGTAATGCAGTTGATGTTGTAACCTAACATTCCAAAAAAAAAAAAAAAAAAAAATGAAAGGGGGAATCTCAAAATAGTATATACTTCACTAACTTGTTTACAGGTGCTGTATAAAAAGCATGCTTCTCTCTCGAAAAATTAATAATAAAGGATTTTATTGCCAGTTGTGTCAGTCTTTATTGGTTATTTTTTGTTAACTTTAGCATTTGTGTATTGCAGAGTATGATGAAAATTATACTTCAATTCAATTTATTATTACTTCAATTCCCAAATACAAGAATAAATAGTAAACTGAAAACGTTAAAAATGCTAGACCTGTATGACTTTTACTGAACTTTTCTGAGTCTGGTTTTTAATCTGAAACTGAGATAATAATTTCTACTTTACAAGATTATGGGGAGAATTTGCAATAGTTTATCTAAAGGGCTTTATACTATGCTTGGCATAGAGTAGTTTAAAAAAAAAATGGAGGCTGCTGTTTTACCCTTTTAAAAAGCATTTTACAGTGATGGATGTGATATAAATTAGATGGATAAGGTTAAGAAAAAGGAGGCATTGTACATCCTTTCCTCCTGAAAGGAGGAAAGTATAGTATCCCTTTCTTTGGGGAGATGCTCCTTTCATTTGTATTATATTGTTCAAAGGGGAGCTGCTACCATCTTACAGATTCTACCTCCTTGACCACTCAGGAATTATCCCTTGAGAGAGTACTTGGCTCAAACTGAGCTACTGACTTAATCAGAGAATGAAATTTTTAAAATTGGAAACAAAAAGAGCTAATCTCAGTGTGGGAGCTCTCCACAGTTTTGTTTTTCTGTCATCTGGAAAAAGCTGATTTGAAAAACAAAATTTAGTAGAGCATTGATAGATGGAAACAGAATCTGGAAGGACTTTGAAACTGATTGTAGCTGTTGCTGAGTCTCAGCTGTCTATTTCTTGGTTCTTTAAATACGCACAAACTTACTCATAAAAGCTTGTTGGGTTTCTGAACTCATAACCGAAAAAGTCCTAATAAATGCAGAAAACAAGATGAAACCAGGGGAACATGAAGGTCCACATACTTTTGCTGAACATAGATCACATATAGCTTTAGAGATTCTAGAAGTGTGCTGGAAGATTTGAAACAGAAGGAATAGGACACTCTAAAGCAATGTGGAAAATTGGTGTGTCAGATAAGATTTTTAAAATCTTATTTAAAACATTTCTAGTTCTTACTGGCTTTTATAAGCGCTAGACAAAACACTTTGGAGGCATATAATGGTAAAGTTTTGGACTATAGAATTTGTGTTTGAAGAGTGCAGATGGTTTTGTCTGAAAATACAATTTGCAAATTTATCCCAGTTCTAGGAAATAAAAGCAGGTAGCAGTGTAACTCACCTGGATTTATTAGGCTCTATTCTCAAGATGCAAGAGAAACTGGGTCTGGGTGTTGAAACATTTTTTCCGAATCCTGTTATTGCATTTATTTGACCACTCACACCATTTTTGTGAATCTGCTGTTCTCTGTAAGGAAAATAAACTCACAAATAGATACTAGTATTTTTTGCATAGAGCCAATAATTTTTTTCTGTCATCCTCAGGTGTGGCTATTTTGCAACTATTGAATGGTATTATTTCCTATCAGGTTCCAAGTGTTTCCTACTGCCATTTCAGTTCCCTTTAAAAGTATGTGAGTAAAGTTATTGAAAGTAAAACTACATTTTAAACTACGTTGACCAACTTTTTTTTTTTTTTTTTTTTTTTTTTTGAGTCAGGGTCTCGCTGTTACCCTGGCTAGAGTGCAGTGGTGCAGTCTCGGCTCACTACAACCTCTGCCTCCTGGGCTCAATAAATCCTCCTGCATCAGCCTCTTGAGTAGCTGGGACTAGAGGTGCATGCCACCATGCCCACCTAATTTTTTTTTTTTTTTTTTTTCCTTGAGACTGGGTTTCACCATGTTGCCCAGGCTGGTCTTGAACTCCTGAGTTCAGGCAATCCACGCCGCCCCCCTCAGCCTCCCAGAGTGCTTGGATTACAGGCATTAGCTACCATGCCCAGTGAGTAACAATTCTTTAATAAAATCACATGTTAAACGTTTCATGGTAGAGTGGAATTTTAGAGAGATTCCTGAATATTAACTGAACAGAATGCAAATGAAGTGACAGAGTGGTGACATTTTTTACTGTCTTTTCCTCCCTTGAAACTCACTAAAAACAGTAAATACAATGAAAAAGATTTGCCATTAATAGATTAAAAAGCAGATTTAAGATAAAAACATTGTTTTTCAGATGAAATAAGGAAGCCACAATTTATAATAGTAAAAATACCTTCCAAATATTTTGGAGGGAGCAACCTGAAATCTGATACAAACTTTCCCAGTCTTTGTGCCAGATGCAGATTTCTTTAAAAGGCCCATCTGATCTTTGTAGGCTCAAATCCTCTGCAGAAGAATAGCTGGGAAATGTGAAACTGAAAGAGAAGCCCCACTAACTGTGAGCCCTAATAATTTGAAGGCTGAAAACCAAGGGGAGGGAGACATGCTCTTAGGGAAGACAGATGTAATGAGAGAATATTTTGGATAACATAATTTATAGCTCTTCCTCCTTCCTGTGCTATTCAGCAAATAACTGACACCATGGAAAGGTGAGGAATCAGACACAAGTATCCTTATGGATACCTGTGTTTTATATAACAGAAAAAAAAGTCCAGAAGAAAAGCTTGATTAAAATCCTTTATGTCCCAGGAGGAACAAAATGACACGATATGTAACACCAAGACATATAACACCAAGACATCTGTTAAGTTATGGAACTTTAAAGAAGAATATTGACTCAAAAAGAAGTTGAAGTTTTTAATCGACTAAACACACCATAAGTAAATTTGAAACGTATTTAAGGCTGTACCACTGAGAAGAGCAGCAAGGCCAGATGATGGCTGTGTTTTATTTGGTCTTTAAGCTACTCAAACTGTAGAAAATTTCATGAATTCACCCAATTTATTTTATGAATCCAGTATAACTAAACCTGATTATCATAAACCAATCTCAGGGAAAGATTTCATATCAGGAAGTTTATCAATCTTAATGCATTATATGAAATTATAAGAAAATGTTCACTTTGATGAAGGGGTTTCGCGTACTGGGTATGGTGGTGAAGAACACAGTAACAAAATGGTACCACTGTCTTGATGTGTGCCTAGCAGTTCTAGTCACCACTGCATTTACACTAGTTGTGCAAATCTCAACACAAAGCAGCTAGCATCTTCGTATTATCATGAAAGTAGTTTTGACCTTGTGGACCACACTTTGAGAACCGCTGACGTAAAATGACCTAGTATAGTCTTTAGCATGTAGTAGACAATCAGTAAACGTTTAGTGGATGAATAAATAAGTGACAAAAGGGAGGTATTCTCTCTACCCCTTGTCTTTACCGTCTCCTACCTTTTCTTCCTTCCTCAAGTATTCAAGTATAAGATCTCCTCAAAACTAAGCACTATCATGCCGATTGCTATAAAATAGACATTCTTCCAGGGACTGAATTAGGCTCTTAAAAGGTATTTAACAAGTTTTATATAGTGGACTTCAGATGGTCAGTTTACCCTACATTTTATAGTAAACTTACCTTTAAAAGTAGGCATCACATCAAACACTCATAGCTAGTGTTTATATTGTGTTTACCATGTACGAAGTGCTATTTCAAGTAATCGCTAATTTACCTGTCTATCCTATCTAATCATCTCAACAATCCTATGTGCTAGGAGGTATTATACTCCACAGATGAGGAAAGAGGCTAAGGAAGGTTAAGCAACTTGGCCAAGGCCACTGAGCATTTAATAAGGGCAGGAGCTGAACTCAGCCCGAGAAACCGAGTTTTGAAGCCTGTGCTTTTGCTCATAAGCTTTATTGCCTCTCTACATAGATAATACGTAGGAAAGAAGGAGCCTGCATGGGGAATCTGAATTTCTTCTAGTCTAGTCTTACTTCTTTCACTCTTTGTAATCCTTTATATTAAGTCTATCAAAGTTTTTCCATCAATAGGAGACTAAATGTAAAGTCTGTTTTCAGTGATCTCATAGTTTTTAGATTTGTCTGTGATATGGTCACACAAGATTTTGGGAAACATTCTTCATTTCTTAGTGTACATCTTTGCAAACTTAAATGGTTTTCATGACCTTTCAGCAAAAACACAGGAAACAATCCTACTTAGCTTCCATAAAGAAATTAAATGGGCTGGGCATGGTGGCTTATACCTGAAATCTCAGTACTTTGGGAGGCTGAGCTGGGAGGATTGTTTGAGCTTAGAGACCAGTCTGGGCAACATAGGGAGACCTTGTTTCTACTAAAAACAAAAACAAACAAACTGGGTGTGGTGGCATGCATCTGTAGTCTCAGCTACTCGGGAAGCTGAGGCGGGAGAATCACTTGAGCCCAGGAGGTTAAGGCTGCAGATTGCGCCACTGCACTCCAGCTTGGGCAACAAAATGAGGCCCTGTCTTTCAAAAAAAAGAAAAAAGGAAAAGAAGAAAATTAAATGACCACTAGATGGCAGTCAAATAAAGCTCAGCTTATACGTGTCTTGAGGAAACCATAAACAGGTAGCAGCTGCAAATAAAATCAGAGAAGGCTCCAGCCTTCACCCAGAACTGGGACAAAACCACCCTACTTCCCTAGCCTGATTACTTCCCCAAGCTAAGTGCCACATGATAGGGTAAAAAGAGTTGGGGCCTTGAAATTGAACTGATCTGGCTTTGCTGGCTCTAAAAATGAGTAGCTGTGTGAACTTGGCAAATCACTCAAGTCTTACCACTTTCCTTATCTAAAAAGATCTAAAAATTTTGTGTTACCCCAATTTAAACCCTTTCCTTCTTGCCATTTACTCAGGGAAGAGGGAGAAAGGAGGCCCTGAGCTCTGGTAGAGCAAGTCGGACAGCAGCAACAAAACTATCTTGCTCTTGTTTGTCATTTCTGTTGGATGTTGATGCCTTGAAGGCTCCTCTGACCCCAGGTCACTGCAGTGAGTCCTGAACCCTTTTTCACATGTGTTATTTGCCACTTCCGGTCCTTGATTCTCTGGTGGCACCTCCTGTTCCTCCATTTTGTCCTGCAGTGTGCTTCTACCTCAACCAGGCCAAAGACAAAGCAAATTCCATTTGTGGTTGCTTATGTAACAAGCTCATATAATAGTTTTGTAGTGAGCTTTGTGCTCCAGGCTTCTTAAAGAGTTTCTGGTGGGACATCTCTTGTTTTGCCACTTCTGTCTTTTCCCTATGTGAAGTCTAGTAAAATTCTTATAGAATTGGAGTCTGCCAGTACAGTCCAGGACAGGTGGTCAGTGGAGAGTCTATGGTGCCATGGCCATGCCTGAAAAAGCAAATCCGTTTCCTGCCCAAATTCTAAGCAGGAAATGACTTTTGTCTCCAAAATGGGGTTAAAATGTCCATATTGTGGTGATGATGTTACTGTAGGGTCACAGAAGCAAAGAATAGTCCTACCCCAGAAGGAACGTGGTCACCTGAAAGACTTTAGAAGTGAAACATGCTATATAAGAGGACAGAGGAAGACAACATCACACAGATCTTTCCACTGACAAAATAGCCAGCCATCTGCAGTATGCTTTAGGGACAAGCAAGACCTTTCATGAATGTCAGTAAGTCTTGACCCAGGGCTTAGACAGTATTTTGAACAAGTGACAAAACTAGTGATTATGATTCTTAATAGTGATAAAAATCCTGGAGCATGAGCAAAACATCATAGTATACATAAAAGTATTCAGGGACTGTTTCCTTAGTCTCACCAACATTATCACCAGTTTCATGGAGGGAGAGGGAGAAGTAGAGAATGAAATAAAGTCTATTGAATTTGCGAATGTATGTGTAATGCAAAAATGCCTTTATGTTCGTTTATTTTATCTTGATCTGAGCCTTTGTTCTTACTGAGGCAAGAAAAAAACGTCCATTCAAAGGCAACATTCTCATCTGGTTTATTAATTAATTGATTATTATTATTTTTGTGAGATGGAGTCTTGCTCTGTTGCCCAGGCTGGAGTGCAGTGGCATGATCTCAGCTCACTACAACCTCTGCCTCCCAGCTCAAGCGATTCTCGTGCCTCAGCCTCCCAAGTAGCCGGGATTATAGGAATGTGCCACCGTGCCCAGCTAATTTCTGTGTTTTTTGTAGAGACATGGTTTCGCAATGTTGGCCAGACTGGTCTCAAAAACTCCTGACCTCCAGTGGTCTGCCCGCGTTGGCCTCCCAAAGTGCTGGGATTACAGGCATGAGCCACCGTGCCGAGCTGTCATCTGGTTTAAATTATAAATCACTGCATATATAAAAGAAGTAGCAATCAACATAAAGTTCTCTTGGGCTGTTTCTCCTCGCACAAGAGAAACACACTAAGTGTTCTTAGTGTGGTGTCTGTGTGTGCAGAAAGCGGATACATCCTCTAGGGAGCAGGAGGAGACAAGACTCCATGTTTCTGAGCCTCTTGCTCTCCTCTGCCCCTTTAGTTGAGTATTGACGTGAGAAGACATCCCACCTCTTGCCTGCCCCTTGTTCTTGCTGTCTGTGTCAGAGCTTCTCCTGTGCAGAACCAGAAGGGCTCTGGATTAGCTTTCTATTACCGCTGTAATTACCACAAATTTAGTGGTGCAAAAACAGTAGACATGTATTATTTTATATGCTGAAGGTCAGAAGTCTGACATGAATCTCAGTGGGCTAAAATTAAGGCTTCTAAAGGAAGCTCTAGGGGAAAAATTCCTTTCCTTGCCTTTTCCAGCTTCTTTAGGCTGCTGGTATTTCTTAGTTCATGGCCCCCTTTCTCCATTTTCAAAGCCACCTGCAGAGGGTTGAGCCCTTCTTAAACTACAATCCTCTATCCTTCATGCATAATCACCTCTCCCTGATTCTGTTTCCCTCTCCACTCTTAAAAACCCTTGTGATTACATTTGGCCCACCTGTCTGAAGGTTCTTAATCACATTAGCAAAATCCTTTCTGCTGTGTAAGGTAACGTAGTCACAAATTCCTGGGACTAGAATGTGTATATATCTAGGCAGCAGTGGTGGGGGGTGGCGGGGTGGATTTTTCTGCCAGCCACAGGCTCTCTGCTTCCTGTCAGATTGAAATGTTCCTATATCCTAGCCTTCTTTTCCCTATGCTGTGGTATTCCACCCTTCCCTTCTTTATGGCAGTAATGGAAGGCTGCAAACGAAGGATTTAGCTTACCAGTGAGAGAAAGTACTTTTTAGGGGGTGTGTTTTAAAAAATCATCCCCAGTATAAATAGTGACTTGCCCAGAGAGTTCTCGGATCAGACTTGGAACTGTGCCATGCTATACAAATTCTTTGTAATATTCATAATCCTTGGAGGTAAAAACAAAATAGAACCAAACAATACAAAGAATGCTTTAAATATCATTTTATATCCAATGGATAGCTGGACTGGCTGGATGATACCTTTCTGTTAACCAAGACTCTGGTGCCCCAAATGAGAAATTCTAGGTAAGTAGAAACCTCATAGTATTTTCACCTTTAAAGTTCTTCGGCTGTTGTTTTGTTTCATAGTTTTTTGTTTGTTTGTTTTGTTTGTTTTTGTTTGTTTGATTTTTGGCATTGTCTGTTGTCTATATGGCATTACTGCCACATCCTTGTGTGATCTTCACCACATCGCAGATGAGAAGCCAGGAAGTAGTATCCTACAATCCCCTTCTCCTAAGGGTTGAAAGGCAAACGAGAAGAGACTGTTCTCCAGGTGTAACTGTGGGTACATGCAGGCAGACTGCAGGCCAAGAAGTGGCAGAACTAGCAGGGCTGCTCTTCGGAACCAACCACACCTGAGCTGGGGCAGCTTTTTGGGAATCACTTACTTCGAAGTTCTTCTTGGATCCCTTCCAGCACAGCTATGTCTTTCCAAGCCCTTTGTTTCTTTCCTACTCCCTTTCCTCCCTTTGGAGCAGTAGGTGTTTCTTGAAGGCTCTGTGATTTGTAGTGAGCTCTCGGAAAGCAATGGGCTTGGAGCTGTAGGCTGAGATTTTTGGGATAGCTCCCATTGTTGTTCCCCCAGCCCTTCCAACAGGTGTACAAGGCCCACTCGCTAGATTATAACCCTTCATATTTGGAATGCAGAATTGAATCAGCTTTCTCAACTGAATTTTGACTGATGACGAATTTTGTTTTGCATTTTTTGCTAATTTAAATTACATTTTTGTTGTGAAAACTTGGAAAATATCAAGACTATAAAAAGTTTCTACAAGCCACTAAAGAAGAGGTAACAATTATAAACATTTTTGTTTCTTTACATATTTTTTTTCATATTGTATGTATAGATACATAAAAATCACTTCATTTAAAAACTTTTTAAATTAAATTTTTATTTTTATAGATTGAGGGGGTATAAGTGCAGTTTTGTTATATGGATATATTGTGTAGTGGTGAGGTCTTGACTTTTAGGGTACTCATCACTTAAATAGTGCATCTTGTACCTATTAGGTAATTCTTCATCGCTCACCCAGCTTTCCACATCTCCAGTGTCTGTTCCACTCTCTGTGTCTATGTGTACACATTAGTAGCTCCCAGCCATAAGTGAGAGTACGCAGTCTTTATTTGACTTTCTGTTTCTGAGTCATTTCACTAAGGATAATGGCCTCCAGTTCCATTCATATTGCTGCAAAAGACATGATTTCATTAATTTTTATGGCTGAATAATATTTTGTAAGAATATTATATATTCTATATATAATATATATAATATTATATATTCTATATAATATTATATATACATGCATGAGATCATACAATTTTCCCAGCACCATATATATATAATATATAATGTATGTGTATGTTATATATTATATATATACACATTATATATGTGTATATATTATATATACATCTTCAATAATTTCCTTTATTCAGTATCTGATGATGGACACTAAGATTGATTCCATATCTTTGCTATTGTGAATAGTGCTGTGATAAATATATGAGTGCAGATATCTTTTTTAAATATAATAGTTTCTTTTCTTTGGGGTAGATACCTAGTGTGATTGCTGGGTAGAATGGCACTTCTATTTTTAGTTCTTTGAGAAATCTTCACACTGTTTTTCCATAGGGGTTGTACTAATTTACATTCCTACCAACAATGGGAAAAAGCATTCCCTTTTCCCCACATCCTTGTCAACATCTTATTTTTTTGACTGTGTAGTAATAGCCATTCTGACTGGTGGTATCTCATTGTGGTTTTAATTTGCATTTACTTAATGATTAGTGATGTTGAACATTTTTTTCATGTACATCTGGGCCATTTTTATGTTTTCTTTTGAAAAATATTTGTTCATGAGTTTGCCTGCTTTTTAATGGGGTTGGTTTCTTCTTGTTGTGTTGTTTGAGTTTCTTGTGGAATCTGGACATTAGTCCTTTGTCAGATGCATAGTTTACAATTATTTTCTCCCATTCTGTAAATTGTCTGTTCACTCTGTTTATTATATATCTTTTGCTGTACAGAAGCTTTCTAGTTTAATTAAGTCACATTTATTTATTTTTGTTTTTGTTGAATTTGTTTTTGGGGTCTTAGTCATGAATTCCTTGCTGATGCCAAGGTCTAGAAGAATTTTTCCTATGTTTTCTTCTAGAATTTTTACAGTTTCAGGTCATACATTTAAGTCTTTAATCCATCTTGAGTTAATTTTTTGTATATGGTAAGAGATATAGGTCCAGTTTCATTCTTCTGCATGAGATCATACAATTTTCCCAGCACCATTTATTAAATGGGGTGTCCTTTCCCCAGTGTATGTTTTTGTTGACTTTGTTGGAGATTAGTTGGCCGTAGGTATATGGCTTTATTTCTGAGTTCTCTATTCAGTTTCATTGGTCTGTTTGTGTGTTTATGTACCAGTTCCATGCTGTTTTGGTTATTAAGGCTTGTATAATTTGAAGTCAGATAATGTGATGCCTCTAGCTTTGTTCTTTTTCTTAAAATTGCTTTGGTTATTTGAGTTCACTTTTGGTTCCATATAAGTTTTAGGCTTGTTTCTTCTAACTCTGTGAAAAATGATATTGGCATTTTAATAGCAATTGCATTGAATCTGTGATTACTTCGGGCAGGATGATCATTTTAACAATATTTATTCTTCTGATTCATGAGCATGGGATGTTTTTTCCATTTATTTATGTTTTCTACAATTTCTTTCATCAGTGTTTTGTAGCTTTTTGTTTTGTTTTGTTTTTGTTTTTGTTTGTTTGTTTGTTTGTTTGTTTGTTTGTTTTTTGAGACAGCCTCCCACTCTGTCGCCTAGGCTGGAGTGCAGTGGCACAATCTTGGCCCAATGCCACCTCGAACTTCCAGGCTCAAATGATCCTCCCACTTCAGCCTCCTGAGTACCTGGAATTACAGGCGAGTGCCACCATACGTAGCTAACTTTTGTATTTTTTTTAGAGACAGGGTTTCACCTGTTGCCTAGGGTGGGTTCTGAACTCCTGAGCTCAAGTGATCCACCTGCCTCGGCCTCCCAAAGTGCTGGGATTGCACGCATGAGCCACTGCACCTGGCCATAGTTTTCCTTGTACAGATCTTTCACCTACTTGGTTAAATGTATTCCTAGATATTTTATTTTATTTTTAGCTGTTGTAAAAGGAGTTGAGTTTTTGATTTGTTTCTCAGCTTGATCGTTATTAGCTTATAGAAAGGCTACTGATTTTTGTATGTTGATTTTGGATCTCGAAACTTTACTGAATTCATTTATCAAATCTGGGAGTCTTTTGGAAGAGTCTTTAGGGCTTTTTAAGGTACAAGATCATATTGTCAGCAAATAGAAATAATTTGACTTCCTCTTTTCCAGTTTGGATGCCTTTTATTTCTTTCTCTTGTGTGATTGTTCTGGCTAGGATTTCCAGTACTGTGTTGAGTAGGACTAGTGAAAATGGGAGTCTTTGTCTTGTTCCAGTTCTTAGGCTGAATGCTTTCAACTTTTTACTCCTCAGTATGATGTTGGCCGTGCATGTATCACATACAATTTTCTTCTTCCTTTTTAAAAAAAAAATTTTTTTTTTAAGTTCTGGGTTACATGTGCAGGATGTGCAGGTTTGTTACATAGGTGAATGTGTGCCATGGTGGTTTGTGGCACCTATCAACCCGTCACCCAGGTATCAAGCCCAGCATGCATTAGCTCTTTTCCCTAATGCTCTCCTCATCCCCGCTGACAGGTCCCAGTAAGTGTTGTTCCCCTCCCTGTGTCTATGTATTCTCATTGTGCAGCTCCCACTTATAAGTGAGAACATGTGGTATTTGATTTTCTGTCCCTGCATTAGTTTGCTGAGAATAATGGCTTCCAGCTTCATCCATGTCCCTACAAAGCACATGGTCTCATTCCTTTTTTATGGGTGCATAGTATTCCATGGTGTGTAATGTAGTACATTTTCTTTATCCAGTCTATCATTAATGGGCATTTGAGTTGATTCCATGTCTTTGTTATTGTGAATAGTGCTGCAATGAACATATGCTTGCAGGTTTTTTGTTTCAAAATAACATAGTATATACATGTTTGGATATTTTATCACTTGATATTTTGTTATTTTTTTCACATTATTAGATAGTCCTCAAAACATGAACTTATATGCTGTATAATATTCTATCATATGCTTTTACTATATTTAACAAATTTACTATTGTTTGACATTTACATGAATTTCAGTTTTTCACTATTAAAAATAACATTGGGATAAACATTCTTTTACATGAACACCTGGACACATCTCACCTAAGAGAAAGGCCTATAAGTGGCATTACCAGTTGGGTTAAAGGTATGAGCATTTTTAATGCTTTTAATACATATGGCCAGGGGTGCCCTGAATAAATTGTACCAATTTATACTTCACACATGTCTCTTAAGAAGGCTTTATGAGTCTGCACGGGCTATAGGTAGGCTGACCATACATCCCAGGTTACCCCAGAGACCCCAGCATACCCTGGCATTAATGATAAATTCTGTGGCAACCCTAGTTACAGATGACATTAATACAAGTCCATAGTAAGGCGGGGAGAGAAAGTGAGACTAGAAGGCTCTTTAGTAAGCCAATGTCCTTTTGACCACAATGCTTTGTCCCAGATTAAGCTTTTCCATCTTACCTTGACTTTTTGTGGCATTAAGACGATTCTTTACCATGAAGCATTGTGTTTCTAAAGCTAATGGTCTGCTAGAAATTCTACTTGTTGCTCTTCTAGGCCTCTCTGAAGACAGATCAGATTGACAAGCTGGTACCAGGGACTCAGACTCGATAGTTTCTGACATCTAAAACCCTTCCCAGTGTTGATCTGCACTAATTTTTCCAGTTTTTTTCCTGTTATACTCATCCTCTAGGCTCACATGCTCCAAGCTACACTATAGTAATAACATTAGTGTTAGAAGGTGTAGTAATAGTCATGGTAATAATCAAAGTAGTAATAGTAGTAGTAATGATAGCTAACACTTATTAAAGACTTTTTATAATGTGCCAGACCGAATATTACTATTTTAAGTGATTTTACTTGCATTAAATCAAACAGCCATATAAGGCAGGCAATATTACCAAATCCTGTATTTAGCTACAAGTAATAAAAATAATAATAAAGTGTTAGTTTTTTTTTTTCCTCACAGTGTCATAAGTCAGGAGGCGGCCAGTCTAGGACTTTTGTAATGGCTCAGGGGAGGTATCAAGAACCACATCTTCTCTAACTCTGATTCAGTCATTCTTAGCACACACTTTCATTCTAATGTTTACAAAATAGCAATTGCATCTGTGTTCCAGCTAGAAAGAGGAAAAGGGTGAGTTGGCCAAATGATTATGCCTACTAAATTTACTCCCCTCACTCTACTTCTATTTAGTGGGAAAAATAGTAACTTTTCCAAAAGCCCCACCCAGTGACTTCAACTAACATCTCATTGGCCAGAATTTGGTCATATCCCCAAGCCTAGTTGCAAGGATCTGTAGAAAGGTACATATTGTAACCAAGCACACTGCTACCCAGAAAAAAAATAGAGCTCAGTAAAAAGGAAAAAGGGAGCATAAACATCGAGCAGACAAATCACAGTGTCTGCCACATCCGTATTTACAGAGGAGCAAACTGAGAAAAGAGGAGGTTAAGTTAATTTGCTCAGGTTCACATAGCTGGAAAGTGATGAAGTAAGCTTTCACAAAGTGAAGTTCCAGTACAGTGGATCTTTATGCTTTGAGAATTTCCCAATAGTTATGTCCTTTTACACCAGAAAATGCTCTCATACACCTATATACACAGTTTTGTCTACAGTTTTAAGAGTTTTGTGTATCTCTAAAGCTTAATGGAGATCACTAATAGATGCCTTTTTAGGACCCCACTAGGGTCCTTGATGGCACTAAATTGAACCTGTAAGAACTAAACCTTCTCTTTCTTGTAAAACAAAGTTTTCTAAGAGAGGGTCCATAGACAATGCAAGGGGGAGAGGTTACATTTCAGTATTTTTGTTTGCTACTGAGTAGTTTTTTCCACTTTTGAACTGAGAGATAGGAGTTGAGATCTGGATTCTAACCTGGCCTTGTGTTCACCATCTCGGAGAACTTGAGTAGATTTCATCACATCATTGTTTCAACCGTTTTTTAACTCAAAAATTAGGGCCTTGAATTTTAAGAGCAGTTCTAACATTATATTTTTAAAAGTAGTGTCTTTAGTATTTATCTCTTCTTTCTCTAGATGTCACCTATATGAAAAATAAATATAGTTGGCTGTTACTCCTCTTTAAGGGGTTACCGTTGTTGAATCTTAGAGGAGGTCTTTCATAGTCAACAAGTCAACAGCTTCTACCAATGAGTCCATGGACTCCTGAAAAGATAGAGAAGCAAATGTGCCTAGAAGTTTTCCCCTAGACCAAAATACATAGGGCCCCAAGCAAGAACAGAATCATAAACGCAGAATAAAGATACTGGCAGGCAAGTCTGGAAGTGAATAGAACTGGAGCAGCCAATACACATTAAACAGTGCAGGAAATTAGCCAAAGGACCAGTCCTTTAAAAAAAGAAAACAAGGCTGTGTCTTGACGGGAACTGATGAATACAGTGAAAAGGAAACACTTTACCCTGGGAATAATTCACCATCATAGTCCATTCCAACAATTAGACTCTTAAAATTAGCTAGTCAACTAATTTTGTGGTAGATAATGGCACTGGAAAGAGGAAGATAATAAGTTCCCCTGCTGATCAAATCTGAACCTGAAGCCTATTTAGTGACTAAGATGAGAAATGAGGTTATCGACTACTTAAACAACAAAGCTGAGGAAAAGTGGGTGGTGGACAAACAAGAGAAAATATATATTAAAAATTTGAGGGTGAATTTTAGAACTTCAGAAATAAGTCTTCCTGATGGGTGAGAATTCAAACCAACATACTTTCCTGTCCTTGTGATAAACAATACTGGAACTGGACATTCTTTCCTGTCCCAAGTGAAATACCAAAAGCAAGCAAAAATAGATCAGGTACTTGCTCTCCAGGAAATATTTGCTCTTGGAAGATAAAATTCTGAATAAAACAAAATAGCTTATTAAGGGTGGAGACTACCCTCATATTGTCTTATGCCCAATTTCTGCCTCCAAAGAAAGAAGAAGTAAAAACTAAAAGGCAGAAATGAAATCCACAGGCAGACAGCCTGATGCCACACCCTAGGCCTGGTAGTTAAAGATTGACCCCTGACCTAATCGGTTATGTTATCTATAGATTCCAGACATTGTATGGAAAAGCATTGTGGAAATCCCTGTCCTGTTCTGTTCCATTCTGGTTACTGGTGCATGCAGCCCCCAGTCACGTACCCCGTGCTTGCTCAGTAGATCGTGACCCTTTCACGCGAACCCCCTTAGAGTTGTAAGCCCTTAAAAGGGACAGGAATTGCTCACTCGGGGAACTCGGTTTCTGGAGACATGAGTCTTGCCGAAGTTGCTGGCCAAATAAACCCCTTCCTTCTTTAACTTAGCGTCTGAAGGGTTTTGTCTGTGGCTTGTCCTGCTACATTTCTTGGTTCCCTGACTGGGAAGGGAGGTGATTAACAGACGGTCGAGGCAGCCCCTTAGGCAGCTTAGGCCTGCCCTGTGGAGCATCCCTGCGGGGGACTCCGGCCAGCTTGAGCAACAGGAATCCTGAGAGGACTCCCGGGTATGCAATTGCCCTGGTGGAATGCCTCGCCAGAGCAGTGCCTGGCAGGCCCCGGTGGAGGATCTACGCAGTGGCTGAACACTGGGAAGGAACTGGCACTTGGAGTCTGGACATCTGAAACTTGGTGAGACTGGTCTTTGGAACTTGCCCACTCCATTTGAGTGGAAGTGTGGCCTGATCACCCATGGCGCACCTGTACTGGCACTTTGATTTTTGTTTTTGACTTGACTTTGACTGCTTGATACTTGGGTTTTGGTTTTGACCTGGTTCAGATTTCTTGATACTCTGATTTTGGTTTTGATTCTGGTTTGGTGCAAACTGTAAAAGTGTGCATGTGCCCTTTTTACCCGTTCTTTGTTTTGTAGTGTGCTTGTGGTGTGAGTGTGGTGTTTTGTCTCGAGGAAGCATGGGTCAGGCACAAAGTAAGCCTACCCCACCAGGAACTATGATGAAAAATTTCAAGAAAGGATTTAAGGGAGACTATGGTGTTACGATGACACCAGGAAAAATTAGAACTTTGTGTGAAATAGACTGGCCAGCATTAGACATGCGTTGGCCATCAGAAAGAAGCCTTGACAGGTCACTTGCTTCAATGGTATGGCACAAGGTAACTCATAAGCCAGGGCACCCAGACCAGTTCCCATACATAGAGACTTGGTTACAGCTGGTTTTAAACCACCTGGCCCTGCACAGTGGTTGAGAGAACAGCAGCATAAGCAGCTGGCAGAGGCAAGGAAAGACGAGCAGAGAGAGAGCGAGAAAAGAGAGAAGAAAAGAGGCAAAGAGAGAGAGGAAGAGACAGAGAGACAAAGCAGAGTCAAAGAGGAAGAGAGAGAGAGAAGAAGAGACAGAGGCAAAAGGAAAAGAGAGAGACAAAGTCAAAGAGAAAGAAAGAGAAAAAGAGAAACATACAAGTAGTTAAGAAAAAAAAAAAAAAAAAAAAAAAAAAAAAAAAAAAAAAA
>NC_045438.1:121249668-121250499 GCF_002776525.5 Piliocolobus tephrosceles | reverse complement strand
AAAAAAAAAAAAAAAAAAAAAAAAAAAAAAAAAAAAAAAAAAATGTACCTGATTCCTTTAAAAGCCAGGGTAAATTTTTCAGCAAAGTCTCAGGATACAAAATTAATGTGCAAAAATCACAAGCATTCTTATACACCAGTAACAGACAAGCAGAGAGCCAAATCAGGAATGAACTTCCATTCACAATTGCTTCAAAGAGAATAAAATACCTAGGAATCCAACTTACAAGGGATGTAAAGGACCTCTTCAAGGAGAACTACAAACCACTGCTCAGTGAAATAAAAGAGGACACTAACAAATGGAAGAACATACCATCCTCATGGATAGGAAGAATCAATATCGTGAAAATGGCCATACTGCCCAAGGTTATTTATAGATTCAATGCCATCCCCATCAAGCTACCAATGAGTTTCTTCACCGAATTGGAAAAAACTGCTTTAAAGTTCATATGGAACCAAAAAAGAGCCCGCATTGCCAAGACAATCCTAAGTCAAAAGGACAAAGCCGGAGGCGTCACGCTACCTGACTTCAAACTATACTACAAGGCTACAGTAACCAAAACAGCATGGTACTGGTACCAAAACAGAGATATAGACCAATGGAACAGAACGGAGCCCTCAGAAATAATGCCACACATCTACAACCATCTGATATTTGACAAACCTGAGAAAAACAAGAAATGGGGAAAGGATTCCCTATTTAATAAATGGTGCTGGGAAAATTGGCTAGCCATAAGTAGAAAGCTGAAACTGGATCCTTTCCTTACTCCTTATACGAAGATTAATTCAAGATGGATTAGAGACTTAAATGTTAGACCTAATACCATAAAAA
>NC_045438.1:121048651-121234668 GCF_002776525.5 Piliocolobus tephrosceles | reverse complement strand
TTCATTCATTTGATCCTCAATCGCTGATACTCTTTCTTCCAGTTGATTGAGTCAGTTACTGAAGCTTGTGCATTTGTCACGTATTTCTTGTGTCGTGGTTTTCATCTCTGTCATTTCGTTTATGACCTTCTCTGCATTAATTATTCTAGCTATCAATTCTTCCACTCTTTTTTCAAGATCTTTAGTTTCTTTGTGCTGGGTACGTAATTCCTCCTTTAGCTCTCAGAAGTTTGATGGACTGAAGCCTTCTTCTCTCATCTCGTCAAAGTCATTCTCTGACCAGCTTTCATCCATTGCTGGCAATGAGCTGTGCTCCTTTGCAGGGGGAGATGCACTCTTATTTTTTGAATTTCCAGCTTTTCTGCCCTGCTTTTTCCCCATCTTTGTGGTTTTATCTGCCTCTGGTCTTTGATGATGGTGATGTACTGATGGGGTTTTGATATAGGTGTCCTTCCTGTTTGATAGTTTTCCTTCTAACAGTCAGGACCCTCAGCTGTAGGTCTGTTGGAGATTGCTTGAGGTCCACTCCAGACCCTGTTTGCCTGGGTATCAGCAGCAGAGGTTGCAGAAGATAGAATATTGCTGAACAGCGAGTGTACCTGTCTGATTCTTACTTTTCAAGCTTCCTCTCAAGGGTGTACTCCACCCTGTGAGGTGTGGGGTGTCAGACTGCCCCTAGTGGGGGATGTCTCCCAGTTAGGCTACTCAGGGGTCAGGGACCCACTTGAGCAGGCAGTCTGTCCCTTCTCAGATCTCAATCTCCATGTTAGGAGATCCACTGCTCTCTTCAAAGCTGTCAGACAGAGTCGTTTGCGTCTGCAGAGGTTTCTATAGCTTTTTTTGTTGTTGTTGTTTAGCTGTGCCCTGTCCCCAGAGGTTGAGTCTACAGAGACAGGCAGGTTTCCTTGAGCTGCTGGGGGACTCCACCCAGTTGGAGCTTCCCAGCGGCTTTGTTTACCTACTTAAGCCTCAGCAATGGCGGGCGCCCCTCCCCCAGCCTCACTGCTGCCTTGCGGTTAGATCGCAGACTGCTGTGCTAGCAATGAGGGAGGCTCTGTGGGCCTGGGACCCTCCCGGCCAGGTGTGGGATATAATCTCCTGGTGTGCCCGTTTGTTTAAAGCACAGTATTGGGGTGGGAGTTGCCCGATTTTCCAGGTGTTGTGTGTCTCAGTTCCCCTGGCTAGGAAAAGGGATTCCCTTTCCCCTTGCGCTTCCCAGGTGAGGTGATGCCTCGCCCTGCTTCAGCTCTCGCTGGTTGGGCTGCAGCAGCTGACCAGCACCGATTGTCCGGCACTCCTTAGTGAGATGACCCCAGTACCTCAGTTGAAAATGCAGAAATCACCAGTTTTCTGTGTCGCTTGCGCTGTGAGTTGGAGACTGGAGCTGTTCCTATTCGGCCATCTTGCTCCGCCCCTCAGACCTTGCATTATTCTTTACCCTTGGAAATTAAAGAAACCCACAGAAGTCTTATTTTCCATATGAGTCCTGTGGTGACCCTTTTCCTTCCTCCCTTCTCCCCTCCTCCATTCAGAAGACAGAAGAAGATGAACAGAAGATTGATGAGAGTTTGAAGCCATGTTCACTCACGGTTGGATGGATGGTTAAAGTAATTATAACTATTAAATTCATTCAAAACCGAACACTTATTGTGTGTGTACAGCTCATATTTTCCTACGAGAGGGGGGCTAAAGAGACAATCCCAAAATACTGAGCCATGAAAAATACAAGTTTGAACTGTGCAGGCCCATTTATACTTGGGTTTTCTTCTGCCTCTGCCAGCCCTGAGATAGCAAAGCCAACCCCTTCTCTTCCTCCTCCTCAGCCTACTCAGTGTGGAGACAACAAAGATGAAGACCTTTATGATGATCCACTTCCACTTAGTGAATGGAAATATATTTTCTCTTTCTTTTAATTTTCTTAATAACATTTTCTTTTTTCTAGCTTACTTTATTCTAAGAATACGGTATATAATATATACAATGTACAAAATATGTGTTAATTGACTTATGTTATTGGTAAGGCTTCTGGTTTACAGTAGGCTATAAGTAGTTAAGTTTTGGAGAGAGTCAAAAGTTATATACAAATTTTTGACTGCATGAGGGGACTGGCATCCCTAACCCCCATGTTGCTCAAGAGTCAACTGTGTAAATAATTATAGAGATACATGAATTAAAGGAATCAAAGAGGGCACAGTAATTTAGGATTATGGAGTCAGTGGGTTGGAAGGATGGGGAGACCTCTTAGAGAGAATGGGCAGTGAAGGCCTCCATGGGAGGTACTGAAGCTAAGACCCAAGAGAGAAGCAAGGCTGGACTAGGGTGAGGCAAGTGGCGCATATGACACAACACTGAAGGAAGCCCTCAGTCTCAGCATTACACGAGGCAAGATCAGCACTTTCCCAAGCCTCTCTTTCCTCGTATTAATTTTTATTGCACCCTAGAGAGGAGAAATAGCCAGTCCCACAAAGGATGTGGTGTGTGTGTGTGTGTGTGTGTGTGTGTGTGTGTAAAAGCAGTAAGGTGAGGGGCTGGGGAGAAGGAGATATGCACAGTGATCCCAGGCAGAATAAAGAGGCTATACATAGGCCCTGAGGTAGAAAGGCATTTGATAAGTTTCAGGAGCTAAACGGAAGCCCTTATATTTGGATGAGCATGGACAGAGATAGAAAAGGCCCAAGAGGAAGGTGAAGAGGCAAACAGATCCTGCATCAGGTGGGCCTTGCAGGCCACATGAGGTATACAGATCTTATCCTAAGTGTAATTAGAATAGTTTTTAATCTGGGATGCCATGTGATTGAATACATATTTACAAGATTTCTGAAAAACAGATTGAAAGGGGGCAAGGGTGAAAGCAGACAGAAAAATTAGGAAGTGTTTGTGTTAGTACAGGCCAGAGAGGAAGATGGTCGGGACTGGATGGAGATGTAGTTATGTGTCACTTAACAGTGAGGATACTTTCTGAGAAATGTGTCATTAGGCAATTTTGTCATCATGCAAACATCACAGAGTATACTTACACAAACCTGGATGGTATAGCCTACTACACGCTCAGGTTGTGTGATATAGCCTATGATCCTAGGCTACAAACCTGTACGACATGTTACTGTACTGAATGCTGTAGACAACTGTAGCACAATGATAACTATTTGTATATCTAAACAAATCCAAACATAGAAAAGGTACAGTAAATATAAGGTGTTATAATCTTATGGTACCACCAGTATATATGTGGTCCGTTGACCAAAACATTGTTTTGTGGCTCATGACTGTACAAAGAAATGGACAGATGTGAGGTATATTTTGAGGTAGAAATCATAGGACTTGCTGACATGTGGATGTGGAGCTTAGAAGAGAAGTGTGGCCTGGAGATCTAGGCTATGGAAGTGGGTGAGCTCCTCTAAGGAAAGAGGGAGAGGAAAGGAGAGAGGAATGGGGTGTGGAAGGGAGGAGGGATGAAGAGAAGGTCTGGGAAGCTCCAACACTTAGAAGTCTGGTAGAGAAGAGATCAGACAGGAAATAGTAAAGTGAGGTACATACAAATTTAAGAAGAGTGGTGTTTCAGCAACCAAAATGTCTATTGATGGATACGTAGATAAGGAAAGGGTGATAGATACATAAAGTGGAACGTTATTCAGCCACAAAAAGAAGGGAATCCTGTCATATGTCACAATATGAATTAGTATTGAGGACTTTGTGCTAAGTGAAATGAGCCAGTCACAAAAGGATAAATACTGTGTGATTCCACAAATATGAGTTATTTAAAGTAGTCAAATTCACAGAAACAGAAAGTAGAAAGGTAGTTGCCAGAGGCTGGAAGGAGGAGGTAGTGGGGAGTTGTTCGGTATTGCCCAAAAAAGTTCTAGAGACCTGTTACACAACAACGTGAATATACTTAATGCTACTGAACTGTATACTTAAAAATAATTAGGAGGGTACATTTTGCATTATTTTTTAAACCACAATTTAAAAAATAAAAATTAAAAAAGGAAGTATTTCAAAAAAGATAAATGGTTAACTGAATTGATTGTTGCTGAGATGTCAGGCAAGATGACAGCAAAGTTAATTATAGAATTGTTAAGATGGAGAACAGTGGTGACCTTTATACAGTTGGTTTCAATGGCATGAAGAGCATGAGAACAGCAAGGTTAGAAGTGGAGACAGTCTGTGCGGACAGTTTTCAGGAAGTTTAGCCAGGAAGAGAGACTTGAGGCATAGTCAGTGAGAGGACAAAAAAATGAGGGAGAATTTTGTTTTGCTTTCTTTTACTGAGGAAGGAAGATACTTAGCATATTTGAACATCAATAGCATTATCCATAGTAGAGGGAGAGATTGATGGTGCAGGAAACAGGAAGAAAATCTAAAGAAATGCAATCTTTAAGAATGCTTGAGGAGATAGGGACAGAGCTCCTCTGAAGGGACTAATTTTGACAGGACGACAGAGACTCCCTCTCACATGACAGGAAAGAAGGACAAGAAGGCTGGAGTGCATGCAGATGGAACGTGGGTTTAGGGGTGAGAAGAAGATAGACTCCTCATCTGGTGGCTTCGATTTTCTCTGTAAAATATTAGGTGAGGCTGGGGAAGAGTTGCAGCAGCCGTTTGAGGAAAGTCAATGAATGTAATTAGTCATCCATGATCATGGATAAACGAGCCTGCCAGTGAATCATATCAGGGTTGACCAGCTGTGTGGAATTTTGTATTTATTATTTTAAAGTGAAACTACCATGTTATATTTTATTCTAAGATGCACAAGATGCACATGTTTTAACCTCAGAATTTGGGATGCATTCTAGCACTGTTCCATAGTTTCCTAGTATTGTTGGTTTCCTTGCATTGTTTCATAGTTTAATTGCCACCATTGTTTTCTTTACGGTTCATAAAACAAAGAGCATATCATAATCAATGGCACCTTACGGTGAATGAGGTATGGTAGATGGCTTTGTTCTGTAATTTTATACCTGCCAAGTTCAGCTGCTTGTGTACAGATATGGAGAGGGCATTTGTTTCAGGTTTGGGTTTTAAAGAAGATGAATAAAGTTGAGAGAGAGCTGTAAAGTTGACAATAGCTGTCAATAACAGGCATATTTTGACCCACTTAGGAAAAAATACAATTGCAATGGGACTAGAAAAACTGCTTCCTGTGGAGATCAGCTCTTCATTATCAGAAGAGTTTAATCAGGAATTTGGTCCACATGGCTAGTCTAAGATGTTTTGCCAAATTAAGATCGTATCGTAAATTTCTCTTGTAAGCTTAATACTCATGAAACAACAGTTCAGAATTCCTTTATCAATCACCCTTTCCAATAGATGTCCAATACTGAATGATCGTGAGTCATGTCCTGGGTGACTATTGAAGAAAGGATAGGGAACATGTGTATTCATTCACAGAACATTTAATAATTACCTGCTATATGCCAAGCAGTCTACTGGGTTTTGAGGAAATAAAAATACAAAATGAATTATCTGATGTTGAAGAGCCCACAGTCTGATTTAAAAAACAGACAAGAAAGAATTGACACCAGAAGTATTCTTTCATCCAATAACTTACGTAACACGTATTTATTGGACTCCTACTGAGTGCCAGGCATTGTTCTAGGTGCCAGAAATAGCACCTAGTGCTATTTGCAGTGATAAAATTACAAAGTCCCTACCTCCGTGGTCCTTACCTTTTAGTGAGATAGGTCAATTGACCACACCACTAAGCATGATACTTTTGACTAGTGATAGACCAAGGAAAACAGTGAAACATTATAGAAAATGACTGGGTATTACTTTAGATTTAATGTTAAGAGTATAAATTAAGCTATATATTTTTTTCTTTGACACAGAGTTTTGCTCTTCTTGCCCAGTCTGCAGTGTAGTGGCACAGTCTCAAGCAACTCTCATGCCTCAGCCTCCTGAGTAGCTGGGATTACAGGAGTGTACCACCAAGCCCAGCTAATTTTTGTATTTTTTGTAGAGACAAGGTTTTGCCATGTCAGATCTCCTGACCTCAGGTGATCCACCCGCCTCAACCTCCCAAAGTGCTGTGATTACAGGCGTGAGCCTCTGTGCCTCGCCAAATTAAGCTATTTTGGCTGCAGTGTCAGAAAGTCTAACAGTGGCCTAAGCCCTAGAGACACTAATTATTTATTTTAAAAGCCCAGTGGTTATCAATCCCAGTATGGATTTCGTAATTCAGTCATGTCATCAAAGATCAAGAGTTTTTCCATCTCTCTGTTACCTCATTCACAACACATTGACATTTTCCTTATGGCTGCAGAATGACTGCCATAGCTGCAGATACTACATCCTCTCAATTTCCAAAGCCAAAAGGGAAAAAAGGGGTGGGAGAATGGGGACAATAAAACATTTTTTCTCCCTAATGTAGCTGTCTTAATTATCAGGGAAAGGTTCTTTCTAGAAGCTTTCACACCCCCTAGCAGACTTCCCTCTAAAATTCATCAAACAGAAATGGTGACCTGCCTACATGTAGTTTCGTGACCAATGAAGAAGAGCTATATTACCACAGTTCATTCAAAATAATCATGGGCCATCAAATCTGAGTTTTGGACAAGGAAGAAGGCATTGTGGACTGGGGTAGGTAAATAATGATTGCCACCTCAGAGAATGCTTCCCTGAGGAGATGACATTTGAACTAGAACCTAGATGATGAGGTGGTGCCAGTCTTGTGCACCACGTTCCATGGTGGCACAAAGGGAGAAGCTAGGCCAGAGTAGATGGCCAGGAAGGGCTAACAAGGGAAGAGGCACTTGAGGACGAGAATGAGTCAGCCAGGTGAAGCTATGTGTGGAGAGGGGCAGAGGACTTTCAGGTTACAGCAAAGCCCAGTGGAGAGGAAAAGCAATGTGAGCCAGTTTTTATGGCTGGAGGAAGATCAGCAGGACAAGGCAGGCCACAGCCTTCATGGAGATGATTGCAGAGGGGAGGATTTGGATTCCAGCATTACAAAATCAGCGATAAGCCAGATGTATGCAAAAGAATGGGTACTCAGTTTCACCTAGGGCTTTGGAGGAGACCTACTCAAGAAGAGAGTTAGGTTGAACCTGACTGAGTACAAGGAGTCAGCCAGGGAATGGAGATGGGAAGGATGTCCCTTAGGCACAGGGCACACACAGCAGGCATGAAGGCTTGCAGGCTTGAAAAAATGTGATGAAACCATCAGTACAGCATCACCAGAGGATGATGTGTCAGTCAGAGAGTGACTGGGGATGAGACTGGAGCCATGGCTGGGAGTCCTGCTTCATTTGGTTTAGGCCAGTACAAGCACCTGCCTTTTCAAAAGTTGGGAGTCCCAGCTCTGGAAATAATAGCTGGGTTGGCTTCCTCATTTGTGCTGTGCAGGACTGGGCTTGGATGATCTTCAAGAACACTTCCATTTTTTACATTCCTGATCTCTGGTAGATGCTCAATAAACGTTTACTGAACAAGTGAACCATTAACCATTAAACAGTCTCTCCTGCTGCCAAAACTGTGCTCATCAGTGTAGATAAGACATATCCTTCAAGGCCTGGTCTGTTCCTGTATTCTCCATGAAGTGGCTCCTGACCAGCCCAGCCTCCGTCAACTCCTCCCTTGTTGGGAGTGACTGACTCAGCTATTAGTAGAGAAGATCTTGTATGTTTTTCATATGTATGTATTTTCTTCTTCCAGCTAGAAGTGTTAACTCTGGGAGGTTAGGGGTCATATTTGATATGAATTGATATATCCACAGATGCATGGCACACTGGGCATTTTGTATATACATAATGACAATGCAGCTGGTGAGGATGTGTTAGTGTAGACTCACCAGTTGTAACAAATGCATCACCTACTGTGAGATGTTGATAGTAGGGGAGGTTGTGTGTTTGGGGGTGGGTAGGGATATTTGGGAAATCTCTGGACTTTTGCCTCAAATTTGCTGTAAACCTAAAACTACTCTAAAAAATAAAGTGTATATATATATATATATAATTTTTTTTTTTTTTTTTTTTTTTTTTTTTTTTTTTTTACCCTGTCACCCTGGCTGGAGTCCAGTGGCATAGTCTCCACTCACTGTACCCTCAATCTCCTGGGCTCAAGTGATCATCCCATGTCACCATGTCAACCTCCTGAGTGGCCAGGGCTACAGGTGTGCACCACCATGCCCAGCTAATTTTTTTTTTTTTAGTAGAGACAAGGTGTCATTATGTTGCTCAGGCTAGTCTTGAACTCCTGGCCTCAAGCATTCCTGCCTCAGCCTCCCAAAGTACTGGGATTACAGGTGTGAGGCTCTGTGGCCAACCTATATTTTTTAAAAGATGGAATTTTCCCATCTGAGGAGCAGACTTGAGTGAATTTTAAGGGGAGTATTCAGTCCTCAAGGGGGTTCACAAACCTAGAACTAGAGAAAAATAGCAACACAGTACTCACAGCAGCTGGGAACTTTCCCATCCTTCCCTGGTCACTTCCTAGAAGATCAAGACTAACCAAGGAAACAAAATGAGGAAGGGGGAATGCTGAGATTAAAATTAAGGAGTGCCTTTCAGTATACTAGGAGACCTTCATGAGGATATTGAAAAATGCCATGCTCTAGATAAATATAGATATAGCTTTTCAAACATGGGATTGGGGAAGCTAAGAAGTTCATAAATATAAGAAAAAAAGAATTTTTGAGTGTTTCAAATTTAAAAAAGATACGTCACTGACCATGTTGCTTTTTGAGAGTCTTTGTCCTTGTATCAGTCAGTGTAGGGTAGGTTATGCTGAGGTGACAAATAGCTCCCAAATCTCAGGGACTAAGAATAGTAAGAAGTAATTCTTTCATTTTTTTTTTTTTTTTTTTTTTTTTTTTTTTTTTTTTTTTTTTTTTTTGCAATGGAGTCTTGCTCTGTCACCCAGGCTAGAGTGCAGTGGTGGGATCCTGGCTCACCGCAAGCCCCACCTCCCAGGTTCACACCATTCTCCTGCTTCAGCCTCCCGAGTAGCTGGGACTACAGGCACCTGCCTCCACACTTGGCTATTTATATATATATATATATATATTTTTAGTACAGACAGGATTTCACCATGTTAGCTAGGATGGTCTCAATCTCCTGACCTCGTGACCCACCCGCCTTGGCCTCCCAAAATGCTGGGATTACAGGTGTGAGCCACTGTGCCCAGCTAGAAATAATCCTTTCTTATGATCATCATGTGTTAGCAGGGACCTCTTCTTATCACGGTCACTCAGGGACCCAGTCTGATGGAGTAACTATTATTCTGAATTGCCGGCACCATGCAGAATTACTTGCATGCCCCACTGACCACAAGGAGGTGAGAAATCGCAATACTACCTTGTGCTTGCAACTGGGGACTGATAGGAATGATTAGGGAACCATACCACCATAATCCTAGTGACCAGAAAGCCAGCCAGCCAGTACCAGAGCCCAAAGCAGAGGCACTCGTGGTTTCCAAATTTCATCTTTAGGCTCAGCCTGATTTGTAAGAACAAAGGAGCTATAGCCATGTATCATATATCCTGTGCTACCACCACAGTCTTGAATCCCTTGCCCAAGACAGGAGCCTTTGCTTTTTGTGAGAGTCCATGTCTGTCACCCAGTGTGACTCATCCATTCTCCAGTGCAGTGCCCCTCCCACTGCAGGAGCTACTCCCATGTAGGACTTGTCTGTCAGGCTGCAGCACTCCTGCATATGGGGCTGACTGCCTGTGGGAACGCAGGGCCCAGCCTGGGGAGCTGCCATTCGGGGCTAACTTGACTCTCATTCGTACAAGAGCCCAGCCTGCTGATTTGTAGCAAGGTATGACAGAGGAGAGCCAGTAATGTCCATATCTCCAGCTGCCAGGGAGTGGGGCAAATTTGCCAGTGACTTTGTCTTTGGCCAGCCACAGTGAGTAGTCCCAGGTCCTCCTTCTTCCAATGACTTCCTTTGGAGAGGAATTTCAGAGATGACCAGCCACTCATGATTCTGTATGTATGAGGCTTTGGTAATTTGGGGTTTAATTAATAACATATGTAGTACATAAGTGAATTTATATAGTGAGTAAGGGAACATGTACAGTGAATAAGAAGGAATTTGTTAAATTCTAGGCACTTTATATAATAAGAGCACAAGTCTGTATAAAAATATTTTTGTTTTCATTTATTCTTCTCTATTATTCTGTGCTCCACTAATTTTATCCAAAGATCAGAATATAGGAAATGGGAACCTCTAAATAACATTTTTTTCTGATCACCTCCAAGTTACTAGGTGTAAATACAGAAGTTAATGAACATTTTTATGATTATTTTCCCTCATCAGACCTTGCAATGTTTTATCTACAATTTTGGCTTATTATGAAGATATCACTAGCCTCAAATCCTTCTTGAAACTGAGGAATATTTTTATACCTTCTCAAAAAATCTTGCGCCAACGACTAACCTATGGCAATGAAAACTCTTGGCCTTACACATTCTTCTCAGATGAGACTTTCTCAAGAGGAAGGTAGACTTTCGGGAGATTTCTCTCGGTTCTTAAGCTTGTCTTCGTTGTGTCATTCTTTGTATTGTGGGATGTAACTACAGTTCTGTTGTTTTTCATACTATTCTTTAAAATAGTATAATTGATGTTTCATTCATTTGTTTTTTCTGATTCTTTGTCAGTATTTGTTGAATGTGAATTTTAAAAGTTTAGTTTTGCTTAAAAATGTTTATCCTTTGAAATTTGACAAAATGTGTTTTTGCCTCTTAAAGTGAACTGACAGACGAAAGTGAGGCTTGAATTTTTCTCACATTTTGGTTTATTACATTTCCTCTTTCAAAATTCATTCATAGACCTATAGTTTCGAAAAATCCACTTATTCGTAGTTCAAATACATAATTTCAAATATATTTCCGGGCAAGTGGTTAGCCTTAAAAGACTGCAAGACTTGTACTTTGTGTCCTTAGCGATGGTATCCTAAAATGATGTAGCCACAATCCTGCTCTAACAATATTTGCATAATATAGAGTTACAACATCATTGTCTTTTTTGAAAAATGAATAGAAATGTGTAAACAGAAATCAGACCTCTTCTTCACAGATAATGAGATCAGGGGATTCAGTAACTAACTGCTGAATCCTGGTAACTGATTGCTCTTTCTAAAATTGGACATGGGAGGAGAGCACAGGGTTTGTCAGTGGAAGTCATGTGCCCTGGGTTCAAGCATTAGCAGGGTGCAGTTCCTATAGAGGATGATATTTCTATGTATGTCTAAAAGATAATAGAACAAACTGAAAATCAGTCTTCTTTATCATCAGCATGTTCTGGTAATTCTAACCCATGTCAGTGATATGGGTCAGTGATACGGGCAGACCAGGCCCACAGCCACCTTCCCCACTTGGTACTGCTGGTGTGTGTGTGTGAGATTTGACTTAATTCAATAGTGGGCAACAGTCTATCTCAGGAGACAGTGGCTACTTCCAAAAAACCATAGTTTAGCACATGGTCTATCAGTCCCATTATCTTGGGAATTGATGGCTTCTGAGTTTGTTATTTTTATATATTTCTTTTAACATAAGAGCCATCTCTCAGGCCAGTAAAACCCCTGATTTTATTTTTATATAGGGATGACGCTATAGAACCTACTGTTTCTGCCTATTATTCCTGAATATTTTGACTGCAATGAACAACTCCGAAGTCGTTTGACTGCAATGAACAACTCCTTAGCTAAAGCCCCAAAGGTGATTCCATTTTAGTAATACTCAGAGATCTCATAGAACCCAGGGTGTGAGACACAGGGGTCTGAGTGGCCTCGGGACTCTCTTTATGATCTTTGCCCCTCTTGATGCATCTGCTTCCTTTTGCTCTGTCCTTCTTTCTACAGTTGGGATGTTCTCAATCACATATTAATATCACCTAGGGTTTTTTTCTCAGTTCTGTATATTAATATCATCTGTGGAATTTAAAAGACCATTTATCCTAATGTTAACAGCACAATCCAGGTGAAGGGAAATGCAAGTGTTCACTGTTCTATTCTTTCCATTTTTCAGTTGTAATTAAATTATTCGAGATGAAAAGTTTGGGGCAACATATTAGTGTCTGAGTCTCAGCCCCAGAAATTCTGATTTCAGTGGTTCTGAAGTGGGGCCCAGGCACGAGTATATTTTAAAAGCTCCTCTGGGAATCCCGATGGGCGATTGAAGGTGGAAATTACTGCTATGGATTGCTGGGTTTTTCAGCTTCTCTCGACAAAGAGAGTGAGTCCCATCTCTTTCTTCTTGTCCAAATTTCAAAATTCCTGGGGTGAGGATGGATGGGTTCAGTTGGATCAGCTGCCATCCCCTAATGCAGTCAGCTCTGGCCAGGTACACCATTCAGCTGGCTGCACACACAGGAAACACGGACAGGGTAAGCAGTTTCCAGACAGGCATGGGTGGGCTGAGGGGCTAGTTTGGAAAATAAGTGTAATGATAATAGGAGTCCAGTGTATTCCTCTAACAGAAATGCAAAGTGAGTCCTGAACTGCTGAATTTGAGAACATCCAGCTGTTGATAAGACAAAGCCATTGCTTATTATGACTGCCGTTTTCTCAAACTATGTCTATTTCAAAATAATGGAGTAATAGAGAATTGGTCTTTGTTAATTTGAAAGTTTTGTACTGCAAAATACAAATTAAACATGTTTGATAACAAAAACAAAAATCCTATCCATATTAGAGTAGGAACTTGTAAAAGTTGCTCTGCATTAGGTGATGTGTATTAGCAAATACGGTGCTTGGCATAATGTTCTAGTTGTAGCAGATAAATTTTATCTCATAATACATCTGGCTTTTAAAATATCACATTTCCTCAAAGATTCTAAATCAGTTATATATCAGTTAATAGGACGAGTCCTCCCTACCGCCCTTTGATTTCCTACAAATATTTTTTTGCAGGAAATTCTATCTTGGCTTTGTGTTTGGAGAGGCTATTTCCTACTAAGGATCTGGTAAGAATTTGGAGAGTCTAAAGCAATCTCAAGTCATCATTGCAGTTGGAAGAGAGTGACACTATCCCTTCTGTGCGGGCTTGGGCATGGAGACATTTTATGATGGTCTTTAATGCCTTTGATCTCAAAGTTCAGTTCTCTTCACATGCTGAGTCATCCATGAATATCTTCTCACTTCTACAGGCATTTGGTGGTACAGGAACTGATGCCTAGGGAGTTTATATAACCTCTTCCCTTTCCCATACCAGGAGGAAAACTCTTCTTCCTTGCCCCAAATACCTATCTTTTTCCAGTATTTGGAACACCTCTTAAGCCAGGTGTTTGTACAAGAACGAAAGCCTGCATGGGAATTGAGTTCTGGGTACTTAGCAATTTCTTCTTTGATTGTGTATCACAACAGCCTTTAATAACCCTTTGAGGTAGAGAGCTCAGAACTTTAAAAAATGTTCCGAAAAGATGCCTCTTCATTGGCCCATTCTTGTATAACAATGAGACACACACACACACACACACACAATTTTAAGAGATTATCCAGATAGTGGTATCTGTGCCCAGATTCATTTCCTGAGGGCTGTTAATCACATGCTTTGATGGGGTGGAACTGCTAAGGGAAGACAAGAGAAGCATAATGCTGATGCCAAATGCCTAAGTCGTGACATGTTTTCAGCTGTTTCTGAAAACAGAACTAGGCTTCCTGTAGCAAGAACTGGGCTTTGGGAGACAAAAGGTTCTATGAGTTCTGAAGCAATCAGAGCAAAAAGAGAGAGAAGGAAGAGCACAGAATGAAGGATAGGCAGTTTCCCATATCCCTGAGAAGTGGTAGAGACCAGACCTGACCCAGGCAGATAGTCTTTGGCCACTGAGAAAACAAAGAATCCGTGTGATCTATGTGGACCTGGTTACCAGAGAGGAGAGTGGGACATGGCTATTTCAGTGTGGGCAAAGCAAGGCTGAGTACTGATGCCCAAAGGTCAGCAATGATTGTACATCTTGGCAGAAGCTACCACTGTGGAGGCTTCATCCATGGATGTCTTTCTCCTGACACCAGAATATTATCCCAGGAGAGAAAGGAAGAGGAAAAGAAGGAGGAAATTCTGAATTGATCAGAAGAGACCTAGTTTAAACTGAAAGTCAGTGTGTTACCTTGCATGGGTTATAATGCAAAAAAAAAAAAAAAAAAAAAAAAGAATAAATAAGTAAAACAAAAACAAAAACATTTGCATTCATGCCTCACTAGTTTCATGGCTGCTAGACACAATCATAATCTGTGTGTACTTGTCATAAGTTTAGACTTTAAGTAAGGATTCTTAGTTGGGTTATTCAGATAGCCATGTCTTCCTCCAAAATGCTGCCTGTGCCTCTGAAATGCTCTCTTTTCCCTGAGCCTCTGTGTCTCAGTTCTCCTTCACTGCTGTCCTTCAGGGATCTCATGCTGGAAAAACCATTTCAAAAATTCTTTGGTGCAAAACTCTCTTCCTGCTCAAGAACCAAATTGTAAACAAGTCACCTTTTGAACAGAAACACTGATACCTTGACCATATACTCATTTGTTTAGCTATCCAGAATGACAGTAAAATACGGTATTTTCAGACATACCAAGATTAAGAGAGTTCTCAACCACAGATGTTCATTTAAAACGTTTGAAAGGATGCAGTCTAACAAGAAGTAAAGCAAATACAGAGAAAAGAGATGTAATACTAGAAAGAATGTAAAAAGTAAGGAACCAAAGGAGGAAATATGGCTCCAACATGGAGAACTGGAGAGGATGGAAATATCTTTTGGTTTTAGGGGTTAGAGAGCCCCTTATTTTCATATTGCTTTTTACTTTTGAATATCCATTTGGGGACATTTTTATCTCTTCATTTATGAAGTAATTAATCACAAATAATGATTCATAGTGCTCCTATATCTATATCTACTGAGAGAGAGAGACAGACAGACAGAGAGAGAGAGAGAGAAACCCAAACATGGACTGGAGCTAAAGTTCACAAATAATCTGAAACTCCAACTTGTAAAATAACTTTAAAAGATCACTGGTTGGGTGAGTATGCATATTTTAGTGTAATTATTTAAGCCATTGAGGCAAGAGGTCCACGTTTTTAATCCCTCTACAGCCACGCAATCAGAGTAGAGATGCTACCTAAAATTTCTCACTCAATATCCTCATTTTGTCAAAAAGGAAATAGTTATTACTCATCAATGTACACAGTTATGATAGTTTATACTATGTAAACATTCAAATGTAAAGTTTTTAGAGACATCTGTAGGTCAGGAATCATTCTTTTGAGATGAACTGTTATAAGCTCTCCGGAACAACTGTTATACATGCAACCGTTATACGTACAAATATTTACAAATACATATTTGCACGCATTTTTAGAACTATTATTTATTTATGTTGGACTTTTTCATTTTCGAGTCCTCACTCATGTGAGTGATGTAGTGCTGGGGTACTTTTGCAGAAGTAGGAGGCATCATGGCTTAACATGTCCTATAGTTGTGATAGCAACATGGCTTTTATAGAAAAAATAAGATGAAGCCTATTGAAATCTGAACAATAGTAGAAGTCCTTCAGGAAAAAATTTGCATAATGAAAATACATAAATCTCAAAACAAATATTTCAGGCTAAATACTACCCAAATTTCAGCTGAATTCCCTTATTTCTCTTTGTTTCCAGACTTGCTCCTCTTTCTCTATTTCATCTCCTAATTAAGAGCCTCAGAACAGTTTACTCTAAAAACATCAATGTCATCTCTTTTTGCTACCCTTTTCATATATGCGTTTCCCCCACTAAACTATTGTCTTTTTCTCCAAAGTTAATAACAGCCACTGCTCTTCACTCCTCCCTCTTGCTCTTTTGGGCATTGGGTCCCATCATTTTTCTTCTTTGGATCCATCTCCCTGTCATTGCCTTGGTTTAGGTCCTTGTTACTCTTCACCTGGACTAAGGAATGGCTTCTTCGCTGACGTCCCGGTTCTGGCCTCTGCCTTCTGACTTACCCACTGCACTGTTGGCAAAATAATCTTTCTAAAATGAAATCTGATTCCGTCATTAAAATATTTCTGCTGGATTACCTCAAATCTTCACTTTATATTGATATTTTGCTTCTATTGATTTTCTTTGCTTCAAGCTCCTAATTAATTTATGAATTTCATGATGGTATTTTGATTTTTCAAGAGTTATCTTGATCTGTTATTTTATCTTTTCTTCTTTGAACTTGTGTAATAAAAGACACGCTCATATTATCTTGTTCTGTATCTTTCACTGTGAAGAATTTCCTTGCAAACGTGTATGTGTATGTGCATATGTGTGTGATATTAACTTTTATGTTGGGTTCTTTGACATAAGCTCTGCTTTGTTTTTCTTCAAAACATATCTCTATAATATGTTTGCATTGTTGGGATGCATCTCCTTTCATCTTCCTTGTGCTTAAATTACTCTGATACACAGAAGGTGACTTCTTGACTCCTTTCTCTCCGTATCTGACACTACTTCATTCTTTACCAGGATAAGGTTTGAGGTAGGGGCATTTTGTGCTGTATCTCCTTTTCTGTAGTGTAAGGGGGAGAGCAGGCAGAAGAAGTGCTCTACAGCAGCACTGACACCTGGTATATCGGGAAAGCTCCCAGGAACAAATAGTCAGCATTCTCCATAGGATTTTCCTGAAGAAGATTTAGCTGAAAAGAAGAGAATTTAATGAAGAGATTTTTTTTTTTTTTTTTTTTTTTTTTTTTTTTTTTTTACAGAGTTACAGGAAGGGCTAAAAGACTCAACAAGCCAAGCAACAGGGAACCTCAGGAGTGGAAAGCCATTATGATTTGTAGGCCTGAGGAGGCGGGAGGCCAGAGGAGGAAATTCCTAGAGCCAGGTGCCAACTGAGGCATAAGAGAGAATGCCTAACAGGAACTGCAGTCAGAGAAAAGCAGCCGCTGCCAGGAATGTGACCGTGCAGTGACAGAAAATGAATACATCTCCTCATCTCTCTATCCTCCCACCCTCTCATCTCCTGCCAATGACTCCCATTGGAATAAGCCACTTGGAAGCCAGAGTCAAGACAGTCTGCAGAGGCCAGCTTCCTGGGGCAGAGAGTAGGATGTGGAAGAATAGAGAATAACTCCAATGGGTGATAGGGGACAAATGGAGGGCAACCCACCCACCTAGACTTAGCTCTCTGATACTGCGGTTTTGTTAAATGTGTGGTATCAGGACTTACTCCATTTTCATGGGTTGTATATGCCAGTGGCAGATGTCTTAAGGTTCTGACTTGTTTCTTTGACTCTAGGTATAGCCCAAAAGTCTTCATTTGTACCAGAAAGAGGCAGTTTCACTGTTCCCTCTCGTGATTTCACAATGTACCCCTAACATTCAATTCTAAAGTTCTTAGCTAGATGAGGAAAAACAAAATAATTACTGTATTTTGCCCCTTTCTAGATTTCTAGGTATTAGTAACATTTCTAAAGATTTTGTCTACTCTATAGTTGGTTAAAGGGAACAGAAAAGGAGAATAAACTTTAGGATCTGTGCTCTGCTGCTGCACTCTACTCCATTTCAGAATTTTTGATTTCTTTTCTTTAATAGTTTTGGATTGTCCCTTTTCTCATTTTGTTACGACTAAAGTAATTTCAATATTTTGTTAGATGCTGAAAATGTTCTTTAATTCATTACCGGGTAGGTGAGAAATCCCACCAGTGTTTCTCTATGGATAAGCATCTGATAAAGATGGCTTTTCTTATTAATATTATAAAATAATATATATACTACTACTATCTCATGCTGATAATATCAAAGCACTTCATAAAGGTTTCTAATATTTGCATAATATTCCTTTATATAGTTTATTATCTACTTTATTATTGTTTGACATTTATACTTTCCATATTCTTTTTTTTGTTTTTTTACTCTGTATACAGCTGCCATGAGCAACCTTGTACCTTTTGATTTTTTCTGTGCTTCCAGTTATTTCTATATGACACAGTTCTAGAAGTGCTGCAAGTGCCGTAAAAGTTTGGCTTTACCTGGTTATTTAAAGTTCCTTACCCAGTTTTGTTTATTTTCCTAGTTTCTTTATCCTGGCAGCCTCTGACAGTCAGATGAAATTCTCTCTTTGGCTTTTTGGTGAGTCACAAGGTGGATGAGCCTCAGGCATACCTTCACCAAGTGCCTGACACAGCTGCCATCTGCACATGCTCATCCCTATTTACTGTTTACATTTCAGATGTGAGTCATCATCTATTACCTGGCTTTAGTTGAAACCTGCATTCATAAAGGGGAAAGTGTCCAATACAGAAGCTTTGGAGAAACTGGCCAATCCTCAGAGGAACCAATGAATATGATTTAAAGTTTTTAAATTTTTTTAATATTTTTTTTATTATGTTTTTTCATACAGGGTCTCACTCTGTCTCCCAGGCTGGAGTGTAGTGGCACAATCTAGGCTCACTGAAACTTCCACTTCCTGAGCTCAATTGATCCTCCAACCTCAGCCTTCTGAATAGCTGGGATTGCAGGCATGAACCATCATGCCTGGCTATTTTTTGTGTTTTTCATAGAGACAGGGTTTTGCCATGTTGTCCAGGCTGATCTCGATGTTGTCCAGGCTGATCTCGAACTCCTGAGCTCAAAGTGATCCACCCACCCCCACCTTCCAAAGTTCTGGGATGATAAAGGTGGCTGCACTAAACAATGAATTTTCAATGGAGACAAAAGAGCCTTCTATTGGAAGAAGATGACATCTTGGACTTTCATAGCCAGAGAGAATTCAGTGACTGGTTTCAAAACTTCAAAGGACAGGCTGACTCTCTTGCTGGGGGCTAGTGCAGTTGATGACTTTGCATAGAAGCCAATGCTCATTTAGCATTCTGAAAATCCTATGGCCCTTAAGAATTATGCTAAATCTACAGTGCCTGTGCTCTATAATTATATAGAATAACAAAACCTGGATGATAGCACATCTGTTTATAGCATGGTTTACTGAATATTTAAGCCCACTCTTGAGATCTTCTGCTCAGACAAAAAGATTCCTTTCAAAAAATTACAGCTCATAGCAATGAGCAATGCATCTGGTCACTTATAGAGCTCTGATGAAAATGTATAAGGAGATTAATGTTACTTTCATGCCTGCTAACATAATATGCATTATGAAGCCCAGGGATTAAGGAGTCATTTTGACTTTAAAGCCTTATTATTCAAGAAATACATTTTGTAAGGCTATAGCTGCCATAGATAGATAGAGACTCCTCTGATAGATCTAGGCGAAGTAAATTGAAAAGCTTCTGGAAAGGATTTGTCATTGTATTGTATTTTGTTTTATTTTTGAGTTGGAGTTCACTCTTGTCACCCAGGCTGGGTCCAATGGTGCAATCCGCCTCCCAGGCTCAAGTGATTTTCCTGCTTCAGCCTCCCAAGTAACTGGGATTATACCCACAACCACACCTGGCTAATTTTTTTTTTTTTTTTTTTTTTTTTTTTTTTTCAATAAAGACAGGGTTTCACCATGTTGGCCAGGCTGGTCTCGAACTCCTGACCTCTGGTGATCTGCCCGCTCGGCCTCCCAAAGTGCTGGGATTACAAGCATGAGCCACCGCACCTGGCAGATTTGTCATTTTAGATGCCATTAAGAACATGGGAGGAGGTCGAAATATCAACATTAATTGGAGTTTGAAACAAGTTGATTCTGACCCTCATGAATGACTTTGAGGGTTTAAGACTTCAGTGGAGGGAGTAATGGTAAATGTGGTGAAAATAACAAGAAAACTAGAATTAGAAGTGAAGCCTGATGATGTGACTGAATTGCTGCGATCTCATGAAAACACTTTAATGAATGAGAAGTTGCTTGTTATGGATTAGACAAGGAAGCAGTTTCTTGAGGTGGACTCTACTCCTGGTGAAGATCCCCTAAACATTGTTGAAATGACAACAAAGGATTTAGAATATTACATTATTAGTTGATAAGACAGCAGGTGGGTTTGAGAGGACTGACTCCAATTTTAAAAGAAGTTCTACTGCTATCAAACAACATAACATGCTACAGAGAAATCTTTCATGGAAAGAAGTCAATCAATGTGGTAAATTTCATTGCAGTCGTATTTTAAGAAATTACTTTAGCCACCCCAGTCTTCAGCAACCACCACTCTGATCAGTTAGCAGCCATCAACATTAAGGCAAGACTTTCCACAGGAGAAAGATTAGGACTTGCTGAAGGCTCAGATAATTGGTAACAATTCTTAGCAATAAAATATTTTTAATAAAGGTATGTACATTTTTTAGATATAATACTATTATTGCACATTTAATAGAAAACAGTATAGTGTTCTCGCAACTTTTACATGCACTAGGGAACCAAAAAATTATTTCGACTTGCTTTATTGCAATCTTACATTATTACGGTGGTCTGGAACTGAACTCACAATATCTCCTAGGTATGCCAGTGTGTGGAAATGCTCTGAAAAAATTAAACCCCATTCAAAGATCAGCTCTTTCACCAAGATTGCTCCACTGCACTCCAGCCTGGGTGACAGAGCAAAACTCAGTCTCAGAAACAAAAAACAAAAAACGAAAAACAAACAAACCAAAGATCAGCTCTTTCTTATTTTAGAAAAGCCACATGACATACTTAAGAAAAAAGTTACAGACCTGAGTTCAAATTCTAAATAGTAAACAGACAATAACTGTTTGCTGTCTTCTGTTTTTCCCTTCCATAATGTCTGTATTCAGGCAGGAGGGATGGACTGGTCATTAACTAAAGGGAAAGCAGAGGGATGGTTAATGACAGACGCTGTGGAATCTTCCACCCCTGAGATTATCTGAAGTGTACACCCACAGTCTGGGAACTTCTACAACACTTTGTGAAATCTCACTTGAAGTCTCAGTAATTCATTACAAAGTCTAATTATGCAAGTAGCAGCCGCAGACTGTGAGCTGACCAACCTGGTGATTGAAATCCTTCTGGTTGTCTGATTAAGTTCTGTCTGGAGTTTTGTTTACCTTTTTGATTACTGTGATTTGTGACTTCTAGTTCAATACTTTTTTTTTCTTAAGTCAGAGGTGAGGTTTTAAAAATTTCTTTTCGAAATTGTCTTGTAAAATTGCTTGTCCCCATTGCTGTGTGTGTGTGTGTGTGTGTTTCAGTCAAGAAATTTTTTTTTTCTAAAGGAGCCAAACACTGAACATGTCCCGGCCTGCAGTTCACATGTTTTCCTTTTGCCTGTTTTGTCTTACATTAGGAAGCTGGGCCTGTAGTCAGTCAACTGTATGGCTTTTAGGTGAAGAAATTCTACATAGAAACGGGAAGAGATATTCTGAAATTAAGTTGCTCACAAAGATGAGACTCGATTTGTGGAATCTGGAATTTTGGAATGCTTCCTGTCACGTTGATTCGTTCGCCTTTGATTCTCAGAGTCTTACAGTCTCTAGGGAGAAAGCCCCGGTCCAAGTTCCCAGCACCCCCGGGTGTGCATCAGATCTGCCACACTGTGAATTCCCAGAGTTGTGAGGGACTGTGGGAAAGAAGCCATCCTTGTTCTAACTGCTAGGACGTTGCTCAGACATAAGGTGCTCATTTTTTGTTTGTTGAACAAACATATAGATTAACATCTTAAGTGGCTTCTTCAGGTTTGGAAAGCAGACAGCAGAGAATGGGTTGGAGGGTTGGAAATGTTATTTCTTTGTAGATGCAGCCGTCCTACTAGTATAGTTTGCTGTTCCTTTTTTGTTCCCCTCCCCCCGCCCCACATTTTTTTCTTCTTTCTAAATAAGGGAGAGGGAAAACAGTTTCTTACTTTTTATTTTAAAAGAATTCTAATACTTTGGTATTTGGCACATTTCACCTTAGGAAATTGCAATACTAATGAAATTGTTTTTTTTTTTTTTTTTAAATATGAATCACATGAAGTGACTTATTTTTAGGTTGTATGTTCTCGACGGGTAAACTTTTTCTGAAATAAATGTCTATAATGAATTTTTTGGCTTAGGACATGGGTAACCCACATTTCAAACATTTATTTGAGAGGCAAGAGTTATACTAGAGTTACCCCTGCTGACCCGGGGGAGGGAGGCCAGAACTACTAGATGCCTGTGGCTTTTCACAAGAAAATGAGGACAGAGGCTCTGGCGGATAAGAGGTGGGTGCTCAAAAGATTAGAGTCACACTACTGTTTTGCCACTACACGTTTTTGCTTCTTTTAAACTTTCTGCTTCATAGAACTAGAAAAAAAGCTAATGACTATGGTTTAATGTCAACAACTCTGAAAGAAAAATAATTTCATTCAAGCCCAGATTAAAACACGCTACTTAATTTAAAGGGCAATCAGTTTTATCGGCTAAGTTTTTTTAAAAGGTCAGCTTTAAGAAATGTTTCTTCCAGTTAAAAGAAATTAGATAAAGCTGAAAAATACGCTAAAAATTAAAATCACACTGTTGCTGAAACATGGAAAAAGACAGCATGTCAGAGTTGTGGTCCTCAGTTATTTTATTACAAGGTAGACTTGGGAAGTATAGAAAATGTTAAAAACTTCTGGGCTCTGTGCAGCAGCATAACTATCAAAAAAGGCCATACTGCAAAGTATAATGAAGGTCACTTCCACGGAGATCACAAAGCCCTCATTTGGACATGATGGAAATGTAATTTTAGTAATAATGAAAAGCATTTTTGATAAAAATTATAACAACTATATTTACAATGCAAAGCAAAATGGCAATTTAATAAACAGATTTTCAACATAGTACATTAAAATTTTAAGCAAACAGAATGAGTTTCATCCTGATTTGCAGAACTCAGCTGATCATACACCTTTTTAAAAAAAATATCTACTTGAGCTTCTGTGCTGTGTAGTGCTAACATTATGAAAGTTTGTTGTCTTGTGTCATCCCCTAAATCATTTTCTAGAATTAGTTTTAATTAAGAAAAAGAACATTCTGTATGAGGAGAGTTTTGAAAGATAAAATCAACTTGATTCAGAAAAACATGGAGTCATCCTTAAGTTTCATGAGCATTATGTCATCAAATTCATCAATGGCTTTAATTTTTTCCAATTTTGATTATTTTGCCCAAAGCAGTAATTGCATTGGTGATGATTCTGATAGGTCAGTTTGATGATTTTTATACCATAATTTTCATCTGTTTGAATAACTTAGGTAGGAATAAAGGATGAAAATATGGCTGGCAATTTTACTTGAAATTGTGTGTCCCTCTGTACTGCTACAAAATATATTTAAAATGATGAATAACAAAGTAGCCTCTTTAAGTAAGAACTACAAATGTTTGGACAGCTGTATTAATACTAGGCTGAGATAGGCAATACAAACTATTTTAAATAATCACTGAATTTCAGTGGAATTTTAGCTAGACAAGTATTTCAATGGAGGAAACATGATTGGAAGATGAATTGTGCCTAGTCTTTAAAATAATGATGTTGTTTCCTATGGAATTATGAGCGATTGGGCTTGAGCGATCTTCTTGGCTAAAATTGGTCAAATAGCAAATATAAACCATTGTGATTGCCTCTGGCCTTTGTTGATTACATTCAAGTCTTCTGAATCCTTTTAACTAAAAGTGAAGAAACAGCAAATCACTTTCAAGGATGATCTCAACTCAAGATGAAATATATTAACATTATTAAAGTATAATACTAACTTTCTTAGCTTAGGTGAGTCCCCTGTAGAGCACAGACCCTGATGCAAATTATGAGCTCTTCCCACCCACCTCCCCTCCATCCCTCCTCCCTACCTTCCTCCTTCTTTACTGAATATACTGTATGCCAACCATGTGTCAAGCACTGTTCTAGGTGTCGAGGAATCAGTTTAGTTTTGATATCAGTCCTGGTAGAAATAACAATAACAGACCATGCTCAAGATCAGTTTTGAAGAAATCACCAGTTACCTATGAACATACGGCTCCAGAGTTAGGTGGGAGTGAGGAATAATAGGCCAAGCCTCTTCAAAAGATATTTCTAGGCTGAGTTTGCCCATAGGAACCCCAGCTCATCTTCTACCATAGCCATTCACAGACTTCTCAGCCCTGCCTAACCCAGAGACTGAAGCATCATTCCTGCTCCCTGAATACAGGCTGTTATTTATTATATCCATGCGGGCAAGGTGAAATCTGGCAGGCAGTAGCTTCCTTTGGAGGGGTTCTCATGTTAGGAGTGACGTGCAAGCTAACAGTAGAGGGTGGGGGATATCTCAGCAATTGCCTGTGTCTCCCAATGCTGCCTGTGCTCTCACTGCAGCCTCCTAGAGAACGAAGTCAATGGGAGGCCACAGGACACTACCTCTGGAGCAGAAAGGTCTGAGTAGGCAGCATGGAAGAGGAAGACTGCCCAGTCTCATAGGTGAACTGATTGGGTCTGCAGTGGCATGGAACCTATGAAAGCTTCAAATTGGAGACATTTTGCCTTTTTATTTATTCTTGTAGAAACAAGAAAGTCAGCTGTGTGGAAGACAATGACTCATACACTTTTGCTGTACTGCTTGGTGTTTCTTTTGCCCACAGAGTCATGTAGGACATTGTCCCAGGTAAGAAAAGGGGAAGGAGTGGAGGATGAACTGGTGGGGAAAGCAAATGGACAAAAAAAAAAATCCATCAGCTACCAGCTCTCAGTTACCAGAGAGCTGAAGTATAGGGAAAAGATGGTGATAGAGTGGCCCAGCCAGAAGTGATTACAACTACAGCTAACCAAAACCCAGTTTAGCCAATAGCTACACATTGTTTTTCTCTCAGCCTTTTCCCATGAGTTCCTGAGATGCAATGAGGCTCAAGTGATTTAAGAGTAATAAATACTTTGTTCTATATCTTCTGATAGTGAATGTTTCAGTTGTTCATAACCAGGGTGGTACCATTTCCCGGGGGCACTTGAAAATGTGGGGGTGGTAACGGTTGCCACAATGACCAGGAGGTATTAGTGGCATTTAGAGGTAGGGCCTAGGAATGGCCTGGCATAATGAAGCACTGTCCCATCCAAAATGGCAATAGCATCTCCCATAAGAAACCTGATAGAAACCTGAAGAAACTCCCATAAGAAACATCTCCCATAAGAAACTTGAAGAAACTCCCATAAGAAACCTTAACCATGAATGGGTTAGAAGGAGCAATGAGGAGCTAGAAGGAGCTAGAAGGAGCTGGAAGGAGCAACTCAGGCAGTGGTTAAGCGAGGTCTCACTGGTACAGAGTTTCTGGCAATGGACTATTTTAAATTTTGTAGGACAGGGGGCCCTATGGCTCTTTCTGAAATATTTTTCCTGACACCAGAAGTAATTTTAATTTCCCTGTTAGTTACTCATTTAAAATAAGCTGTGGAGGAGCACTTGAGAGAGGATACATGAAAACATTTGAGCATCTTCTGAAGAGAGTACTATTATTTGACTGCAAGTTCTGGAAGGGAGTTTTGAGATCAACTGGTGAAACTCCACTCCCTTATTTTGCAGCTGGGGGGATGGAGACCCATGGTGTGAGATGTGATTTGCTTGAAGTACATACTTACTCAGTTACAGGGTCAAGGCCAGAACCCCTGTTTTCAGATTGTCTGCTTCTTGATCTTTCCATTTTAATGGATGTCTTCTTAACAAGATCCTTTTTAGGAAAAAAAGACTTTGGAAGTTCCTTCCAAGAGTTTTTCAAATGAATTTACTTTACCCTCAAGTTAGTTTGTCTTCTGCATGGCTCCCCTTCCCCACTAATACTAAACAGGTACCTGGTTTCTGGGAGAAGTTAGAGACTCTTGGAAAGACCATTTCCTGAAGGCTGTCAACCCTACAGCTTCTTACTAATTCCTCCTTTCATTCCGTTTCTGCATTCACTCTTTTCTACAAGACAGAATGTGGACAGTAGGTAGAGCATGGGAGGATGGCTTTGTTTCTCTTGATCATTGGGATTTACCTTATTGGGAACATTCTATCCTTCTCTTCTCATTAGACAAGCTACTGGGTGCTGAGCTGCTGAGCTGCTGCTACTGCTGGCTCCTGACCTGCCTATGCACCCAGGCAGCTCAGCAGGTTCAGCAGGTTGCTGGTTTGCAAGCCTCTTTTTTTCACAGTATTAGGTTGGGGACGGTTGGTATCCCAAGCTAAAGTGATCTATACTGGATGCTACACTAGAAATGAAATAACCAGAGGAGTATGTGATGTGCTCTGCAAATTAGATGGGAAGAAATTAATCAGATCCTTCCCTTAAGAAGGCAGAGTTTTCAGAACTACAAGTAAACAGAATATCATGGTTTTCTGCCCATATACATGATAAATATAATGTGACTTCACTAGAGTTTATTTAATGGACCAAATATCATCCAGAGTTGTTGACCTATAAGTGCATTTATCACAGTGCATTGAACACCGTGGTCCTATCAAGATGGTGTTGAGTATCTTGAGATGCCTATATTTCCTTCCACTCATCCCCTCTGCCTGTTGCCCTTGGACACAGACTGGCTGTTTAGAAAAAACAATATTGTAGGATCAGGAGATCTAAGTTCTCATCCTAGCTGTAAGGGGCATTTCCTGCATGGACTTGTACAAATCACCGCAATATCAAGCCTCATTTTCCTTAACTGTAAAATAAGAGGGCTGGATTGGATGATCTATAAAGTCTTCCAAAATTCTGAAGATGTTATTTTAGCATTCTTGTTTGGTGCAAGAATTTTAATTCTTCCACTTATAAAATAAGGCTTGATTCTCTGCACTAGAAAATGAAAAGTCATCTTCTGTTGGTGATTTCACAGATATGAATCCTCAGTGATACTTTCTTGACTTCGGAGAGATCCCAAAGGCTCAATTCAGATACCCCACAAGTTCTTATTCAGTAGAGAAAAGAAGGAATATTCAGCTTTGTTTCTTGATAACATAAAGAGAAGTAAGGTTGTGAAGAAGAACCCCATGAGTTGGCATGAACCCCAAGAGTTAGTCACAGAGCTGTGTCAGTGAATATCCAATTTCTTCCTCAATGGATTAGAACTTGGAGCTCAAGTTGCAGTAATTGGGTCAAGGCTCTTCTCAGCCACTAGGAAACACTATTCTGGTGCAGAAGCAAGAAAACTGAGTCATTCTCTCTCTCCTCACACACATATACACACATGAACATATATGTCAGTGTATATATATGCATACTAAAATGTATATATGCATACACACATATGCACAAGACACTAAACTAGCTACTTGGAGGAATATACTGAAGCACAATGCACAGTACATGTTCTTAAGGAACTTGTGATTTAATTGAGGAGTTAATATGCTTCTATAAAAAAGATTAGATAGCAAAATGGCAGGTCAGGTGAGAATATGCCAAGCATTGAATGTGTGTATGGCTGTATGGAAGATGATCCCTGTAGGAGCCAGAGGAAAAGATGTATCATGTACAGAACCGGATCAGGAAAGATCTCTTGGAAGGGAGAAACTTGAGCTTTGTATGTAATTGACGTTTGACATTCGTAAGTTTATGTGCAGAGTAATAACAGTAGTAAATTCTTAAATAGACTTAAAGTATTCTTAGAGCCCATTCCTAGTGCTTTTCATAGATGAGCGCATTTATTCCTCATAAACATGCTCTAGGGCAAGTATCATACAATTATAGTACTATAGTTCCTACTCTACTTTATGGAAGAGGAAACTGAGGCTCAGAGGGATAAAGTTTCCCAAGGTCTCAGATGTTGGTGTTGAGATTTGAACCCAGGTTGTCTACTCCCAGAGTACATCCCTTGACCACTATGTGGCACTTTCTTAGTGAAGGGTTGGATATGGTCTCAATGGATGGGACAAAGAGGGGGTTCTAATTAGGACTGATGGAGATGCTCATGGTATGGGGGAGCTAGGTTTTGGGGGAATTCTCCTAAGGAAAAAGAATGCAATATTACACATACAAAACTAAGGGGAAAGTGAAAATTTATTTAGAATGAGAAAAGGAATCACAACAAATTTCAAATTTAGAAATGCTGGATAGTGTTATTTAGCATTATTCAGTAATAAAACAATATTTTTTTATTAATGAAATGCCCACCTTTTAGTTCCTACATTTTTGACTGCATACTTGCATGATCTTATTGTTTTTTCTATAGAGAGAATAGAAATATTATTCAGTCTTTCCTCCAGCATTACTGATCAAATTTTTTTCTTATTATTCCTAGTTTAGAAAAGTATCTTTCAGTTTCTAATTTATTATTAGTAATGGCATGTAAGCATGTAGGACTGTTATCAAATTTGGGAAAATTCTATCCAATTTATTTCATATGTGAGCTGCAAGGTATCAGGGAACTTAGAATTTTCTTGTTCTGTGAATAATTGTAAATGTTCTTGGAATTGATATCACTTAAGTGTTGATGTTCTCATTGTAATGTAGAAGTGACTGGAAACTACATAACTATATCCTACTAAATTCAAACTAAATGTATCCCAGCTTAACTTGTCCAGAATCCGTGGATAGATATGGCTTCTCTAGTGATACCCAAAATGAGAGAGAGTATGAAGGAGGCAGAACTGAAATGACACAAAATGATGGTCTTAACAGATGGTAGGTGGTTAAAACATTTTGCTTTTGAGAATTTGATAAAACATATGATCACATGAACACATGAGATGATCTGCTCATTGAGCATGAGAGGAGAGCAATCTGCTCATTGCTAGATCCTTTCCCAGGGCTTCAAAAGGTCCCATTTGAGCAAGGCTCTCTGAGGCTTAACCTTCGTCAGGTTCCCTCTCAATCCACTTCTGCTCATAACGTGTTTCCTGGATAGAACATAGACTCTTCTTACTGGAGAGAGAGGAGTGCTCCTACTGGGTAGCAGTGGGAGAGAAAGTGGTCCAGGCTGAAGGGAAAATGAGGTCACGGAGGAGCCGTAATTCATGGACTCAGCTTTGGGTGGGCCATGCTGGTATCATAGTTAATTTAACTGTGGTTGTTTGTGACTAAAGTGAGCTGTTGGGCTAACATATCAATTGATTTTGATGCAAATTTTGATTTTCCCTTTCTAGGCTGCCAGCAAAAGCAGGGAGAAGGTGCCTGCCAGGCCATACGGTATGTTGGCAGCAGTTGCTTATCACATGGAAGTTTTGCTGTCCATCTATTGTAATAGAGGGCCATTCTCAGCCCTCTGTCCTGTGGCACGGCAAATGGAATCCTTGATGACTTGCATTTGGACTCTGACTTTTTTCCTTCATATTAAATTGTACCTTTGCCTTTTTTTCTCTTTTTGACATTTACGTTAGGGGGTACACGTGCAGGTTTGTTACACTGGCAAATTGCGTGTCACTGGGATGTGGTGTACGAATGATCCCGCCCAGGTAGTGAGCATGGTACCAGGTAGTAAATTGTACATTTCACTCCACCCTGTTCCTCTCTCCTCCCGGTACCCACTGCTCCATCCTTGTCTGAGAATTCTTTGCCATAGATCCTTTGGATTGAGCCCATTCAAACTGGTCCAGTGGCTAGAACAGGTCTGTGAGAAGTCATTGATGATATAACATGTTATAGAGTTTCTGAGCTGAGAGACTTCTTAGAAAACATTGGAAGCAGTAGATTCCAACTAGAGCTGATCTGGGGAGCTTCAGGGGTCTGAGGAAGTATTCAGGGGTTCCTGTGAGGGTGTAAGAGTGACCTGGTGGACTGCATTGTGGGTTTGTCCCTCTCACTTCACCTGGGACAGTTCCAGATTTTTTTTGGTTGTTGTTTTTTTAGACAGAGTCTCACTCTGTCTCCCAGGCTGGAGTGCAGTGGCACGATCTTAGCTCATTGCAACCTCTGCGTCCTGGATTCAAGCAGTTCTCCTGCCTTAGCCTCCCGAGTAGCTGGGATTACAGGCACACACCACTATGCCCAGCTAATATTTTGTATTTTTAGTAGAGATGGAGTTTCACCATGTGGCCAGGCTCGTCTAGAACTCCTGACCTCGTGATCTGCCCACTTTGGCCTCCCAAAGTGCTGGTATTACAGGTGTGAGCCACTGTACCTGGCCATGTTCCACTTTTATCTATTTTATACACTGCAGTTCAGGATAAGATTTTGTTGGAAACAATAAAATTTTGTTGCTAAAATAGATGACCACTGATCCATTTCAGTCTTCCTCCACTTTAGGAAGAGAAGACACTGATGTCTTCAGTATTTATGTGCTGTCACTGGCAGTGACACCTTGGTGACTGGCCCAATGGGCCCAGAGCCCAGACCTTCCCATCTGATATGGTCTCCTTTCATTTTCCCAGGTGTATGCGATGGTGTCTGTACAGACAACTCCCAGTGTACTCAACCTTGCCCTCCAGACACTCAGGGAAATATGGGGTTTTCATGCAGGAAAAAGACATGGCACAAGATCACTGACACCTGTCGGACTCTTAATGCCGTCAACATCTTTGAGGTAATATCTTTTCTTTGCAATATGGATTCTGATGTGCACTGTATGAGCACAGTGGAGCCTCCCCTTGGCAGTGGATATTGCCCTCAGTAAGAGAGAGGGCGAGCATGTGGCAGAGCAGCGTGTAGGGATGGCTGAACAGATAAGCATCCACTAGTCTCATTTTCTATGCAAAAATAGCCTTCTAAGCTTGGAGTATGTGAAAGTCTGTGCTGATAGACTCCTGGCCATGAAAAGGGGCAGGCTGCAGGAGGGCCAGAAGGGGGTCCTCTAAAGCAAGGGTTAGGAAACTTCTGTAAAGTGACAGACAGAAATATTTCAGGCTTTGTGGGTTACATGGTCTCTGTCGTGCCTACTCAACTCTACCATTGTAGCATGAAATCAGCTGTGGATAGTGTTTAAATTAATGGGCTGGTTGCATTCCAGTAAAACCTTATTTGCAAAAACCAGGCAGCCAGTCTGGGTCCATAGTTTGCCACCCCTGCCTTAAAGTATGGGAACCAGAGTCTGAATCTATGGGAGATACTTTCTATTGCTATTTTCAGTCTTGGTGTTCCAGTTGATTCATCCAAATCGAGTTTTAAATTTCTATTTTTAAGATAGACTCATCACTCGTGATTTGCCCTTCATAAATATTACAAATAAGCTTAAATGGTACTAGAAATTTCTATATATACAGGTTATCTGAAGTGGTATGCTGAAGATAACAGTTGTTATTTGGGGAGAGGGGGATTAAAGAATAGGTAGATGGGAAGTAGGGACTTTTATTTGCTGGTTCATGCAACTCGGTATTGGTCAAGTTATTTGACAGCAGATGTGACTCTGAAAGTGTAAAACAGAAAAACATTATGTTAGGCTGTCCTAAGTTTTAGTAAAGGTACTTTTACATTTAACACAAAAATAAAAATTATAAAAATTTCTTTCTTTTTGCCATATCGTAGGAGGATTCACATTTGGTTCAGCCATTTGAAGACAATATAAAAATAAGTGTATATACTGGAAAGTCTGACACCATATCAGATCTGTTGCTACAAAAGTGTCCCACAGATTTGTCTTGTGTAATTAGAGGCATTCAGCAGTCACCCCGGATACCAGGAAACATTGCCATAATTGTGCAGCTCTTACACAACATATCAACAGCAATATGGACAGGTGTTGATGAGGAAAAGATGCGGGTGAGTGTTCCTGTATACTTGGAAGAACATTATCTCAGTGGGAAAGGAATGCAGGTTAGTTGGAGTATTATGTGAGCTTCTCAGGGACTAGGAACCGTTCTTTCACATCAGTATTTCTAATGTCTAGCAAAGCAAGTGTTCAGTAAATGTTCATTAAAGAAAGGATGAATAAATGAATGGAAAAAGTAAACATTTAATCAACAAATATTTATAGAGAGCACTTACTTGGTACTGTAGTGAACTTTGGAGTATGATTTACCAATGCATCTTTCGGCTACTGAATACATTTAAGAAACATTCTGTTTTGGAGAGAGAAAGACTTTTCTTATTTTCATTTGTGAGTTAGGATAGGTTGCTAAAATGGAAAATAATCGAATAAAACAACAACAACAACAACAAAAAAAAAAAAAAACAAAAAAAATCCAGCCATACCTATCCATTGCAGAAACATGAAATAGAACTGGGTCCATTTTGCTTGGTTTTGATCTTCAAAGCAAAGATAATAAAAAGTAGATTCAGACTCCAGAGTGAATTTCCAATTTATTATGTTCTTGTATAGGGCCCTGCAACACATTTGGGATGCAACAGAGGTTAAACACGTGATGGGTTCTCTGAGCAGGGTAAGCAAGTTGCTAGTTTTGCCTAGGTGTGATGTGGAGGGAATGATGGACAGGAGCATGTGGAAAGCTGTCCAGTGGCCTGGCTCACAGGAGGCCATTGCATAAATGGAGGAGGGCATGGTGAGGCAATTCCTTTGTAGCTCTATCATCTAAGTCAAACTTCAGTGTACATGCAAGTCACTTGGGGATCTTATTAAGATGCACATTCTGATTCATTAAGTCTGGGGTGGGATCTGAGATTCTATATTGCTAAGAAGTTCCCAGAGTATGCTTAGGTTGCTGGTTGGAGGAGCATGCTTTATAAAAGTGAGTGTTGAATGCGCTGGCAGTTTCAGAGAGTGGTTCAGTACTAACACTGGTTCTTTATTGTCAGAGTTACAGCACCATAGCCAACCACATTCTTAATAGCAAAAGCATCTCCAACTGGACTTTCATTCCTGACAGAAACAGCAGCTATATCCTACTGCACTCAGTCAACTCCTTTGCAAGAAGGCTATTCATAGATACATATCCCGTTGACATACCAGATGTCTTCATTCATACTATGGGCACCACTATATCTGGAGATAACATTGGAAAAAATTTCACTTTTTTGATGAGAGTTAATGATACCAGCAATGAAGTCACTGGGAGAGTGTTGATCAGCAGAGATGAACTTTGGAAGGTGCCTTCCCCTTCTCAGGTCATCAGCATTGCATTTCCAACTATTGGGGCTATTTTGGAAGCCAGTCTTTCGGAAAATATTACTATAAATGGGCTTGTCCTGTCTGTCATTTTGCCCAAGGAACTTAAAAGAATCTCACTAATTTTTGAAAAGATCAGCAAGTCGGAGGAGAGGAGGACACAGTGTGTTGGCTGGCACTCTGTGGAGAACAGATGGGACCAGAAGGCCTGCAAAATGATTCAAGAAAACTCCCAGCAAGCTGTTTGCAAATGTAGGCCAAGCAAGTTGTTTACCTCTTTCTCAATTCTTATGTCACCTCACATCTTAAAGAGTCTGATCCTGACTTATATCACATATGTAGGCCTGGGCATTTCTACTTGCAGCCTGATCCTTTGCTTGTCCATTGAGGTCCTAGTCTGGAGCCAAGTGACAAAGACAGAGATCACCTATTTACGCCATGTGTGCATTGTTAACATTGCAGCCACTTTGCTGATGGCTGATGTGTGGTTCATTGTAGCTTCCTTTCTTAGTGGTCCAATAACACACCACAAGGGATGTGTGGCAGCCACATTTTTCGTTCATCTCTTTTACCTTTCTGTATTTTTCTGGATGTTTGCCAAAGCACTCCTTATCCTCTATGGAATCATGATTGTTTTCCATACCTTGCCCAAGTCGGTCCTGGTGGCATCTCTGTTTTCAGTGGGCTATGGATGCCCTTTGGTCATTGCTGCCATCACGGTTGCTGCCACTGAACCTGGCAAAGGCTATCTACGACCTGAGGCCTGCTGGCTCAACTGGGATATGACCAGAGCCCTTCTGGCTTTCGTGGTCCCAGCTTTGGCCATCGTGGTAGTAAACCTGATCACAGTCACACTGGTGATTGTCAAGACCCAGCGACCTGCCATCAGCAATTCCATGTTCCAGGAAGTGAGAACCATTGTGAGAATCAGCAAGAACATTGCCATCCTCACACCACTTCTGGGACTGACCTGGGGATTTGGAGTAGCCACCGTCATCGATGACAGATCCCTGGCCTTCCACATTATCTTCTCCCTGCTCAATGCATTCCAGGTAAGTCCAGATGCTTCTGACCAAGTCCAAAGTGAGAGAATTCGTGAAGACGTTCTGTGATTAGGAGCTTGTGGCATTAGATTTCTATGTAAAAGCCAGTGGATTTGGAATAGCATATGGAGTGGGGAAATAAACTTTTGTTCCAGAGAGATCTGGATTTGGATCCTGACTCTTTCGTTTACTAATAATGTATAACATGATTTTGGGATATTTACTCAACTTTTTCGGGCCATATTTTCCTCACATATAAAATGAGTGCAATACTGTCCATTTTATAGGAGTGTTTGGAAAATGAAATTAAATGGTGAATGGGAAAGGATCAAGTACTAAAATAATCTAAAGACCATAGACAGCCTAGTAATAGGCTAAGTTGTTATGGTTTAAAAACTAAGCAATAACACCTTCCCCAAAATTTAGGTATAAAATTGGAGGTATTAAAGTTTGCACATTTATTACATTTCCTTCCACTTAGAATTTTTAGCTACCATTGGCAACCATCTTATTTTAACATGGCAAGCTATACAGAGAAGTATCGAAGATAGTTTCTCCTCTCTTCTCTTATTACACTTAGATGAATTAAGCAATGTTCACAGTTTCATGTGCATCCTTTGCCAAATTTTCTATGTTTATACAAATATATTTTCACATAACACAGGGGTTAAAACAATGTGCATTATTGTGTAACTTGCTTTTGCACTTAAAAATATGCACTAGAATTTTACCAGCTCATTATGTGTGAATATGTCTCTAATGGCTGCATAGCATTCCATATTCAATAATTTCCTTCTTGATTGAAATTTTGTTTTTTTCCATTTTTTATGTTATAGTGTGTGAATGATCCAAAGTTTATTATATTGAATGCTAATATGTAGATAGCAACTAATTGAAAAGCAAGCTTTTATTTTTCTAAAGATATCTAAAACATTATCTTTTTTTCTGAATGTATGCAGTAGCCAGTAAGACTATTTTCAAGTAAATGCTTCACCTAATTGCTAATAGATATCTTAAATCAAGTATCTTCTCATTTTCCTTTTTCAGAATTTATGTATAAATGATTTCACTTTATAATAAACACTTCGATGTCTTGAAGAACAAAGTTAATAATAATAAGGGTATCTCATATTTTGAGTCTCCACTTTTTCTGCACTTTTATAGAAAATATTAATTGTATCCTACATTTGTATAGCTTTTGGTAGTTATAAGTTGCTTTATGCATGTTTACAAAACTAGTCATTGAAAAGACTTGTGTAAAAACCCTATTTTTCATAAACCCCTCATGAGCTCATAACTCACTCCACAGTATTTTCCTTCTCTTGTCTCCCTTAGGGCCATCTTCCCTGTGAGGTTTGTTTTGGACAAGGCTGTGAGCACTTGCATTTTGATATCTTGAGCACCTTTACCTGTCATTGTAGGATCACTTGTGCTTTCAATTTCATTTCTGCCTTGAATCCCAGTAAGGAGCAGGGAGGGGCCTACCTAAATGCCAATGCAGACGGGGCAGTGAGGAGCTGAGAACAAAGTGTTGGTGAGGCCAGTGGGGGGCACTGGGCAGTGCTATGTTGGTGCTGGCCTTTATTGACTCACAAGGAGCTACCTATTATATTTTCAGGATTGTTCTGAGCTGGCTGTGAACACAGTCATCAATAACAATTAAATCATATAGACTTGCAATTAAACAAATTGGGTTAAAAGTAAAGGTCATGTATCCTCAGAACTCATCACTTCCTAAGTATTTGTCTACCTTTTCTCTTGAGGTTACTTGCCTCTATTGTGTCTGCATGGTGGAAAATCTGTACAATGATGTGCTACTGCCCATCTCTTCCTAAATCCATGCTCAGCGATGTCACAGGGCAAGATTCAAATAGGCCATGGTGGGGGTAATTAACTATAGAGATTGGCAAACACTACAAGTTAGGAGAGTTTATTGCCATTTACTAGCATATCACTGGATCAGGGCATCCTCTGAGGGAGGAGAGAGAGGAGTCATGGATCTACTGAGATGGGAGACACAACCAACTGGGTGTAAAAAGCAGGAGAAGTGGAGTCTTAGGATGAGATGAGGGGCAGCAGCAGAGGCTGATGGAACACAGACAGAGGGGAGAGATTCTGAAACATATTGAGAGGCCCAGAGGATATGGGAGGAAAATTCTTGTAAAGATTTCCTGGTCTTAGCCCCAGAGGAATATCTGCAGTAGTTTTAAAACCCACCCATCCCCTTTACTCGAGAGGTTTTATTATGGTGTCAGTTACTGTCTCGACTACCCACCTTGTCCATTCATAACTTCTGGTTGGCATCCTACTCTTGTATTTAATGAGAGTAATTGTGGGCTGGGTGAGTTTTTGGGACTCCCTCATAGCTGTTTTGGTGGGGAAAAATAAAGCACATATACCAGAACCTGGGAGAACATCTTGAGATTTACCTGTCCAAACTGTGCTTTACCTACTAAAAGAAATGCAAAAAAGCTGCTACTGGTGAATTGTTTGTTAGGTATGTTCTTTCTTCCCTTCTCAACCAGATACTAAACTTTATGGCCAATCTTTTAATCCAAATCTTCTGAAAGATATTTTGCATAACTTTATCTAACGTGGCACGGGCCAACGAAAAGTGATCCTAGTGGAGTATTTCCCTGTTACATGTTTATAAAGTCATGTTAAAGTCATGTTTATAGTCATGTTACATGACTATAAAAGTGCAGGTTGCATAATAAAGAAATTAAACACATACATACACTCAAATGAAGAGACACCACATTTATTACTTATTTTGTGCCAAGCATTATGCTTAATGTTGCAGATACAAATATAGATAGACCAACCCCAAGGAATTAAAAATCTTACAAGGAGAGAAATTCCTCTTAGTTCTTTAGCCAAAGAATATTAGCCATCAGCATATTTGTAGAAAAAAGCATGCTAGCACTGTGGTTCCCAGATCTTTAAAAAATATAATTCCTGGGCCAAATTAATGGAGATCCTGACTTGAAATATATTCCTAGTACCAAAATCAGGCTGGAATATGTTTGTCAGAAGGGGCCTTATAAGAATGATAACTTTGCAACCTAATGGACCATGACAACAGTAATTTTTTTGTAGCAGATACAATAAGAGATTTCAATAATTACTTTGTAGGCTCAGAGTGTTACACAGAAGAACAATCTCATAAAAGCTACATGGAGATTAAGCTTTTGAGGGTTGGACTGGCTGAATAGAAAGGTGTATGTTAGTGTGTTTGGGGGACTGGATTAGTGGCAAGGATGTACACTGGTCCCTGTAAAGTTCTCCACCTCTCATCTGGGCTTTTACCAAATAGTGGTAGGTTTGGTATTGTTCTCAGCGATGAATACCAGGTTGTAACATCTTTATGGTGCCAGCTGTATAAAACCCATGCCCCTTAACAGGCCTCTGGGTAGGTAAGAGTTCAGGTAAGAGTTCACACTCACTTATGAAGTCAGATCAGCTTAGCAAGGGTATTCCTAAATAAAAGGTCATTATCTAACCTCCCTTTTCAGGTGAGCCATGGACGTAGTAACTGCACATTCAGGAGAAATTGTTGTCTAATGAATGTTCCTGTCTATCACATTTTGAATGCTGAATCTCAGCTTCCTTTCCCTTAACTGGAAAATGGAACTACAACTCGCCATTCCTTCCTCAGGGAGGGTTTTGTATCAGTGTATATGAAACAGAAGTAAAAACTTCAAATGGACTATAGTTATAGAGGAACAGACTGTTTTGGGTTTTATATGGGTTTTTTTTTGGTATGGAAAATAAAAGATATAAAAGCTAATTAATTCCTTCTGCATCATCATATTGGAAATACTTGTCATGTGCTTAGAAACTCAATCTATTTAAAGTCATTAAGTTTTTGAGGATGTATACACTTGACTTTTCTTTGCAAGTTTTATAATATTCTTTGTAGTGGATGAGAAAGGAGGCTGAAGGTGTTATGGGAAGCTGAGCAACAGCTGTTTCTGCTCTTTTCTGTGGAAGCTTATCTTACTCACTGTTCAAGGACGGCAAGCCTGTATTCGTTGCCCAACACCTCCTCTGACTCTTTCTTGGATCATTATATTCAGTTCAGAGGCCCAGCTCCTGCTAAGTGAAAACACTTTTAATTTGCTCAACTTAAAAGGAAAGTTTAAAAATATTCCTGTATGATGTAGGGACCTTGGTCTCTTTGGTTTACTGAGGTACCTCTACAGTGACTGGCATATGGAAGACACTCATCAATATTCATTGAATGAATCTAGGTGTTGTGATCTAAGGATGATAAATTAAGAGATTTCATAAAATTGTTTTCTTTTTATCAAAATAGGAATTGGTAATAACTGAGAGTATGTTTTATTATCAACATTCTTTTGTAAATGACTCTTTTTCCCTCTTCTGTGTTTCCCAGGGCTTCTTCATCCTAGTGTTTGGAACCATCCTGGATCCAAAGGTACTGAATGTAAATTCTTCTTGTTGCTTTTTCTGTATTATCAGTACTTGGCCATGTAAAGGCTTGTAAAGGCTATTTATTAAAAAACTCTCACTTCAGTCATTTGTACAGATGTATGAAGCCTGGATCACTGCTCTTTACAAGGCAAATGATATTGACCAGCTTGCAAGTTCTTATGGGAATGAATGTTTTATGTACATTAGTGCTGCTTCTTAAAACAATTGTAGGTATTGCCATTTTCAGTTTTATAGATGAGAAAACTGAGACTCAGAGTGAACAGCTTGCTCAAGATCAGTACAGAAACCAACTCTGATTAGTTGAAGCAGAAAAGGAACTTATTAAATCTTGCAGTATTATCTTTGAGAGGATCTCTTTGGCTTGGAGTTTTGGAGGCTCTGCTCTAGGAATAGTTCTCAATGCACACCATAGAAATGCTCCATAAGAGATACCATTGCTCTTCCCTGCTTTGCTGGGCACAGATAGCACAGCTCACCAGGCCAATGTCAGGCAGTAAACACTTAAGCCAGAGTTGCTGCTACTGCTGCCTGGGAGATTGCCTCACCCTGCCTGTCTGGTACACCAGCACCCGCATTTATTCATTGTCATGTCTGATTGGCTGAGTTCAGGTCACGTGGTCATGTCTTAGCTGCAAGGTTGGGTGGAAGTGTGAGTTCCTACTTGTATCTTGAACAGCATTGGAGTCAAGAAAAGAAACTCTTCAAATACAGATGAGTCTTGATAAGTGATGAGCATTGAAAACAAATAAAAACCAAGCAAAGGAACAACCCCTCAAATGTTTATTCAGGCTTCTAAAACCACCCTCTTTCCATTGTACCATACTACCCTCTGGAAAAAGTAATGCAAACAACCCTGTCAGATATAAATGCAAAACCCTTCTGTCAATTAAAGTAAATAATAAATAAAAATAAAAAGGAACAGTACCAGGTTGGATTCACAAAACCAAACAAAAAACCTCAAACAAACAAAAACATAATCTACTCCTTCCCCCAAGCACCCCACCTTCACTGCAGAGTTTCTTGTTTGTTTGCTTATTTATTTATGTTTTACTATTTATTTTTTACTAAATAAGAAGAGCACCTGTATTCAGCTGGCAAGACTTAGAGAAAAGGACATGTTAATTTGTTTTTTTTGTTTTGTTTTGTTTTTGAGACAAACTTTCACTCTATTACTCTGACTGGAGTGCAGTGGCACCATCATGACTCACAGCAGCCTCAACCTCTTGGGCTCAGGTGATCCTCCCATGACAGCCTCCTGAGTAGCTGGAACTACAGACACATGCCACCACACTCAGCTAATTTTTACATGTTTTTGTAGAGATGGGGTCTCCCTATGTTGCCCAGGATGGTCTCAATCTCCTGAGCTCAAGGGATACACCCATGTTGCCCTCCCAAAGTGCAGGGATTATAGGAATGAGCTACTGCACCCAGCCTACTGCCAGTAATATTCTATTAGATTAATATCAAAGGTTTGTTAAAAGGTCAGGAGATAGACCTTTGGCCAGATAGATCCTGGCCAAAGTGGCAAAACCCCGTCTCTACTAAAAAATACAAAAATGTAGCCAGGCATGGTGGCATGTGCCTGTAGTCTGAGCTACTCAGGAGACTGAGGCAGGGAAATTTCTTGAACTGGGGAGGTAGAGGTTGCAGTGAGTCAAGATCACCCCACTGCACTCCAGCCTGGCGACAGGGCCAGTTGGGATGCAGAGATAATAATGTTTTCTCTGCCTTCTCCATTAGATTATGGCCAAGAACAAATGCAATTTTGTAGGTAAAAACACAAAGCACTTAAGGTACTGCCCAGTCATATGCCACAGGATTATGTTTCTATTATTTGTAAAACCACAACTAGTATCTATAGCCAGAGTACCAGTAGTTGCATTTTTACTTAGTTTACCAGTGTTAGGTGAGATGTGCAAAGAACTCCAAGTCGTGGAAACATCTATCAAGATCAAAACCTCTTACCTTTACAATTATGATATGAAAGGTAAATACTCAAAAGTGTCACAGGACCATACATGATTCATTGACCAAAAGTTGTATATACCAGTAGTCTTCAAACTTTTAGGATTAGTAAAACACAGTGAGAACATATCCCTAGATGTGTTCATTATTAACTTAAAAAGTGTTACGGACATCGTGAAACCTAAAAGTGAAAAAGGGTGAGAACAAAGAAATGTAAGCAGAAGTGCCAATATATCTTTACAAATCCCAGTGGGGCCTTGAGCACACTGTCCTCCATCCCCGACGGGTGGTTTGAGGTCTGTGTGTGACAAAGAATACGGCATCTGCAGGGAAAGGGGAAGCCACCCTGAGCTGGAGGGCTTTGGCATATATGAATTGTGAACACAGAACTTCTACAAGGCCTTGGAAGGTGAATAATATTTTGTATAGAAGAAATAAGAAGAGGGCCTGTATTCAGCAGGCAAGACTTAGAGAAAAGGACAGGATGACCTAGTCAGGGATGATGAATTTCATGGGCTGTTGCTATGTTGTATAGTACTTTTTTCTTTGAGATGGGATGTCGCTCTGTTGCCAAGGCTGGAGTGCACTGGCATGATCTCAGCTCCCTGCAACCTCCACCTCCTGGGTTCAAGCGATTCTCCTGCCTCAGCCTTTTGAGTAGCTGGGGTTACAGGTGCCCATCGCCATGCCCGGCTAATTTTTGTATTTTTAGTAGAGAGGGGGTTTCACTGTGTTGACAAGCCTGGTCTCGAACTCCTGACCTCAAGCGATCCACCTGCCTTGGCCTCCCAAAGTTCTGGGATTACAGGCATGAGCCACCGTGTCCAGTCGTATAGTACTTTCTTCCTCTAGAAAAGGTCTTTTGAATAATTGACAAATTGTGAGAAGTGATTACATAAGTGCTCCATAAAAATAATGCCAAAGCTAGACCAGGTGAGGTGGCTCATGCCTGTAATCCCAGCACTTTTAGGAGGCCGAGGCAGGCAGATCATGAGGTCAGGAGATTGAGATCATCCTGGGTAACATGGTGAAATTCCGTCTCTACTAAAAATACAAAAAAAAGTAGCCAAGCGTGGTGGCACATGACTGTAATCCCAGCTACTCGGGAAGCTAAGGCAGGAGAATTGCTTGAACCTGGGAGGCGGAGGTTGCAGTGAGCCGAGATGGCCCCACTGCACTGCAGCCTGGATAACAGAGAGAGACTGCGTCTCAAGAAAAAAAAAAAAAAAAGAAGAAGAAGCTATGTCGAGGAATCCTCAAACTTGTGGCAAACTGTATTTCTCAACCATTGGGTCCATATTTAAGGCCCTGAAAGTGAGTATCCTGTGCCACCTCCACCTCTCTTGTCTCTCCCCATCTTTCCACCTTTTCCAAGACTACTCCACCAGGTCACTGATCCCTCCATATCCCTCCAACAGAACCTAGCTGCTAACACAGTACCTGGCCACAATATCAGCCAGGCCCAAGCATATGATCTTCTAATTCTTAACTTCTTTTGTTAAATATCCAGATAAGAGAAGCTTTAAAGGGTCGAGTAACCTCTGCAAAAAGGAGCTCCACAATATCAGAGGTAAAGCTTTCATATTCATTTTTGCATTTAAAAGTTTAACAAGATAACAATCTTGGAGTTTCTGGCATATGGAGTGTTGCTAACTCTCTCACTTTAACACTTTGCAGTGTGGATTTCCCAGAAGTGCTGGGTGCCTCTTAAACAGTTCAGATTCTTTCTGGAATATGGGGATGCAAAGAGATGCAAGTGGAGTTACATGAATTTAGAGGAGAGTGACAAGGTGGCTGGCTTTGGAGGGTGAACCTCAAACCACATAGTAGGAGAGCAGGTGATGAAAGAAATGAGATAAGTCTTAGGTTCCCGTGATGTCTCACTTGTTCTCTATGACTCCAATCAGTTGACCCACATCCAAAGTGTAAAAACTGCAGGGAAACAAATTCTGATCCTACACAAAGAACTACTCAAGAGGGGCCAGCTGCCATGGTTGCTGAAGTGGCTTAAGTGGGCTTGGGGCCTGTTCAGGGTTGCTGTAGAGAAGATTCAGTCATTGGACAGCAGGCTGGACTATAACAGGGCCTCTAACTTATCTTCTATTCCTATGACTTGGAAACAATGTATTGTTATGCAAAGAATGAGGGCCGTGAACTGTTTTGAGTGAGGGAAAAACTGCTGCTCAATTTTTAAAAAAACTTTTAAATGGCAGCAAAAGGAGATTCAGGGTTGGCCCAAGGAATACACCCACAACAAGCGAGGAGGTGATCTAGAGCCTCCCACGCCAATGTCTGCTGGGGTCCACATCCCCTGTCACGGACTGGGGCTTTAGGGGATCTGCATAGAGAGAGGCTAACTGATGGGGCTGGGTACCCTGTGGCCCTGAGAGCAGCGTTGCCCCATCCTCATTCCTTGCCTTTCCATTCCCTCTCTGTTGATTTCTTTAGCCCTGCTCTTCTCTTCTTTTTCTTCCCTCTCTTTTTCTGTTCTCGTTTGCCTTACTCTTACCTAACCTTTGGTCTTGTTTTTAGTCTTTGGTCTCCGTACCTGGGAATCTGCTGGTTTCTCCATACCCCTTTCAGCTTAAAAAAATATATAGCAAAAGTTTAATGCAAACGACATTAATAAATGTCTAAAACAATGGTTCTCAACTTGGGCTATACATTAGAATCAACTGGGAAGCTTCAAAAAATGGGGTTGCCTGGGTCACACCCCTGGAGATTCTCATTTGATTTGTCTGGAGTGTGGCTTGGATTTGGGGACTTTGAAAGCTCCCCAGGTGATTCTAATGTACAGTCAAGGTTGAGGGTCATTCATCTGAACTCTCCCTGAAGTGTCCTGGCATTGTGAATATTTGTCTCCAACAGGCATCCCTGATGTAAGTAGTCTCCTCCTTCACTTTGGTCTGCTGTGGTGCTCTCAGGAGAGAGTCCTGACTCTCTCAATCCCTTCCAATTTAGCTTTGCTCCTTTCTTTATGTGTTTCAGAATTGATCCATTCAGGTCATCATAGAGAAATTCTGCCTTTCAGTGTTATAAAATCCTAGTCATTTCTCCCACTTCTCTTTGCGGTTTTATTTGACTGGTAAGTCAAAATAATATCCAGCATTTTATGATTAGTTGTCGGTTGACTCAGTGGTTTTTGATGCTGGCTGTACCTTAGAAACACCTAGAAAGCTTAAAAAAATACCACTTCAGGGCACAGTGGCTCACGCCTATAATCCTTGCACTTTGGGAGGCTGAGGCAGGCGGATTGCCTGAGGTCAGGAGTTCGAGACCATCCTGGCTAACATGGTGAAACCCCATCTCTACTAAAAATACAAAAATTAGCCAGATGGCACATGCCTGTAGTCCCAGCTACTCGGGAGGCTGAGGCAGGAGAAATGCTTGAACTCAGGAGGCGAAGAAGTTGCAGTGAGCCTGAGATTGTGCCACCGCACTCCAGCCTGGGTGCCAGAGCAAGACACCATCTCAAAACAACAACAACAACAACAACAACAAACACTTTTCAGGCCTTAATCAAGAAAAATTAAATCAGAAACTCTTGGAGGTAGGGCCTAAGCATTTTTTAAAGCTCCCCAGTGATTCTAATGTGCTACCTGGGTTCACAATCACTGGCCTAGGTACTATGTAAATTTATCCTAATTTCTTGCAATCCCCCCTTCATTTATTGCTCACTAACTTTAGGCCACTGCCTGCAATTAGTTTTGTCAACTCTGCTCAGAGGACAAGTAGGTGTCTCATCTGTGCTCTTCTCTTCTGCTTTGTAGGCCTCTAATCCCTAGGTAGCAATCTTCTATAGCCCAGATTCAACTCCCCTCCTCATGGCGCCTGCCTGGGTAGTGTCAGTCCTGCTTCCCAAAGCCAGCATAATAAATTTGCTTGTCCGTGTTCGTTTTATATCTGATGTGAAGAATTAGCCTATGTTTATGTGGTAGTAATTCTACCAGTGAGTTAATGTATTACCTATCTTAGGCAACGCATTCCTAAAACACAAGGACATCCTTTGGACACAGGTGCAATACAAGGGGATGGCTTTAACACTGAGGATTTCAGCAGACCAACTGAGAGAGCTGTTTGAGAGCTTGGAGCATTTTGCTGTCTGTCTCTCTCTCTCCATGCCACTCAATGTCTTCTCCACTATCCACCATCGTCCCAAATTTGGGGCTCCTTCAGTAGGTGGAGCCAGGCCAGGCCAAGGAGGAGGAGGATCTCTCATAGCAATCGGTTCCTATGGTGTCAGTGGTTCCAATATAAAAAAGGAGAGAAGGGAGCCGGGCGCAGTGGCTCACACCTGTAATCCCAGCACTTTGGGAGGCCGAGGTGGGCAGATCACGAGGTCAAGAGATGGAAACCATCCTGGTCAACCTGTGAATCCCCATCTCTACCAAAAATACAAAAATTAGCTGGGTGTGGTGGCGCACGCCTGTAGTCCCAGTTACCCAGGAGGCTGAGGCAGGAGAAACGCTTGAACCTGGGAGGGGAGACAGAGGTTGCAGTTAGCTGAGATCGTGCCACTGCACTCCAGCCTGGATGACAGAGTGAGACTCTGTCTTGAAAAAAAAAAAAAAAAAAGAAAAGGAGAGGAGAGGAATAAAGTGAAGAAATAAAAGGAATTACTGTGGGTCACAATTTCCCAGGTGCTTTGAATAATTGTGATAATTGAAAACAGACTAATAATGATATTTAATAAATGCAATTATACTTTGTCTTCAACAGAAGGCTTCTTCTGAATTATCTTGTCATCCCATCAAAGGCCCAAGTTAAGAAACCAGGCTACATCCCTAACCTGGGAGGTGAGTGCAAAGCAAGGGGTTCCCATATATGTCATATATGTGACATTTCTTTTAAAATTGCAATTTGATTAATTATAATTGGAAATGATTTTTTCTTCATTAAAAGGATTCTCCTATACAGTCTATTCTCACCTAGCTATGGTTGGAAATACATTCACACTTCAAATTCTTAGGCTACTGAAATTTTTTTGGCCCCCAAAATGAAGCAGACATGTCTGAAAATGCTTTTAAATTAGCCTGGGTGACTTTTAGATGGGAGTGAGGAGAGCTGCTTGCTCTACTTAACTGCTCCCTCTCTTTGATCTTCTATCTAGTTCTCTATCCCAGGACATCCTATATGATATCAGCAGTATCCCCAAATTTCCCATTGTGGTCCCTTTCTTTTCCCTAGCCTGAAAAGATCAAGGTATGATAAACAATATCTGTGAGAGGCCTCAGGGATGATGGAGAAGTTTATTTACATTTGATATCTTAGAGATAGACAAAGATATATATATAAAAAAAAAAAAAGTAGAGGAAGGAGCCACAAGGGAAAACAGAGATTCAGATATATAAAGACAGAGGGACATGGTGACTTATGACTAGAAGAGAGCCACATAGATACAAGGACATGTGCAGACACAAGTCTTCCAATCCTGTGTCTCGATGTCCCCCTGGATCTAGAGACAGAAAAGAGAGGAAGACAGAGGAACCCACACTGAGATACCCACATTCATAATAAGACAGAGACAGAGAGATGCAGGGAGGGGGTAAGAGATGCATTGGGAGCCCCAGAGAAATGCAGGAAAAAAAACAACAACAAAAACAAAAACAGAGAGTTTGACTCACAGAGACACATACAGCACGACAAAGATAGAAACAGAGACAGATGCACTCAGCTATGTAGAGAGGGCCTCCCACCTCTCATCCCAACACATCCAGGCTCCAGCAGCCTTTGTGGCATTCTGCAGCAGTTCAGCGCCTTGTATAAAAAATGGGTCTTTTTCAAGACGTGTTACAATGAAAAGGAGGTGGTCCAGCTTAGAGAAAGACAAGATGTGTAATTCAGCATCTGTGGGCAACAGAAGAGACTGTTCTCTGGATTCCAAAGTGGCTTAAAGGAAGAAGACTCTCCATTGGCCATAAGGGATGTACCCAAATGGGCTCATTGTTCAAGACAGTGAGCTTATAATGCAGATGTTATAAAGCCTATGAATCTTGCTACTTGTACATTAAAGCTGTGATCTTCTGTTCTTGACAAGGTTGTATATTCCAGGAATGGCAGAGCCCAAAGGAGAAACGTGCTCATTCCTGTCTTCTTGCCTCTGGAGAATATGTAGGAAGCTCACACATGTGGTGCTGATGGAGGAGGGCGTGATGTGCAGAAAGGATGAAAGCCTCCTCTGTCTAAGCTGTTCTGTGCTACTAAACGTTTCTCATCCATCAACTGTACATAGCTACATATATATCATGCTGAGCAGCCACAGCAAACAAAAAGACAAAGGGGGTCACGACCGTGGTTTTTGTTGGAGTTTTTCCACCTCTATGCTGTTGGGTCACATTTGTCTTCAGAAAGCAAGTTCTGCCTCATCTTGGGAAAGGCAGCCTGGGATTTCACCTGGCTGGATTCTGTGTGTTGCTGAGGGAGGAGCCTCGTGAATAGTCACAAAGAGTTGGGCTGATTCTAACTAGGTCATTGCTGATTTTTTTTTTTTTTTTCAAAAGGAATCCACTGCCAGTATATTCTACTTTTTCAAATTTAAATAGATTGGATAGTCAACCTGGTTTGGGCTTAGATACAACTTCCTTGGCCATGAACCAAGGGGAAAAGCATAGAGTTTTTGAGACAGAAAGATGACTATTTTCAGTTAAGGAGATGGAAGCCTGGAGTTGTGAGTCAATGCTAATCAAGGACTGAGCCAGAGGTAGAAACCCAAGTCTGCTGGCTCCTAGCCCTGCACTTCCTCTTCAAGACCGTGTAGCCACTGAAAGATCTTCTGCCTACACTTACAATGTAAGGTCAATCCTCACCAACAATATGCTTTTTTGATACCTGGGATTGGAGAGAGGAAATATCACCTTTCCGATTCAGAGCTGCTCATTTTCTTAACTTGTATGTAAACAAATTCAACATTCAAACCAGGTGTTACCTGATAGAACAGTATTGTAGGTAGAAGCTCTTTGAGCAAAAAAAAAAAAAAAAGCCTCTTTACAAAGAAAGGACACAGATGACTGTAGCAGCATCTAACTAGCGGATAAAGGCAAAGGGGCAATGGGCAGCCTCTATTTGTCCCAACAAGAAGTCAGTATTGATGATGTTTCATTACAAAGGAGAAAGTGAGGCTTACTTTATGTATGACTGCAGCTCCTTCCTTCCTTCCTTCCTTCCTTCCTTCCTTCCTTCCTTCCTTCCTTCCTTCCTTCATTCCTTCCGTCCTTCCCCCCTCTTTCCCTCTCCCCTTTTTCCTTCCTTTCCTTTCCTTTCCTTTCCTTTCCTTTCCTTTCCTTTCCTTTCCTTTCCTTTCCTTTCCTTTCCTTTCCTTTCCTTTCCTTTCCTTTCCTTTCCTTTCCTTTCCCTCTTTCTTTCTTTTCTTTCTTTCTTCTTCTTTATTTTATTTTTTTTTTTTGAGGCAGAGTCTTGCTCTGTCGCCCGGACTGGAGTGCAGTGGCCTGATCTCAGCTCACTGCAAGCTCCGCCTCCCGGGTTTACGCCATTCTCCTGCCTCAGCCTCCCGAGTAGCTGAGACTACAGGCGCCCGCCACCTCGCCCAGCTAGTTTTTGTATTTTTAGTAGAGACGGGGTTTCACCATGTTAGCCAGGATGGTCTCGATCTCCTGACCTCGTGATCCGCCCGTCTCGGCCTCCCAAAGTGCTGGGATTACAGGCTTGAGCCACCGCGCCCGGCCTCTTTCTTTCTTCTTTCTTTCCTTTCTTTTCTTTCTTTCTTATTACAAATTATCTTCCTATAAGTAGGAAAGTTTGAGCAGACAAAAAGCATCAATCTGAAGTTTAAAAAAATGCATCAACCTGGAGAAAGAGTCATTTTTCAAATGGCATTGCTTATCTTAGGACAACAAAAGCATCCTTCACAAATAAAGTCAGAGAGTGGTTTTAATGTACTATTTACCAATATATTTGTATATTCTTTTCAAGAGAAGGGGTGAGAAAGACATAGTCCTGGTTTTCCTCAGGCTTAGGAAAGAAATGTCACTTACCCAGAGTCCATATATTGAAGTGAAAATGGAATTTCATGAAGCAAATATAGATATAGAATGGTAAATCTGGACAAATTTTATAAAAGACTAACTCCAATGACCTCATTTCACAGGTAACAGCTCTGAGCACTAGGGAGAGAGGGAGGAATTGGCCTCACGTTTGCTTTGTGCCTTGAGCAGTCACATCTGGTATGGAGGTGCTCACTACTCAGCTATACTCACTCCCTGAGACAGGATGGCGGGGAAGACACCCCACCTTAGCCTCATCATTAACCAAAAAGCCCCAAGGATGCTGAGAGAAAAACTCTGGAATTATTTGGGAATTCCTGGAAGAAGCTATGCCCTCTCTCCTGCATCCCAAAGCCCACTCTACACCATCTTGAAAAATGTCAAGGAACTGTATGGATTAGTTTGACTCTGGATGACCCTGAGTAGAGACACATTCAGTTTCCTGCTGACACCCCACCAACAAAGTGATTTGGTCAGGTGACCCTAGGAGAAATTGGTACTGATAGTGTCCAAGGCAGATTTGTAAGTATCAGACTTAATACATAATGATTCTTGGGAAAGCCATTTAAATTCCTTAGACTTTGAGTGGATAAATGTAGCTAAAGTAGTATAGTACTTGGCACATAATAATTGCTCATTCAAATTCAAATGTTTTTGTTTTTTTTTTAAATTAGAATCCTGTGAATATATGAACCCACCCACCTACACGCTAACACAAGCAAACACACAGCCATGACCCCATGCATAAGTTTGGCTGTAGACACCCTCATGGCAACTAGTTCATTGACTTCTGAATTAAAGAGTTAAGCATTTGATTTGGTCTGTTCGACATTAGGGGTATCAGTCAGCAAAACCTGTTGAGCTTACCATTGAAAAATCCTTTCATTCGTTACTGTGATCATAATACACAGTTCCCTGGCCAGGAAAGAGTACACATCACAGAGCTCTGCTCACTGCATGTGTGCCTGAGCTCGCCCTCACTTTCCGCCTTCTTCGAGAAGTCTTCCCTGATTGGTCCAACCAGAAGTGCTGATTCTCCCCACCTGATTTCCTGTAATTTAATAATCTGTGTCCTTCACTTTACTTTTGTATTTACTGTGTTGTATTGTTTATTTCCTTTTGGTCTTTTTGTGTGCATATGTATATGTTTTGGGGAATGGGGTTATTCACTTTTGTTAGTCACTGTGTTATTCACTTTTGTATGCCCATAGTGCAGATCATGGTGTCTTGTACATAGAATATGTTCGGTAAATATGTGCAATAAAAAGTCCTTTGATTACACAATGGCTTGATATTGGATTTTCCACTTCCCAAATGAGCCAGTTCTTAACTACCGACCTAAATGGAACTGACCCATTTCCATAAACAGCACCTCCTTGACCTTCATTACTATAAAACCCATAACAAAACTGCCTCCTCACTTACCTCTCCTTACTGTTCACATTTCCCCTGGAAATATCTAAATGAGGGTTTGCTTTAGATCTCTGCGGGGAAGAAGACTGTGAGTAGACAACAGTAGAATTGGAGTGTGTGGGACTGTTTGGTGGTGAGCAGAACAATGCAAACTGACTCCCCTGTCCAAAGTCAAATCGTGTGCGTTCCCCACAGTGCCTTCTGTGTCTGAGTTACCACAGCCGTGTAGTGGTTCAGTAAGAACTCCTTGTCCTGGTCATTACAAAAATAAAACAGAAATCTCTCTGTTTCTAGGTTAGGAATTAGATCACAATTTATGCATCAGTTTGTCAGCCAATTTCCTCCAAGTTCAACATCAGAACAGGCAAAAAAACAAAAAAACTATCAGCCTTTAAAAATCATCAAGAGTAGTGACATAACCTTGCATTTTATCACCCTCATTCCAATTACCCCAGTGCAGCAGATGCAAGCAGAGTCTCATGCGATCATCTGAGATAAGGATGAAGAACTGAAAGACAAACAGATGACTCACTTTAATGGATTTGCTTCAGACAGGAGAAACCTGTAATTTCTCTTAGGCGTGCTTCATGGACCCATAGTGGAGTGAATCACAGACTTGCACAAGCCTTGAAACTGTGGGCAACTTTACAGTTCTCAGATCGGCTTCTCTCAACAGGCAGTGAGTTCTCACTGGGCCCCTTGGACTTCCATTTCAAAAATGGAGAAGACAGATCACAGCCACTGACCAGGGACTGTGGGAGGTGCCACGTGATGGTGGGGCAGCATGCTGGGGAGCTGAGCGCTGGCCTTCCTGCCGGGTGATTCTCCACCTCAGGGCTGCTAGATCTGCTTCCTGGATGCCGTGAGTAGATGTCCCACACCAACACGACTTTCCTGTTGAAGAAAGGCTTGTTTTTGCACATATTCCAGAAGGGGGAAATGTGTGATTTATGATGGTATTTTCTGGAATGCTCGATTCTTCCAGAAACTTCTGTAACATGATTTAGAAATTGGCTAGCTCAAGGTTGGAGTATTTCCTAAGCTGCCTTTATGTTTGTTTTTCTTTAAGAGTCATTTGTCAGGCTTTTATGGCTCACTCCTAGGAGTGAAAATGCAAAGTATCCTGTCAGGTAAATGAACTCACTGTCCCCGCATTGTCCCCTTACTTGATACATTTCAATACCTGTCTTTTAGACTGAATGTAAAGCTGGATGTTGTTTTAAAAGCATTCTTTATTAGTTTCTTCTTTTAGTGAGCCTGACAAAGCTGTCATTGTATCAATTTTAAAAAATATCTCTCCAGTTCCTGCCAACACGTTTTGCATCTTCCCTTGTTTCAAGTGGCCAATTCTATACCACTTGAAACTCTATATTCCTTATACTCTGAAGACAGTTGTGAGAGCTCTAAAGTGTTGCATCATTAGGTGCCGTTTGTTTGTTTTTGCTTTTTTTTTCAGTGTCAGCACTCCATGAGCTTTCTTCGTGGAGCAGAGGCAATTGCTGGGCCTATCAATTTCTTTAAAATTTTAGAAGTATCAAGATAGTTGGTGAGATATCTGGATGTCTTCCAACTCTGAAATTATGTGATTCTTGAAACCTATCAGAATCTAAATCCAGATTCCAATTTCTAGAAAAGATACTGGGCTACCAGCAGATTGGCTGGAAGCCATCTAAAATAGCCAGAGATGAGATGTTTCTGATTCTAACAGTTCTTTTCTATCTTGCTTTCCCCCAAGGCTCTATGTGAAGCATTTTGTCCATGGCAAGGGAGAACTGCTAAGGGTAACTAAATAGATTCTACTATTGAGGGCAGAGATATTGGGTCTTAAACACATAAACAACTCGTTTATCCATCTGATGTTATAATCAGAGTTCTAATTACACTACTGGAGCAGAGGAAACAGTTTTAGAATTAGGGGAACAACACACACACACACACACACACACCCCCCAAAATGTGGGTCACTTAACTTTTAGGTTCCTTGCCCTCTAGTTAATCTCTTTGAATTGGTTGTTCTCATCAGACAGTGGTCTGGCCTGGGAGTATGAGGCGAGTTGCCACCTTGAAGACTGGCAAACAAGTGAGAATAGGCGCTCCCTCTTACCTTGTGGTACAGTTCCAGGGAGAGGAACCCTTTGGGAAAGTATGTCCTTGATTCACAAATATTCTTGGCCACTCACCTTATGGTGTTTTGCATGAATAGGTTTGCGAGATCACACCTTCCAAGGCATTCCTTCCTGACTGACTACACTTACAGTTCCCGGCTGACCTTTTAAAATTTTCTTTGGGAGTCCTGATGTCAGGCCGCACTCAGCGTGTTCAGACGGGTAGGGAGTACTCAGTCTGTGAGTACTCTGTCATCCCCTACAATTCCATCTAGCATGTTTCAGAAAGGAGCTCCAGTGTCCAGGTAGACTCACTGTAGTTTTAAATTCCAACTCATTCAGAAAATCTGCTCCAGGTACAAGGAAGATGAGACAAATAGGAGAAGGTGTTTCAGAACAGCTGGGGTCATCTGGGTCTCTCCAGAGAAACAGGATTTTATTAGTCCTGACTTGTGGAGACAGTGTGGAAAGAGACACATGCATTGTTATGACACCCTCTTGTGCCCATGGTGGACATCCCTAACCTGGTGTGGCATTATTTCCTGCTCAATGCGTTCACATAAGGCTCCAGGCAGTACAATAAAGAGGAGGTCCACAGTCGGACTGGCATCCAGGAGCGTTTCTACTGAAGACACCAGGTTCCAAAATCATCTAGAGTTGCAAATGTGCTCACCTGCCCCTCTGAGATAGAAATTTGCCTCATGATTTTAAAGCAAAAACTTCAGATGCTTCAGGTGCTGATGTCACTCTGCAGGGACCATTTCCCAATTCATTCACTGATCCAGCAAACGTTTACCGAGTGTCTATTCTGTGTCTTCTGCTGGGTGCTGAGGATAGAGAAACATCAGGTGTTTACATTCTGACTAGTGACAACCTGACCTTTTTTTTTGTCTATTTCACTAGGTGTGGCCTAATTTCTCTGAGGCTCTGGGGCAAAGAGCACAAATTGTGGTGCTCTGTTGACCCATTGTGATTAGAATTTCGGCAGCAGTGTGAAAGTCGCTGATTACTGTAAACTTGATGGAGAGGTAGATCCTTAGACACATCCCCCCTGGGACAATCAGGTCTAGCTGCGTTTTCCTGTAAGTCTCTGAGGACAGCAAATGTTATTTTCGTTGTAATGACCAGGAAATGTTATCTTTTTCTTTGTGATGAACATGTTAGAGCAGGGAGCCTGGCCTCCATTCAGCAGGCTTGAATTGCTTTTTAGTACTGTGTGATAAACAAAGGTGGATGGTAGTGGGTAATTAACACTTTTATAATCATGCACAGAAAGAGGCGGGTTATGGAAGTGGAGGAGAAGGAACCTGGGACATGACTTTTGCAGGTCCTGAGAAGCTGCCATTCTAGGTGGCTTAGTTGCTTTTATCTCTGAAATAAGTCATCTTGCAAATACCTTGGGAAAGAGATGTGGAGCTGCCCTTATCGAGTGACTAGTATAGAAATTGGAGGGAATTTATAAATAACTGATAGCTCTTTATTTACCTTCTTGCCACAGATAACCTCAGGCAAGAGTTCTTTTGCTTCTTGTTTTCTCTTTCACTTTTTGATTCTTCGTTTCTGAAACTGATCTCTTTCTTTTGGTCACCCAAGCTTTGCTGTGAATGACTTAAAGAGCGCCCCACAGGGACGGGCATTAGGTAGATGCCCACCAAATACATGCGAAGCCTAAGTCTGGATAGATTAATGTGTTTCCCTCCAAGATAACATATTGTGATGGAATTGCAGCTTGGAACTCCCCAGAGCATTTCTGATTATCTATTTATTTTTATTTTTATTTTTATTTTTTTTGAGGCAGAGTTTCACTCTTGTTGCCCAGGCTGGAGTGCAGTGGCGCAATCTCAGCTCACTGCAACCTCTGCCTCCCAGATTCAAGCGATTCAATTCTCTTGCTTCAGCCTTCCAAGTAGCTGGGGTTATAGGTATGCACCACCATGCCCGGCTAATTTTTTTGTATTTAGTAGAGACGGGGTTTCACCATGATGTTCAGGCTGATTTCGAACTCCTGACCTCAGGTGATCCACCCACCTTGGCCTCCCAAGGTGTTGGGATTACAGGCGTGAGCCACTGCGCCTGGCCTAGAATTTCTGATTATCAAGTGAATTGTAAAACCTGGATGAAACAGTCTTCTTACTACAAGAAATCTCAGAACCTTTGATACGTGTTCACGCCTGTGTGTGTGTATGTGTCTGTGTGTGTTGGGGGGAGTTGTGGCAGTCGTGTTACACAGTGTTTCCCAAACTGATTTGGCCATGGAACCCCTTTGTCTTTTATGAGACCAGCGTTCCACAGCAACCCACGTGAGGACACAAGGCCTTGGTCAAATACAGTAGACACCAAAGCTTCCACTGTTTGCTTACTAAAAGTAGAGCAGTCCCACTCCCCGAATTCAAAGAAAATTAGGCCAGTCTATACAAATGCCCTCAAGGTTAAATTTTTCTTCTGTTCCATTTTCTTTAACCTTTTTGTGCCTGCTACAAATGGTTGGCAAACAAATGGTGGATAATATGCATCAACCTCAAACATAAATATGCCTCGTTCCAGCATTATTCTGTCACGATTACTGTTTGCCATTTTTGTTTCCCCTCACTGGGTACTAGAATCTTAATTTAAGTGGTGACATCTCTTCCCAACAAAGTGTTTTTCTGCCTCCATACACAGAGGGTTTATAAAGGTAGGGAATATAAGAGAATACACAGACTGAAAACTAGTTCAACCATTGTGGAAGACAGTGTGGCGATTCCTCAAGGATCTAGAACTAGAAATACCATTTGACCCAGCCATCCCGTTACCGGGTATATACCCAAAGGATTCTAAATCATGCTGCTATAAAGACACATGCACATGTATGTTTATTGCGGTACTATTCACAATAGCAAAGACTTGGAACCAACCCAAATGTCCATCAATGACAGACCGGATTAAGAAAATGTGGCACATATATACCATGGAATACTATGCAGCCATAAAAAATGATGAGTTCATGTCCTTTGTAGGGACATGGATGTAGCTGGAAACCATCATTCTCAGCAAACTATCACAAGAACAGAAAACCATACACCGCATGTTCTCACTCATAGGTGGGAATTGAATAATGAGATCACTTGGACACAGGAAGGGGAACATCACACACCAGGGCCTGTTGTGGGGTTGGGCGAGTGGGGAGGGATAGCATTAGAAGATATACCTAATGTAAATGATGAGTTAATGGGTGCAGCACACCAACATGGCACATGTATGCATATGTAATGAACCTGCACGTTGTGCACATGTACCCTAGAACATAAAGTATAAAAAAACCCACAATATTTATTGCATAATGAAACACACACACACACACACACACAAACAGAAGAGAATACACAATTTTGTTGATAACCTGAACACAATGTAGAACCAGAAGTCAATAAATGGAATAAAAGTAATTTAAGGAGAATATGCTTGGAACAAGTCTGGATTCTCCACGTAGGATAGGATCTAGCATTGGCTCCCCACTCTTTACCAGGAACTGGTATGTCTCTCACCTGGGTGAGTTAGCCCCATAAGGCTCCTGTGTCGAAGCTTCTTCCTTAGGTATTGGCCATGGTTTGCTTATATCCATCTGGATAATTCTCACTGTTCTTGTTATATTTAATTTAATATTTAGGTTTTGCATGCTTGTTCTTTTATTTCCCTCATCCTTTCGGGAGACTACTCACTACATATAGACATGTGCTAGGTGCTGGAGAGATACTATATTTGTATTTACTGAAACTTTTCAGTTTGGAATGTTGAAAAACTCCGATTCACTTTAATTATTAAGTCTTTATCAGTGGTAGATGTAAGGACGTGTGTTTCCTCCATTACGTTCTATAAAATATCAACCACGGATGAATTAGGAGGATAAATTATGTTGCCAAACCTTTTTAGACATTTTTAAATTCTTCATTCTCAGAGTCCTTAAGCTCTTCTCTGCAGAGGACTCTGACTTTTGGCCTCAGCTACATTTGAATTCTGACAGGAGGGATCCCATTCAACTCTTTCTGGTGAGAAGAGAACCAACCAAATTAGGGCCAACCTGAAAACGTCTATCTAATCCATCCCTGCCAATCAAACTGGGCTAAAATAAAAATGCTATGATTCCTCTTGGGTAGTGTCACTGAATATTCTCCCCCAACATTTGTAATAACTGAAGAAAATTTACTATATAAATTATCATCCCAAATGGTATATAGTTACATATGCCAGACTATAGTAACGTGAATGATCAAGTAGCAAATTAATTAATCAAAACCCTCCAGCCAATTGTGCTTAGTTCAAATTCGTGTATTTTATGGTCATGTTTATGATTTCATATTACATATATATTTTATGCTAGTAAATTTTTTTTAATATACATATATGAAATACATCATTATTCAATATTGTTCCACAAAGAATGATTTACAGAAAATATCATAGCTGTTGGATCCTTTACTTCCTGAACACATTCAGGAGCTGTGTGCAACTGGAGGCCTAGCACTAGTTGGAGAGACATTTTTAGACTTCACAAATGACATCACATCATTATGCCAAATGTCTGACTTTCTTTCAACAAGGTTAGCTTTAAGCACAACTCCTATATTAAAGGTAATAGACAGTAAACATGACCCTTCTCCTGAATCCTCAGACAGCAGGTGCTATTCTCTCTCTCTCTTTTTTTTTTTTTTTTTTTTTTTTTTTTTTTTTGAGACAGAGTTTCGCTCTTGTCACCCAGGACGGAGTGCAATGATGTGACCTCGGCTCACTGCAACCTCCTCCTCCCGGGTTCAAGCGATTCTCCTACATCCCGAGTAGCTGGGATTACAGGTGCCCACCACCATGCCCGGCTAATTTTTGTATTCTTAGTAGAGATGGGGTTTCCCCATGTTGACCAGGCTGGTCTCGAACTCCTGACCTCAGATAATCCACCCGCGTCAGCCTCCCAAAGTGCTGGGATTACAGGGGTGAGCCACAGCCCCCGGCAGCACATGCTATTCTTTATAAATGCCTCCCTTCATCTCGTCGTCACCCATTTTAGCGCACATTTCTGACCATGATCTGAAATGTGGAGAGGAATTGGGTTTGCCTTCAGCATTGGTCCTATTATTTGGCCCTGAGAATAGGTTTCTTTTCTCCTTGACACATGTACCCTGTGAAGGAGACTTCAGTATAATCGTGAAGACTAGCGAAGAGAAAGGATTAAAGTGATCACTTTAATGAGAGAAGTGAACAGTCTTCAGCTTGATAATCAAAATGAATCTTATAGTCTGTTTTTCAAACTGCAGGTTACAATCCATTAGAGGCTTGTGAATTAAACTTAGTGGGTGACAACTAGTATTTGAGAGAATGTCAAATAGAATGGAGAAGAATATAAGATAAAACTATTGGACGTATCAGAGTTCTTACTTGTAGGTAGCAAGGATAACTATTTTACATAAAATTTGTAAATATAAAAATTACTTTTTTTGGTTTTATGTATAGACACTGATATACATGCATAGATACATACCTATGTATGGCTGTGCATAGTAAGTCATAATATGAGATTTGAGATCTGTTTTTTATTGTGTTATTGTCAAGTTTTTTTTTTTTTTTTTTTTTTTTTTTTTTTTTGAGACGGAGTCTCCCTCTGTCACCCAGGCTGGAGTGCAGTGGTGCAATCTCAGCTCACTGCAACCTCCTTCTCCAGGGTTTCAGTGATTCTTCTGCCTCAGCCTTCAGAGTAGCTGGGACTACAGGCACCCGCCATCACACTTGGCTAATTTTTTGTATTTTTAGTAGAGGTGGAGTTTCACCATGTTAGCCAGGGTGGTCTCAATCTCCTGACCTTGTGATCTGCCCGCCTCATCCTCCCAAAGTGCTGGGATTACAGGCTTGAGCTGCCGTGTCCGGCCTGTCAAAAAATTTTGAAAGCCAAAGTCGTATATGTGAAACATATGGATACTTTTAAAACAATTTATACTGGTTCTTCTGGTACTTTCTTTAGTGATGATCAGTTAAGCATCTATCCTAGACAATATTCATATTGCAAATTGCTTAGTGTGCCCATTCATCAATTTACGGCCTACATGGTGACTTCTTTCTACCCACACTGTAAGATCATCAATTCTGCATTCATAATCCCAACCCCTATCAAATCCATTACCACACCTTGCCTGTCATGCTGCCATGTTCTCTTTCCCTCGCTCAGACTTGCTCTACCAGATGATGTTGTAAATAAACATACTTTCCCCTCTGTTCATTGGTTAGAAACTTTAAACTCAAAGATAATTTGGAAGCATTCCTGTAAGTGCCTGTGGCTTGTCATCTCAGCTGAAGGCTCACTGGACTCATGAAAGTCCATCTTATGCTTGACGCTACCCAGAAAGGGTCTGATGTCAGATCAGTCAGTTCTGTCTGCTCCCTGGTCACCGATTGCCTTATGGACCTAGCTGGATCAGGGCCTAGGTCATCTCTACTGGATCGTAAGGGAATTTATGTTTGCTGAGGAGAGTCTTTGCCTGGCTGTGTTCACGGAATGCAATGCGTACGTGATCTCTTTTCTCACTGTTGGTTTGACTTGTCGATGTTACCCACTGGACATCTTCTACAGGACAAACAGTATCTTTTATTTCTGTATGCTCAGCATCTGGTACAATTTCTAGCAAATGAGTGACACTTGATAAATGTTGGTTGATAGAATGAATGATCATCTACATTTTATGAAATGGATGAAAAAAACAGGCTAGTTCATCCATAGCAGACATAGATTATAGTATAGCTCTTGCTGATTCTAAAACCAATGATCTTTTTATTTTGCTGCATCTGGATTTCCAGGAATATCATTTTAAGGAACTTTATTACCAATAAGTGGTCTGAATTGCCACTATCCTATATGAAGGTGTCATAGTAATGATCATGATGATGTTGATAAATCTCAACTGTTGTAAGGATTTTTTTTTGGAGATTTGGCCTTGAAAGGTAGAACTCTCAGGAAAAAGGCAAGAAACAGAGATATAGCAAAAGAATAGAGAGTTATCTTCCTGTGCATCTAGTTTATCTGTATAAATAGTTTATCCATTGCTAAGAGGGAGTCTCAGAGCTTGCTCTGGTAGCAGACAATTGGGTATATTAATTTCACTTTAAGTTACTTGTCTCCATATTCCTATACGAACAGTACACTATAGGGCAGTGGTTCTCAACTGTGGGAGATTTTTCCTCCAAGGGCACATTTGACAACAATTGAGGGGGCATAGTGAGTGCTACTGGCATCTATTGGATAGAGGCCAGGGATGCTGCTAACCATCCTACAATTCACAGGATAGCCCCCAACAGCAGAGAACTATCCAACCCAGAATGTCAATAGCACCATCACAGAGAAACCCTGTTATAGAGATGAAGAATGGCTATCCAGCTGGACCATCTGGGTTGAACTCGTGGCTCTACCACTTTTTATCAGAGTGATGTTGGGCTCATAGTTGCTCAATTCTTTGTCCCTTACTTTCCCCAGTGATAAAACGAAGATAGTAATAGCATCTTACATCATAGGATTAAATGAGTTTATAAAAGACAGTGCTTAGAACAGTTATTGGCAAATAGATATTTTTGATAAATATGACTATTACGTAAACTTGTTAATTAAATAATAAGGAATGATGCTTTGGTGAAACTACATCCTTCCTGGTTCTTCCATCATTCTATCTTCTTCTGTAGAAAAGTTAACAGTTGAGAGAAATTAATTTTTTTCATACATTTTAGCTGGCTTGAAAATAGATATTGGTGTGCTTTTCCAGGGCCGGCTGCTTTGGTGTGACTATCTCAGAATATCCAGTGGGTTCACTAAGGAGTTGGTTAGCCTGATAAGTATTATTAGTTGCGTGAAGGTATCACCTTCAGATGGATATGCCTTCTTTCTCTATTGCAGGTAAAGATCCTCATGTATGAAAATGAAGTCCCAGGCAAGCATGATTTGCTGCTTAATGTTCTTTCTGTCCACAGAATGTTCCCACTATAGATCCAAGATTCACCTAAAAGTAAGTTTGAACTATTCCTATGTGATCCGAAGAGAAATCTCTCAGTTGCCCTCGATGGCAAGACTTCTGATAAATAAGATGCCATTTTAAATACATTTTCAAATGGTTACAACTTTACTCTTGCTGATAGTAACTTTCTAAAGAAGGGAACAAAGAAAAGCTGAGAGGTGGCAGGGACTTGCCTGGAGAGCAAAAGTACAGTAGAATAATCACTTTGCAATGGGAAATGTAGATAGAATGTAGATAGACTGCTGCTGAGAGAGGAAAGTACTCGCCTGGCAGTTGAGCAATGGAGAGTCAGATCTTAATTTTGTTCCCCAGTAGTTGCATAAGTTGTTTCACTTTTCTGAGTCCCAATTTCCTTATCTATAAGATGAAGTTTTTAAAGATATTATTTATAGATCTTTATGGATATAAGAGATTTGTGATTCTATTATTGTGATCTAGTGATTATTCCTAGTATCTGTTCATTTCTGTCTTCTAAGGATCTACAGTGTCTGGTGGACCACATTAACTTCATTTCATCCTTACAGTTAATACAGGCAGAGAACAGATTAGTGGTTTAATTCTCATGTGTGTTCTGTTCTCCCTGGATGCTTAAACTTCTTGAAAGATGTATCATCTTTACTAACTTCACCTAGAAAGGCCAAGTGACCACCATCAAGGTTTTATCCCTCATCGGAGGGCAGTGCATTCTCCCTGTGCTCTCACCCACGTTTCCTTCAGCAAGTTCCCACAATACCAGCATGTGGATCTGCTGCAGTTTTCTTTCTAGTCCTGAACGCATTTTCTTTTCATATTCACATGGAGCCTCTCAGCTGAGATGAGGGAGCAGAGCCCCACCGTAAAGAGGACCTTTGGGAATTTATATTTTTCAGGCTGGAGATAAACTTCAAAGCCCTGAAGGGAAACCCAAGACTGGAAGGATCCAAGGTATGTGGCTATAGAACAGTCTTCATCCATTTGAAGACAGGGAAGAATAAAGGAAGGGCACTGGTGTTGCAAACTTGTCCCCATACCACAGGCTTTCCAACTGAATAGCAATCTCCAGTAAGTTCTCTATGCTTACCAGTATGCATAGATTTTCTTACATTTATACCATTACCAGTGGCACAGTCAATGAAGGGAGTTATCAAATATTCACATATGCTGTAGAATAGTAGAGAAGTGCACATCTCCAAATCCCAAAGAGAAATCTGTTCAAAGTAATGAGTCAACAGGAAGCAGAAAAGGAAAGGGGACAAGATTATTCCTTCCTTCCTTCAAAGAGATTTTCAGGGTGCTTAAATGTATGCAACACTCTGGTGCTGAGAAGTCTATTAAAGCACTGTTAGATGGACATCATGGGTGATGAGACTGGTTACTCTCAAGAAGTGAGAAGTAAACTAAGGGGGTAATCACTAATAGTACTTCAGTGAAATCATGTGGTTCCCACTCACATAGTGGGGAGTAACTGGATTCTACACGATCATGGCCAGGTGGCAAATATATCCTTATTTGTGGGTGAGAAAGGAAAGCAGAGAGAAAGGTAGCTAACATTTACAGGGCATTTAAGACAACTTGGATCTAAGTGTTGTACAAGATGCTGTCTCAATCCATATTTATAACAACATTATGGCATCATATTCAATCTATATGGACGAAGAAACTGAGAACTACTCTGGTTAATGAACTTGCAAAAACTGATGCAAATTTTGCAAGCAAGTTTGATGCAAATTTTGCAACAAGGTTTGGCAAAGTTTGTTTCCTTTCCCAGTGAATGCAGTCATCACAGAGCTGTCCAAGCCACAAAAAGGTGACTCGCATGTAACTGGTCACCTCATTTTATTGATTTGAACACCCTAATAGCTCTCAGCATCATTTACTTTCCATTCCCCAGCTGCTATCTTAAGGCAATTCTCCTGAGAATATTTCAACAGGCTCATTCTTCCTATCCAAAGCGACTTCACTGTGACCCATGGGAAAAATTTGGCCTGCCACTAGTTTTGGTAAATAAAGTTTTATCGGAACATAGCCATACCCATTCATTTACATATTGTCTTTGGCTGCTGTCACACTACAAAGGCAGGGTTGAGTAGTTGTGACTAAGACCCATATGGCCTGCAAAGCTGAAAATATTTGCTCTCTCGCTAGAGTTACCATATTTAGCAAATAAAAATATAGAATGCCTGATTAAATTTGAATTTCAGATAAACAATGAATAATAGCGCATGGATCATACAGACACTGAAAACTTATTTGTTGTTTATCTGAGCATTTACAGTCATTTATTATTTGCAGATTCTATATTTGCAAATTTGCCTAATGCTGAAATTTATCTGTAATCCCTAAATCAATACTCACAGTGCTTTTGTGGTCATTCACAGACATGCAGAGAGCAGCAAAAAATTGAGTTGTCCAGTGCATATGTTTTCAGCAGGAGCTGGACAAGGTGATGTTTTACCTTCTTGTTCTAGCTCTCCTACTACACAACTGTTCTTTCCTAGTCTACGCAACATCACAGTTTTTTTTTTTTTTTTTTTTTTTGCATTTTTGTGCTTTTTCTTGGTGATTTTGCTGTTTAAAATAGCTCCCAAACATACTGCTGAAGCGCTGCCTAGCATTCCTAAGCCAGAAAAGGCTGGAATGTGTCTTATGGAGAAAATGCACATGTTAGATAAGCTTTGTTCGGGTATGAGCTACAGTGCTATTGGCCTTGAGGTCAATGCTAATGAATCAACAATATATATTAAATAAGGTATCTTTACATAGAAACACACATTAAAGAGGTCATATATTGATTAGTTGATGAAAATGCTGTAAGCAGAAGCTTGTAGGACCCTAATCTTATATTACCCTGGGAGTGATTGTTCAGAACACTTAGTGTTCATGGTGACTTTATAGAATGTAACTCCTGTGGATAATGAGAATCAACTGTGTGTGAAAATAAAATTGATATTTAACTGGGATTCCCATATTTTATCTGGCAACTCCATTCACGTGTTCCTTGACATAAAAGTTTATGGACTCCTGGTCTATCTTATCATCAATTATCTTTCAAAAACAGGTCCAATTATGTCTTCTGGTAACTCCCACATTAGCGCAGCATTCAAGGCCCTGCGTGAGTTAACCCCTGCTTTCCTTCCTACCCTCATCTCTTGCCACTCCCCCTTCAGGTGCTCTGGACTAGTCTTTCTGAGTGATGTGAAATTCCCCTTTCCACGTGCTGTTCACTCTGCCTGGACACCAGCTTCACAATCTACCTGGCAGCTCTTACTCATTGCCGTGGACCCAGTTCAACGTCACTTCCTCCAGGAAGCAATCCAAAAATCTCCAGAATGAATTTGATGCACGTGTCAGAGTATGGAAATCCTAACCGGGCTCCTGTCTCTCTCTCTTTTTTTTTTTTTTTAGAGAAATGCTATGGACCTTGCATCTCTTCTTCCAACTGCAGCCAGCCCTGTGCTAAGGACTTTCGTGGAGAAATAGGATTTACATGTAATCAAAAAAAGTGGCAAAAATCAACTGAAACATGTACAAGTCTTTCTGTGGAAAAACTCTTTAAGGTGATGCATTCAAAAGTTATTGGTGACAGAAGTCAATCCCCCAGGAGAAAATGAGGCATTTTTAGTGTGATCTGTTCAGCATGACAAAAAGTCTCAGATCTGCAAAACCTACCGAGTGGGTTAAATTTAGAAAAATCTACAGAGTGGGTTAAATTTGTTTCTTGACCTTCTTTCCTTACCCAAACTCTCAGGTACTCTCCCTCCTCTCCACATGCTCTCTATTTCTACCACTAAGAAACTTTTCTTAAAAAAAAACAAAAAACAAAAAACAACAACAACAACAAAAAAACAAAGATATGAAACTCATTTACGCTATGGTGCATATGATTGCTTAGAGGTTACGTTTTAGCTCTAATGGTGGGTTTGTATGCCTCTTGTGACAATCAGTTAATCAACTAAATGTGTCTAAAATCAAATTTATTTTGATATCTCTTTTTTGTTTTTGAAATGGAGTCTTGCTCTGCCTCCAGGCTGGAGTGCAGCGGTGCAATCTCAGCTCACTGCAGCCTCCGCCTCCTCAGTTCAAGCGATTCTTCTGCCTCAGCCTCCCAAGGAGATGGGACTACAGGCACCTGCCACCACGTCCAGCTAATTTTTGTATTTTTAGTAGAGATGGGATTTCACCATGTTGGCCAGGATGATGTCCATCTCTTGATCTTGTGATCTGCCCGCCTGGTACTCCCAAAGTGCTGAGATTACAGGCGTGAGCCACTGTGCCGGGCCTTGATATCTCTTTTTAATACTTTCAATCTCTTGACCAAAAGAGAGGAGAGATGTGTGCTCTATCTAGAGGAACAGAAATTGAATGCATACACATCCAGTTAAAGTTAAAATCTCTTTTGTATCCTTCCATGTAGCAACTGTTATCTTCTACCTCCCCTGCAATCCCATGGAAGAACATGGATCTCTGCATTTTCTAAAATTTTAACAGAGGTTTTACAAGGGGATTGCAGCTGGCTTCTCTGTCACTTAGCCTAGGTAATCACATAGAAGTCCTTGCAACTCTGGTCACACTCAAAAGTGAATGAAAGGAAATAAATCACTGCTTTTCCTTATTCAAAGTCACATTCTGAGTGAGTCTAGGTAAAAGAATCAGAAAATGAGCAAATCACCTCTTCTCACTAGTAAATTCTAAAGTCCAAAATTGTAATTCCTTAGCGTTCTGTGTTTGACCTGCCAACCTCCCAAATCCACTCCCCCATGGAATTCCATGTGGCTCTTCTTTCCCTTCTCTGTCGAAAATTATCTTGTTATAATGCTTGAGTTAAAAATCAATGTCCTGAAAGCAAATTCCAATAGTAAAGGTCAATATCCTGGTCTCTGCTAATTCAAGCGAAATCCTCTGCCTCTTTCTGACCCCACTGTATCCTCTCCACCCCGCTCTGCATCAAATCCACTTTTTAAGACTCTGCTTCTTCATCTGCCTTCCCCATGTAGATTGTTTGTGTTTTAGCTCCTTTAGTCTGACACATGGTAGGTACTTAATCATTTTTTAATGAAACTACATTTGTTTTAAACAGGACTCAACTGGTGCATCTCGCCTTTCTGTAGCAGCAGCATCTATACCTCTGCACATTCTAGACTTTCGAGCTCCTGAGACCATTGAGAGTGTAGCTCAAGGAATCCGTAAGAACTGCCCCCTTGATTATGCCTGCATCATTGATGTTGTGAAATCATCAGAAATGACATCTGGAAACATTGCATTTATAGTGGAGTTATTAAAAAATATTTCTACAGACTTGTCTGATGATGTTACTCGAGAGAAAATGAAGGTATTCTTTGTTAATAATTAAAAAATGATGTTTCTCTTAAAATTTTCATTTGAATACTTTCAAATGTACTTTCCAGGGCAAACACTACAGTGACAGCAACCATCACAGCAACAGCAGGCATTTCACTTCAGTTTGGGATATTGATTCATTCTAGTTTATGAAAGTTTTCAAGGAGTTAAAACATTGTGAATACCTATCTTTGTATACACTTCACATTTTCAAGAAAATGTCACATAGTCTAGTGATGGCAGTGAGCAAGATGGAGTGTACCTTTCTAAAACTATGTTCTTTAGAACGGGGGTCCCCAACCCCCCGGGCAGTGGATTGGTACCGGGCTGTGGCCTCTTAGGATCTGGGCTGCACAGCAGGAGGTGAGTGGAGGGTGAGCGAACATTACCGCCTGAGCTCTGCCTCCTGTTGGATCAGCTGCAGCATTAGATTCTCATAGAAGCAGGGACCCTATTATGAGCTGCCTATGAGATGGAGGTAGGTTGTGTGCTCCTTAGGTAAATCTAATGCCTGATGATCTAAGGTGCAACAGCTTCATCCTGAAACCATCCCCACCTCCGCCGCCCAGAGTCCATGGAAAAATTGTCTTTCATGAAGCTAGTCCCTGGTGTCAAAAAGGTTGAGGACCACTGCTGTAGAACATAACCATTCTGAGAAATGTTAATGGAGATTCCGTTTTTAAAAGGGAGATCTGTAGCACATCAGTTGTTGGAAATTCTGAGTTAAACAAAATTAAGCAGATTTCTGTACGGCACAACTTGTCAGAGCGTTTAATGTCCTAATGAACTTTGGAATTCTTTGTAAGGCAGGGGGAGATAGGGACAGGGTGTGCAGTCTTTATCAAGCTTGGATGACCAGAGAACATACCTCCACTCTCCTCCATTAAACAATCATTAAAATCTAATGGGAAACTTGAGTTCTACACACACTGCAGTCTGAAGATGCTGCCCTGGGTGCAATAATAAAGCAGGTAAACCTTAGTTGTGATTTTTTTTTTCTTTTTTTTTTTTGCGTTATTTTACTTTTCTTCTCTCTGTGTGGCCTTACTAATGTGGGATTCTAATACATAGGGAATTTGAAGAGAAATATGCCAAATAAGATTGGGTAACTTGATCTTTAGAAATTTCAGATTTTAGAAATCAACTTTGTACAACAGTGTGTAAATCCTTAGTATAATGTTCACCTTTCTACCTTTCTCCATTGCAGAGCTATAGTGAAGTGGCCAACCACATCCTGGACACGGCAGCCATTTCAAATTGGGCTTTCATTCCCAACAAAAATGCCAGTTCGGATTTGTTGCAGTCAGTGAATTTGTTTGCCCGGCACCTCCACATCCACAATAAATCTGAGAACATTGTGAATGAACTCTTCATTCAGACAAAAGGGTTTCACATCAACCATAATACCTCAGAGAAGAGCCTCAATTTCTCCATGAGCACAAACAATACCACAGAAGATATCTTAGGAATGGTACAGATTCCCAGGCAAGAGCTAAGGAAGCTGTGGCCAAATGCATCCCGAGCCATTAGCATAGCTTTCCCAACCTTGGGAGCTGTCCTGAGAGAAGCCCACTTGCAAAATGTGAGTCTTCCCAGACCGGTAAATGGTCTGGTCCTATCAGTGATTTTACCAGAAAGGTTGCAAGAAATCGTACTTACCTTTGAAAAGATCAATAAAAGCCGCAACGCCAGAGCCCAGTGTGTTGGCTGGCACTCCAAGAAAAGGAGATGGGATGAGAAAGCATGCCAAATGATACTGGATATCAAGAACGAAGTGAAATGCCGCTGTAACTACACCAGTACAGTGATGTCTTTTTCCATTCTAATGTCCCCCAAATCAATGACTGACAAAGTTCTGGACTATATCACCTGCATTGGGCTCAGCGTCTCAATCCTAAGCTTGGTTCTTTGCCTGATCATTGAAGCCACGGTGTGGTCCCGGGTGGTTGTGACGGAGATATCATACATGCGTCACGTGTGCATCGTGAATATAGCAGTGTCCCTTCTGACTGCCAATGTGTGGTTTATCATAGGCTCTAACTTTAACATTAAGGCCCAGGACTACAACGTGTGTGTTGCAGTGACATTTTTCAGCCACTTTTTCTACCTCTCTCTGTTTTTCTGGATGCTCTTCAAAGCACTGCTTATCATTTATGGAATATTGGTCATTTTCCGTAGGATGATGAAGTCTCGAATGATGGTCATTGGCTTTGCCATTGGCTATGGGTGCCCATTGATCATTGCTGTCACCACAGTTGCTATCACAGAGCCAGGGAACGGCTACATGAGACCCGAGGCCTGTTGGCTTAACTGGGACAATACCAAAGCCCTTTTAGCATTTGCCATCCCGGCGTTGGTCATTGTGGCTGTGAATCTCATTGTGGTTTTGGTTGTTGCTGTCAACACTCAGAGGCCCTCTATTGGCAGTTCCAAGTCTCAGGATGTGGCCATAATTATGAGGATCAGCAAAAACGTTGCCATCCTCACCCCACTGCTGGGACTAACCTGGGGTTTTGGAATAGCCACTCTAATAGAAGGCACTTCCTTGATGTTCCATATAATTTTTGCCTTGCTCAATGCTTTCCAGGTAAGTTCCAAGAGAGAGACTTCTGTGTTACTCTGGCTACACCACAAAAAATGACTATGATCTGAAATTATAGAACACAAAATGTTCTCTCCACTTCCTTTTATATCTTAGGATTATTTGGCTACGGCATCTCTGACTGTTGATTGTTAAATTGAATTTAGCTGACCAGGGTGGTTGGGTGGAAATCTCCTTCCTTCTTTCCTCACTGATCCACCTGTATCCCTACTAAAGTTTCAATCTTAGAAGAAGCCAATCTTCACTTATAGAGGACTATTGTTTGGTCAAGGATATGTGAAGCTACATGTTATGCCTGAAAACAGGTACATTTTTTATCCTTTCTCCAGTGGTTTGGGAATTCAGTGAAATAACAACCACTTTCTATATTATGAACAGATGGGCCTTGCCACTCACTTTGGGTGTTAGCCAGTCAGGAGTTCTCATAGCCCTTCCCTGCTAGTCACATTCGTAACATGTGAGAGCTGTGAAATGAGAAATGAGTTAGAAATGAGATTCTGGTCCAACCCATTCATTTTATAGGTATGGAATTAAAGCCCAGAATACTTATGGGATGGGCACAGGGTCACCCAGCTAACAGCTATCTGTTTATAGAAACAGATCTTGCCATATGTTACGTGATCTTGGGAATGACACTTTCATCTGGGCTTCAACTTTCTCATCTGTAAAATAAAGAGAGGCATCTAGAATGATCTCTATTGTCTTTTCCTACTCCAACATACTGGGTTTGGCAAGATTGTTCCTCTCAAAGTTGTTTTACTGTCTCTTGGCTACTAAGCTTACACTTTTGGGAGGCTATCATTGACCAGACTGCTTTTCATACCCACAAGTAACAGAAAATTTGATGAGTCCATTTTCTTCATTATGCTTTTAATCAGAAGTTGGCCAACTATGGCCTGCAGGCTATTTTTGTAAGTAGGGTTTTACTGGTAGCCAGTCATGCTCATTTGTTTACAGTTTTCCTTTGACTGCTTTTGAGTTACAACAGCAAACTTGAGTAGTCACAGCAAAGACCGTACGGCCTGGAAAGCCTAAAATGTTTACTATTTGGTTCTTTGCAGTACAATTTTTCCCCACTACTGTTTTAAATAATATAACTAATTAAACAGCAAAGTATTCCTATTAACATGTCAGTATTATTCTGTTTAAAAGCATGACACAAAATAGAAAGCAGCCTTTAAAGAAATGCCAACTCAGATCAATTATATATCTTACTCATAATTCTATAATAACTAAGGAGCACACTTATTCTACTCTTTCTGTTGCATTGCTTTACAGTGAAATCTTTGACATGAGGGATTTTTTTTTTTTTTTTAAATCAAAGACTCTGGGACTTTTGATAAATTTCCCCACTCTTAAAGTTACTCTGGTGAGTAATGATCTCATCCTTCCTTACTTTGCAACTTAATTAAATCCCAGGAAATTTTGCTGTGTATTTCTTTTTCAGTTCATTTGTGTTTCTCTCTTCTTGACAGAAAAATACCCAAATGTTTCTAGTTATATACATTTCTCTTTTCTCAACAAGCTCTCCCTGTAACTTAACATCTAAAATTTCAATCTGATGAGTGTTTCTTCACCAAGAACTCTCCTTAGATTGATTGTGAAAAGACCCTAGCCTTATAAATCTCTGTAGCATTCTCTTACTTTTATGTAGAAATGTTTTTTTTTTTTTTTTTTTTTTTTTTTTTCCACCAGCTTAGAGGCCTTGGCTGTCTATTTACTGACTTTTAACTCCAACTCAAAGTAGACTAGAATATAAGTTTCGTTTTCTTAAGACACCTTCCATGATTGTGATTTTGAATTATGAGTTTCTGTCACATGTTACGGTCATCATGAGTAGAAACAGCTACCTCTATATTTGGGAAGAAAGTAACATAACTGTCCTACATCTATAGTCATTCAATAAATATCAATAACCCTCCTGCACATTCCTGTGCAGGCGATGATCCTCTTCCAAGGGTGGGGGCAGACTCAAAGGAACACCCATCAGTGCATTATTATCTGCATTAGTGGAAACTGAAGTTTCTAATGTCCAATAACTGCCCTAGGAGGTATCTAGAAGAGTGGTATGAAAATAACAGCTGAGATATTTTTCGAAAAACCATCCCTCATGAGTCTGTTGAATTTTGCCACAGGGTTTTTTCATCCTGCTGTTTGGAACCATTATGGATCACAAGGTAATTTGAATTTGCTTCCTCCTTATCAATGATTTTCATGTGGCTGGGGGAAGCAGGAGGATGAAGCAGTTTTGATTGGAGAGCATAGTCCAGGGGAGTTGAGTTTGTGAGGATGGTTTGAGGAATCAGCTGTGAAAAGGAAAAAAAAAAAACAAAATCAAACCAATATTCTGTCATTTCTTGCTCTTTATCAAGTCAACAGGAGGCTCTTTATCAAGTCAACAGGAGAAGTATTGCTGGTGAAAAGAATGGAAATCATAATCACAATTTTAATGTTAATACCAAATCCGAAATCTAATTATAACTACATACTAGCTTTTATCCAAATCTTGTTACTTGCCAGTCACTATGCTAAGTCCTCTGATATTGCTTCTGCCAGGGTTACTGGTCTTAAAGTTTCAGGACAGGCATCTGAGCCCTGGTCATTCTGTTGTTTCTTCCAACATCTGTGAGGTACTTCTTACTGTCGTTGCTTCTTTAGATAAGAGATGCTTTGAGGATGAGGATGTCTTCATTGAAGGGGAAATCAAGGGCAGCTGAGGTAAGCCTTCCCCTTTTAGTCTCAGCCCTGGAGGGTCTGTGTCCTCACCAGTTATGCAGAGACAAATACCGTAGCTCAGTACTCAGGATCTGCGGGCAAAGAGGATCAACAGAGCATACTTCATTCATTTCTTCATTCGATAAATTTGGAGTATTCTGCTAAAACTGAAGGTCAGCGGAATATACCCTTCAAGAGAATACTTCATATTGGATGTATTTCAACTTGACATTTGAACCCATCAAGATGGGACAACATGAACTCAGGATCATAGATTTGTAAAATGTGAGAACTGTGAAATGACAAATGAGTTAGAAATGAGATTCTAGTCCAACTCATTCATTTTATTTAGGTATGGAAGTCAAAGCCCAGAATACTTATGGGATGGGCACAAGGCCACCCAGCTAATCAGTAGCAGAATCACAGCAGGGAATAATTGGCATTAAAATCTCTTTCCATTCTCCTTGAGACTCTTTTGAGTAAACCATACTCTCTTGGATTGGAGTATCTGTATTTACAGATCTTGAAGACTTTGAGCTTCGCTATCAGTCTCTTAAAGCACCAAGTAAAATTGCTGATACTACTTTATTAATTAGAAGTTATTTGTTTAACTTACAGATTCACATTAGGAGCCCCTTCCTTAAAAACAAAAACTTTTTGGATACATTGATAACTACCATTTATAGTTAGATAGCATTGAGTGTGACTTTTAGTATCATAGTTTATCTATTCTAAGGTAGGCATTTTCTTCATCTGTTAATGTTTCTGAAATTGGAATGTATCTTATATTCAATGGCATGTCATAGTTTAAGTGGAAAGTTTTGTTTCTTTTTATTTTTAAAAATAATGATGTAGCTTACACTTCAATTCAGTGAAAAATGATAATTTAGTTCTGTGTAGCTATATCAATGTGGGTACTCCTTTTCATGTATTCATTTTCACATGTTTATCTCTAGAGAGGGATATACATTTAGTCAATATCATTACTCAATACCACCACTGTTATTTTTCCCCCACTTAGAATGCATCATTAAGCCCAACCAATGGATCTAAATTAATGAATCGTCAAGGATGAAATGTGAGTATTAAAAATACAAAGAGAAATTTCACCTGCAATTTGTATCAATCTACCAGTGCCCCTTGTGACCACACAATTGCCTGCTATGTGATGCCAGAATGAGGTAGGAGGGGAACAGGGGGACATATTTTTCAGAGAATGGAAACATCTTGATTGTCTAGCACATAAATGAAAGTATGTACATTTTCTTTAAAACCTATGTCATCTCAGCTTACATGACCAAACCCATCACACCTGCTGTCCACAGTACTCACATACCTTAATTCCATCTTGTCAGTGAGTAGTAACACTCATAATAGCCCCATTGTTGAAAAAGAACACTTGATTGATTGGAATCACAAAGCAACAGGTCTGTCTTTCCTAATGAAGTGGAATCCAGAATCATTCCTAAGTGGGTGTGGGTGGGTTGTGGCAAATTAGCTACCTACTCAGAGCCAACCCCTGAGACATATTTCTACACAGGTGAAACCAGGGGAGAGCACACATTAGGCAGCCAGGAAGCAGGAGAATAAGTCACAAAAATGGCAGCCAGAAGCCTGAGAGGTACTGGGGGAATGTGGGCAGGGATGATCAACCTTGGGAATGGTTTTGCTTGGAGAGGTTTCATGGCCTTTCTGCATTGTTATAGAAGAGTCTCAGACTTTCAAACAAAATACCATTTGGCAGCAGCCACATCCTTTTTATATTTCTTTCCTTTTCTGAGTCATGGTCCATATATTGAGCAACGAGCCAAAACAAGGGGTTGAATCTCATGGAACCAAAGACACTCTGAGTTGGAGAAACCTTTAAGGGACATCCACGTTACAGACCCTGCAAACCGTATGCTGTGCTGGTATGGGAGGTACAGTCCCAGGGAGAGGGAGAGAAAGGAGGAGGGCTCTGTCGTATACATGGAGTGGCATGTGTGAGTGCTGGGAAAATGGGGAGAGGAAAACATAGGCCTGTTACCCTTAATAATTGTCCTCATATTTGGAATTTTATAGGAGAACTTTACAAAGGTTGATCCTCCTGCTCGCTGCCCATTTCCTAGTCTGTCAGCTTCCTCCAGGGTGAAACATCGCTCTAACGTTTCTTAATTTGCCACTAATAGAGAGTCACTAATTCAAATGACCTATTAAAAGCACAGCTGGCCTTTCTATTAAGGTCCTAATTAAACAACCGCTTGTTTTAGGTTTATCAGACTGTCTCAGGTGGAGGAGGCCCTGCCTTTGGGGGATACTGTGTCCAGCCTTTCAAGGGAAGAAGTGCGTAGTGAAGGCCTTATCTCCAGCTGGTTGGGGATCCTTGGTTGGCTGTAGTCCATGTTGGAGAAACACAGGAGAAGGCAAGATCAGGAGCTACACTAACTAGGGTTGGGGATGTACAAAGGAGTCTGCCAGTATTAGAAGGAAGTCCAGGAAGGAGGTGGAATGCCCTTACAATACTCCATGATGAAGACTTCACGTAATTCTCTAACTATCAACTTGCACTATTTTTGAAGCTATAAGAGGTAGGCGAGGAACTGAGGACTGGATTCTTTGAGCATATCCCTTGTAGGTGGCTCTGTGCCTATTGAATTTTCTCAATATTGGGTCCTATGCTTTTCACATCTGGACTCACATGGTATCAGAAGGGCTCTATAATCACAGCTGGCATCATGGTAGACCGTGTTGAGGACCCAACAAAGATTACAGTACAGGGCTAAGAAATTCACACTAGATCATTCTTCAAAGTCCAGAGTGGAGAGTAGCAACACCAGGGGGGTCCCTCAGCAGAGAGAGGGGCCCCATGCACAGGGTTCAGGGCAAAACCCCAGGCACACTCGGGTTATTTGGTAAGCACCAGGAGTGGTGGTGGTCCAGGGCAGGGCTGAACCATGGGGGAAGGCAGTGTTCCAGACCTTCACCAAGAATACAGGATTGAAGGCTGACCTGGTCTCAGTCTCTCAATCTGAGAAATGGGTTGAGAGGTCAGAATTGGACTTGCAAGGAGAATTGAGGCTTCCAGTGTTGGGGGACCGGTCTCATATCCCAGTGAACGCAGGTCAGAATTGTTCTTAGAAACAGGGTTGAGATAGGTCTGTCAGGTGGTCCCAGGGTCAGGAAAGGAGGACTGCAGAGGTGGAGAAACAGGGAACTTAGCTTTGGGTATAGATTCTCATTGGAGGACCCCATCCTGGGAGGCAGGGGAGAGAGGGCCACAGCATTCTGTTGGAGGCCACAGCTCCACAGCACCCTCTGTTGTTCATATCAAAGGCAGGACAAGCAGGCTGTTAGAATCCAGGGGCACCAGGAAGGCTGTGTTTTCCTCCAGTGTCTTCCACATATTTGTTTATGCCTGTTTAGTGTTGGTTTATCACTAAAAGGATACAGAGTTTTTCACTCCACAATAACAAATGAGACTGGTTGAGCAAATACCCTGAGGGAAGCAACACGGTTTACAATGTAAATTCACAGCAGCAGAGGCATTCTAGAATCCAAGTTCGAACAGCAGAGGAGGAGGGAGGGCACTGAGCACCAAGTTTAGGGTGGAAGGAGCAGCCCAGGGAAGGCAAAGGCACCAAAAATTGCAGCTGAGAGCATCGCCTTTTTACTGTGTGACCTTGAGGAAATTACTCAATGGCTCTGTGCTTCATTTCATCTTCTGTAAAGCAGAGTTAATAATAGTACAGGCCTCCCAAGACAGTTTCAGGATTAAATGAGCTAACACATTAAAAACCCAATGCAAGCTGTTATTCTTGCTATTACTTGTTTTTCAACCATATTTCCCAGGCTGCCCCGTTTTTGATGGACGTCCTGAGACCAAGTGAGGAGATTGGGAGAAAGAGGACATGGAAAGCAGGCTGGAGTGAGGAGGAATGGTCATGCTTCCTTGGAATACTTTCTCTTCTTGTCAGGAGTGACTCCAAAGCTCTTGGTCTGCTGAAGAAAAACTGAGGATATCATTTGCTGACTGAGCTTTAAGGAGGGAGATTTATGGACCCTTTGACCTACCCGCGCCCTGCAAGAGGCTGGCTTCTTGGTCAATCTTGGCTAGATTAAGAGTCAACCTGCAAGCCATTTTATGGTCTCCTTGGCCAGCCTGGGGGCTGTGGGGCCCTGCTGGGCTTGGTCGTCTTTCACTCTTGAGGCCTGCTGTGTGGCTCCATAGCTCAGTCCTCCGTCACTCTGCGTGGATCTTGGGTACTGTAGACAGTGAGGGTTAGATCCAATTTTAGGAGTAGGGTTGGGGGTGTGAGTGGGAGCGTGGGGTGGCAGGAGGAACAATGAATCTGCTTTGGAGACAGTTAAGTCATGGTACGTTTCCTAAAGATAGGGAACAGAATAAAAGTAAGAGAACTGTTTTTTTTTTTTTTTTTTTTTTTTTATACTTTAAGTTCTAGGGTACATGTGCATAACGTGCAGGTTTGTTACATATGTATACCTGTGCCATGTTGGTGTGCTGCACCCATCAACTCGTCAGCACCCATCAATTCATCATTTATATCAGGTATAACTCCCCAATGCAATCCCTCCCCCCTCCCCCCTCCCCATGACAGGCCCCATTGTGTGATGTTCCCCTTCCCGAGTCCAAGTGAGCTCATTGTTCAGTTCCCACCTATGAGTGAGAACATGCGGTGTTTGGTTTTCTCTTCTTGTGATAGTTTGCTAAGAATGATGGTTTCCAGCTGCATCCATGTCCCTACAAAGGACGCAAACTCATCCTTTTTTATGGCTGCATAGTATTCCATGGTGTATATGTGCCACATTTTCTTAATCCAGCTATCACTGATGGACATTTGGGTTTAATATGCTGATTTTTTTAGTCTATTTTAGACCTTGAGTAAACTAATTTAGCTTCTGGGATCTGAGTTTCCTTATTTGTGAAACAGGAAAAAAAATATTCTTGTAGGTATTACTATTTGTGTGTTTGTGTCTACCTGCATGTGTTTGTGTTTGTGTGTGTGTGTGTGTCTTTTAAAAATACTATATATAAAGAAGATTCTGGTTGTTATTTTAGACATAAAAATGAATATATGTACCTTTCACAACTTGCTCATGTGTGAGTTCATTTGAGATGAGCTTGTCCATTGGTACCACACATTCTTGGGCACCAGTGCTGCTATCAGTCCACCTCAGTGCATTGACCATACCTATAGGAGGCCTGAGAATGCAGTCCTGCCATGCGTTCACAGGGCGGGAACCTGGAAATATTTAGCAAAGAACACTAGCGTCTTTCAGGGATTCTCAATGAAATTTCTATCACCGATTTGGCTTTATAGTGAGGCATTCAGGACTGAAGATGGGCATGTGCATGGGTGGAGCACTCTGTTCAAATTGTGGAAGTCGTAAAAGCTGATTAGTGGTCATGTTTTTTCATAAAACAAACAACAAAACAACTGAATGAATATCTCTTTGCAGGGCTCCTGTCAAAACCTTTAGTATTGGTTTAGAAACGAGATAAGATGTGGTTTCAAACTAAATAGTAATTATTTAAAGGATGAAAATTCTCAGTCAATTGCAAATTTTTCTCCTCTCATGAAATGAAAATAAAATGTTCATTGGAGAGACATGAATTTAACTTTTAGATGTATAAAAGTTCTTTAGCGTTAATTTATTGATTCACATTTCCTTTCTGACTCTTGCCACTATAAAAACAACTTTTATTTCTCTCAATCCAGAAATTCCTGAGCATTATGCAATTCCAAGCCAAATAATTGCCTTTGGTTTAGTAGATTTATTTGATACTGTAACAAGGCCAAATCTATAATTTCCATATGCTAATACCATTTAGTCTTCTTTCTTTTCCATATTTTCCAAAGCTTTCCATCTTTGTAGCACATAGTAAGAGAAATGTAGTACTGGGTGCAGTCAATTCTACAATAAGGCCACATATGCATTTCAAAAATCACCTCGCTATGCAAAATAGGCAATAAAAACCACAGAGCTTATGGGGAAAATGGATTGGAGATAAAACATGGCAAAACTTTGTCAGAGACACATTAGAAAAGATAACTGAATAGAAATTATAGCACAGTTTTACTCATGCTAAGTGGTCAAGAAATATATAAATACGACTATATATATATATATATATATACACATACATATATACACATGCACACACACACATACTTTTCGTTGAAAAAGATCTGAAATTTGCTTTTGGGAGTGGTTGTCAAAAAGGTTGCAGCTTGTTAGTTATTGTGAAGGAAGGTTATCTGACATTGATAGAAAGTTGTAACACCAGAAGTAAATTGATATAGCTTATAACACATGCAGTGAATTGAGAGAGCTGGCAGATGTTTGAAGTTTGTGTGTGTGTGTGTGCGTGCGTGTGTGCATGTTTTGTATACTCCTACATTGCTTAATTCATGTACATACAGTTTTCTGGGTTCACCTAATGTTTCTTGAAGATGGTATCACATATTAGCAAACATGAAATTCATGTAATGTTCAAATTATTCCCTAATATATCCATCCAGTTAGAACAAATTCTTGTTTTCAAAACAAGCATTACAGCAGAACTGGCTGTATCTCGTGGTGAACCGCCATAAAGAACAGTGAGTTCCAGCACTGAAACGCATTAAAAATCACCTAGAAAGCTTCTAAAACCATGAAACCCTGAGCCTTAGAGATTCTGATTCAATTAGTCTTTGAAAAGGGGGGAAAGTAAACCTTTCTAGGTGGAAGAACGAAGAAAGAGAAGCTTCTCACTCAATAAGTTTAATTCAGATAAACAGTTATTGGTTTCTTACTGTATGTGCCTACATTGAGGGGTTCAAGTGGAGAAAATGAAGTCTCTCTTAGTCTTCTGCTTGTGACCAAATATCTATCCACAGAAAAATACACAAAGACTTGATGTAATGAATATATCAGAGAATTGTGGAATTGGATGGTGATCTCAGAGCAAGTGGAACCTAAGCTGGGCCTAATGGCTGGAAAGGATTTGAACAGATGCTTATTCTAGGCCTGGAGGAGAGCATGAGCACTTCAGAGAGGGAAGTAAAGAGTAAAGAAGGCACTCATGGGAGACCGTGCAGACAGCAGCCTAACCAAAGCGGAGGCCATGCTGGCCACAGAAGGAGAGTAGGTCAGATTCTGGAAGGCCTAGCATACCTGGTGGGGGTGATGGGGCTGGATCTGGCACGTGACAGTAAAGATAATAAATACTGCTTACTGCACAGCTTTCTGTTTTGGAGAACAATGGTTAGTCTTATTAAGGAAACCAAAGACTCAGAGAAATGTGGAGAGGATGACAGGGTGGAGTGAAGGGGCTATCTGTTAAGAAGGCACTGCCCAGGCTCTTGGATGACTATCTTGCTGTGATTCCAGTATCCAGGCAGGAACCCTAGGCAGAAAGATCTCAGCCCTGAGCCACTCATTTGAAGGTAAATTTTACAGCTATGGATTTCTCCCTCCTGGTAAATGTCACAAGTCAATGACTCAATGGTTGTTGTTCCATTATAGCCTTTCGTATTTGTCCATTTTGCATTGCTATAAAGGAATACCCGAGACTGGGTAATTTGTAAAGAAGAAAGGTTTATTTGGCTCATGCTTCTGCAAGCTGTACAAGCATGATGCCAGCATCTGCTGGGCTTCTGGTGAGGCCTCAGAAAGCTTGGCATAAGGGAAGAGGAGCAGGTGTGTCTCATGGTGAGAGAGGAAATGAGGGAGAGAAGGAGGCGCCAGGTGTGTTTTAACAATCAGTTTTCATGTGAACTAATAGAGTGAGAATTCACTCATTACTATGGGGAAGGCACCAAGCTATTTGTGAGGGACCCATCCGTATGACCCAGATACCTCCTCTTAGAGCCCACCTCCAACATTGGGGATCACATTGCAACCTGTGACTTGGAGGGGACAAACCTCTAAACTATATCATTCTTCAAAAAGAAATCCATTTTTACCTGCATACTGTGGCCAGGTGGTATTTTGTCATCTTGTTCTACCTCTTTACCCATTTCATTCATTCCATTGGCAGATCTGGCTGAAAGTTTGCATTGTAAATGGAAGGGGCAGCTTTTATGTAGGTTTGTTTTTGCAATTCAGCTCTTTGAGAGATAGCAATCTGCCTGGGGAGTGGAGAACTGGTTTTCAGAGTCACAGGACCTTGGGGAAACGGTCAGTCACTGAGTGGCACCCCTGAAAGAGGCAATCGGAGAAGGGAGCTTGCATTCTGCCCAGTTCCCACAACTTCCTCTGGGAGGGGGCCTGGGCAGATTTAACAGCCCTCAGTGCAGGATGTGATGAGCTGGCAAAGAAAAGACTTTAGCTGATAAAACAAATGAAGAATGTTGAAGCTCATGAAACAGTAAACAAGCATGTGCAGAAGAGGGCCACCCTTCTATATGATATGGGTATTTTAAGACAGTGGATAGAACCTTTTTTCAGACACATAAATGGGGTATGAAAGTCAGGGAGTAAAGACTATGAACATCTACACCTTTAGACCTGGGGACTTTTGGAGAGAGTGGGCTGGATTGGGGCTTGTCTCTGTGATGCCCATTATACATAAGCACTATAGGCCAATGGAAAGAAGCTAGGTTTTGGAGAGTCAGGCATGTCTGTCGTTTCAATTCTATCCTTTTCACTTTCCAACGGGTGAGTTGGGCAAGGTATTTAGGCTCTTGGAGCCTAATATTTAGTCTAAATATTTATCTATAAAATGATAACATAAAACACACCTTACGGTATGGTTTAGAGTAAAGAAGCTATCTACGAAAGCATCTGCCCTCATGTCTAACACATGGTAGATATCTGAGAAATGTTAGTCCCCCTTCCCCATATCTCTATTTTTCTGGGGATGAGGGGATAGTGGTAGTACTAGAGAAGTGGAATCTGGGATTTATGTATTAAGACTTTTATTAGGCTCAAGAGCAAGAGTTAGAAGAAACCTCCAAATGTCCTTCTAGTGATTAGGCCTGGTTCAGAATAGGAAAAGGGAGAGAGTTTCAGAGCAAGGAACTGCTTCAGGAAGAAAAAAAAAAAAAAATATATATATATATATATATATATATATACACACACACACACACACACACACATACATACACACACACACACACACACACATATATATATATAATCTGTGTCTTGAACCTGGTTCAAGAGAGTGAAACTTATATGGGATAATATTAATTTTCAGAGGAACCAATTGTGTGGAGAAGACAAATTCCATTCTTGAATGACTTTAGTAACTTAATTGTTCAACGCAAAGCAAGTTCTGGAGGAGATTAGTGGTAAAAGCTTGCTCTCTGAATGCTAAAATTCTAGCTGGAGTGATGTCCCTACAGGTGTATTGAAATTAAGAAGATAAGCCTTTGGGATAGGTAACATGACCTGTGCTTCAAGACATTCAGCATCTCTGTCTTGGTTTATCTATCTATAAAATGATATTTGAAGCATGAGCCCTTCCTATATGTTGTTATGGGATGAATTATGTCTCTTCCAAAATCTGTATGTTGAAGTTCTTATTCCCACTACTTTAGAATGTGCCTACATTTGGAGATGGGGCTTTTAAAGAGGGAATTAAATTAAAATGAAGCTGTTAGGGTGTGCTCTTGTCCAATGTAATTGATGTCCTTGTAAGAAGAGGAGATTAGGAGACAGATAAGCACAGGGGAAAGACTATGTGGAGACACGGGGAGAAAACTGCCATCTACAAGCCATGGAGTGAGACCTTAGAAGATGTCAACCCTGCCAACACCTGGATCTTGGACTTCCAGCCTCTAGAATTATGAGATAACAAATTTATGTGTGAGGTTTTTGTTTGTTTGTTTTTTTTAGAGACAGAATTTCGCTCTGGTTGCCCAGGCTGGAGTGCAATGGTGCAATCTTGTCTCACTGCAACCTCTGCCTCCTGGGTTCAGGTGATTCTTCTTCCTCAGCCTCCCAAGTAGCTAAGATTACAGGCACCTGCCACCATGCCTGGTTAATTTTTATATTTTTAGTAGAGACAGGGTTTCACCATGCTGGCCAAGCTGGCCTCGAACTCCTGACCTCAGATGATCTGCCTGCCTCGGCCTGCCAAAGTGCTGGGATTACAGGTGTAAGTCACCACATTCAGCCAATAAATTTATGTTTTAAGCTACCCAGTCTGTGGTACTTTGTTATGGCAAACCTAGCAAGCTAAAATACATGCCTAGAGATATTTTTAGATGAATGAAATGCTTCATGAGAATATGTATTTATTTCTTGGAACAAAAGGTGGATACAATGCATTATTATCATTACACGTCTGCACAAACAAACTGTTTATTCTTAGCTCCATTGTAGATTTTTTATTTTCATTTTCAAAATAATATGCCAATAATAGGGTGGATTTTATTTCAGGCAATTCTAATCTAAATATTTGTTGAAGTTAGCTATTTGCAAGGAGCATGAGAGCAGCTAGTATAGTATAGTAGTTATAAAGACAAACATGATGCAGTGCTGTACTGCAAGGAGTTTGTTGTGAAAATGGCCATCCATTTATATTCTCAAAGCAACTATCTTGAAGAAACCAATTATAGTGGATATGGTGAGGCACTACCATGACCTTCCTTTCAGGATCAAGTCACTCATTCCCCCAGCTTCCAGGAGTGTTGCTGGCTAATGGCTTACAGCTGTTCTCAGACTGCTAATAAAGACATACCCAAGACTGGGTAATTTATAAAGGAAAGAGATTTAATTGACCCACAGTTCAGCATGGCTGGGGAGGCCTCACAATCATGGCTGAAGGCAAATGAGGAGCAAAGGCATGTCTTACATGGTGGCAGGCAGGAGAGCTTGTGTAGGGGAACATCCCTTTGTAAAAGCAGCAGCTCTCATGAGACTTATTCACTATCATGAGAACAGCACTGAAAGACCCACCTAATGATTAAATTACCTCCGACTGGGTCCCTCCCACAACACGTGGGAATTATGAGAGCTACTATTCAAGATGAGATTTGGGTGGGGACAAACCACATCACACCCTAAGCATTGTCCTATAAGAACTGAAGTAAACTGCCTCTCCCTATATCATGCCAAGGTCAGCTTGCATGTAATGATTAAATGACATTAACCATAAAGGCCTTGCTCAATTTGGAATATTTCTGAAGGACCACCCATCTCCAGAGCTTCCTGTGGGATCAGCAGCGGCCACTGTTCATTGCTTCATAGTTCAATTCTTCCTTCTTCCCCATTTGGCTGCTTTCATTCACCCACAGAAACACTCCCCAATAAACTTTATGCAACTAAACTTCCATCTCAGATTCTGCTCTCCAGGGAATGTGAACAAGGACGCCATTCATAGAAAACTATTTTTATTGGTATACTAATGATATTCTTTGCTCAGAGTAAGTGGAAGTAATTGATAGTCTGAACGTTTTGCATGATAGACTGTATGTTGATGAAAATTTTCTGACATTAGAGAACATGTGCTCAATGGAAGTAGGACTCACTTAAAAAAAATAAGCCACATAGCAGCCAAATAAATCTGGGATCCAAATATTTTGAGTTACTAAGCCATTATTAGAGGACTGCCCATTAGTGACCTTGCAGGCTGCTGGAACTATGTAAAGAGAAAACAAAGGGCTGATTGTGGCTACCCAGGATAAATGCACCTTGAGGTATGATTGTTCACCCCAGGAATGGGCCACCCATTTCTGAAGGAGCTCTGATATTAGTGCACAAGCAGTCTATGATCTAGTGTTCTTGGTTTTCAGAGTGATTTATCATAAAGAAATCAGGAAATAAATCAGGCTCTGGAGTATGTTCTGAGCTCTGAGAACACCTGAGTGCCACCAGTCATGTGACCTAGGGAAAGTCATAACTCTTCTGTCCATCTGTTTCTTCACCTGTCACCATGGACAGAGTGGAAAAATGGGCTACAATCAATCGTGAATCTCCAAGTCCCTGATCTGCTGTTGCCACAAACAAGAACTGCAGAGGGGATGTTTCAATCATGTCTCTTTTTCACAAGGACTTCTTAGTGCAATAATATTCCTATGAGGAAGTCAGTCTTGGTGAACGGGGCTGGACCATGCACTTGGGATCTACAAGGACACCTTTGTCTTTCTGGGGTAAGGTCACATGTCTTTCTTGGTTTATTTCCTCTCTAATCTTCGCTCTCTGTTTTCAAAGAAAAGTGTTTCAAGTATAAGTGAATCTTTCTCTGTAGACACTGAAGCCGTGGCTTAAGTTGCAGACTCAAGGTTTTCTGCTTAAGGTTTCCTACTGCGATCTACTTGAGTCACCTCTGAATCATGCTCTCTGCCTAGAATCTTCACCTTAGCCCTTACCTCCTAGCCTCTGCACTGTTATACTGAGGCCTTTTATCAACTTTGCCCACTTTTGAGCCAATGCCAATAATTTGGAAAGCATGCTCAGAGTTTCATGCACAGCAGTGATGAGGACCTGGGATTTGCTACCATCAACCTGGTTTAGGCGAGCTGAAGATGAGTCCAGGGTTCTGGGTGTCTTCAGCCTGTTGTTGTTTCCTTTATCTCCTGTATTGGCAGGGTCTGGTTTACTAAACAGCTGTCATGCTGTGGTTAGTGTCCTAATCTGAGTTGTACCTTATAAGACCAGAGCTCTCACACCTCCTCTGGGCAGCTTCATTCTTGGGTGCTGTCCCATGCTCTGGCTGAACCTTGCTCCATTGGTCAGCCCCCTGAGATCACTTGTCACCACCTACTCCTGGTCTGGCTGCTATACCCTGTGAAGTATCCTAGACCCCTTAGGCAGTGCTCATGGCCAAGTCAAGCCCTGGCTACTCAGCCTCTCTGGGCTCTGAGAGTTGGGTAGCTGCTCACTCCACATAGGACCAGTCCTCTAGGTAAGTGAACTCAGTCCAGCTTCTTGTCCATTCCCATAAGCTTCCTCTGTTGAGGTCTCAGAAAACTTCAAGGAAGAGCTGCTTCTTTCTTCCATCCCCTGCCTTGCCATCCCCTGCTGCTGCTATCCAGCCGTGTCACCAAAGGGAGCTAAGTAGAGAAGATCTGCACATAAAAAGTCCCCTCAGTAGGGTTAAACAAACCAATTATTTCAAATCTTATTTTATGTTTTAATCAATGTGTAAATCAGGGTCTCCAATATGTAATGATTCTGCTCAGACCCCAATCTCTGAAGAAATGTTTTTCCCCAGTGAAGGTCACTTCATCTTAAACTTCAGGATCAACCTTGCCTTAGGCTTTAGGACTGATTTTGACCTTAATCAGAAGGAAGTATAAGAAGTCTTTTTCATTATGAGCTGGGTGATTCAATATCTGATGAAACTCCTTGCTTACTTTGATCATATGCCTTGGTCGTAACGGGGCTTCCACCATGCTCCTGGAACCAACTTTCCAAATTGTACCAGCTCTAATAATGACTCTGTGCCATGTATTGATCGTCCTTTCTGATTTTAAGTCCATATAAATCTGGGCCTTCACCTTGCTACCTTGCTCTAGTCTTTCCTTTTCCCCAGGGACTGATTCCCAGATCCCTCCCCGACTTGAGTAGGAGGAGTCTGCTCCCAGATACCTTAATCACATATTTGCCCACTTACTGGGAAACCCTTCTTATCTCCTACAGGAGCTCCTTCTTGCATGATATTTGCTTGAAATGCCATCTATTTCCTATTGTATATTTCAAAATACATTTATTGATGCAACATTTATTGAGCATCTTCACTAGACTTTTAATTGTGAACAAAACCCAGTTCCTGTCTTCAAAGAGCTTATAGTCTACACAAGGAGAGAGACAAATAGGAAATATGAGGAGCAGATCACTGAGAAACATTATTTAAATTGCCAATTTTATCTGCACAGGAATCCTGTGAGGGAGACGTTATTATCTCCACTTTAATAGAAGTGGAAAGTGAGGCTCAGATAGGTGAAGTCGGTTGGTCTGGGTCACATAGGATAGCAAAGTTTTAAACTTTAAATTTTAAAGCAAAGTTTAAAACTTTGCTATCCTAAGCCTAACCTTATGCAATGATGAGTCTAAGTACAGTTTGTCAATACACACAAAAACAATCTGCTGAATTTCGATAGGAATTAATTTAAATTTGTAGGAAGTTAATACCTTTGTAAAATTTTTGTCTTTAATTCATTAACATAGTTTACCCTTCCATCTTAGTCTTTTAGTCAATGAGTTTTCTTTAATTTCTCCACATGTTTTGTAGTTTTCTGTATGTCTTGTATATTTTTCACGTTTAGGTATTTGGTGTTTTTTGATATTTTTATTATTTTAAAAGTATTCATTTTTAATTGTTTTTCTGTCATGTAGAAAAAAAAATTCCCTTCTTTGTGTATTGCTCCTACATCTAGCAGCCTTGCTAAATTTACTTATATTTTCTAATCTCTTATCTGTAGATTTTTGTATGTATACAATCTAGTGTTAAATGAATAAAGACAGCTCTCTCTTTTTGAATACTCATATCTTTATTTTTTTTGTTATACTATTCTTACATCATTTAATTATCTGAATAAATAATGAATAACTAGGATATCATAGGATGTATTTTTCTCTGACTAATTTCTCAAGTTTCTGTTTTCTTTACTAGATTAAAGCTGGGACTTGTTCAGCAATGACCCTTAATTACTCTACACTCTGCTGTCAGCCAGAGTTAGGAGTGGATGCCACAAGTGTTGCTAAGAGTCAGAACTGTGTAGTTTTTGGAGAGCTTCCCTCTATGATTAACTTATGAGTAAGGGTTTCATTCTTTTCTCTGTAGCTCACAACAGTCATGTCTTATTAGTATTGCCTTGTATTTATTTCTTTGTGCACAAACAACACCTTAAAAATGAGAGAGAGAGAGAGAGAGAGAGAGAGAGAGAGAGAGAGAGAGACTGAGTTTGTTAAAAAGCTTTTCCAAGCCTTATTGTCCTATTTTGCAGCCAGCACTGCCATAATGCCTTGAGAACCTCTCTAGTGTCCCTACACTACTGTGAGGCTTATAGTGTCACTGTAGGAACTAGAAATTAAGTCATAATTAACTTTGGAGAAATGAAATCCTTGCTTTATTCCTATGTTGAAGAGGCCAGCAGTTATTCCTATGTGGGAGAGGTTCAAAATAGAACCCAGCTCCCAATTCAGAGAGCTATACTATTAGTAATCTCAGTAAATACTTTACTTGAGCTCGTCTTTGGCTGGGTACCAAATACTGATACCCCACCCCAAATGATAACCCTGGTATTCACCCTTTAAGTTTTTCTTGTATTTTATTAGTGGAGCAATTGTGGAAAGGCCTAAGATTGAGATTCTTACACAGTTTATACATTGTATAATTCAGATTTTTAGATTTATGGTATTAGACATATACTCACCCAAGTAACTTCTTGACTTCATGACTGGTATTTATTGCCCATTAAAATATGGAAAAATGCACATAAACATCAACACTTATTTCTATAAGAGGGTAAAGGTTATAGATAGAAAACTGGGGCTAGTGACTGAGAATCAAAATTTAGGTTTTCTAACAAGCACGAAACTTTCTCAAGTATATCATTTTTCACCTAGTACACTAATATGATTGCATAGTTTTGAGCAAAAAATTGAGGTATATGGCTTAATAGTTCTAATTATCAGTCTATTTAGCAGACTTTATCTGTATTTAGTAGACACGTAGTTTCAAGTCATATACTCGTGTGTATAAGAAATAGAATTTTAAAAAACTCAACTTAATTTTAAACCTTGCTTCACCTTTAGCAAAATTATATATGTATGTATGTATGTATGTATAAATTGAGCCCATTCAAAATAAACTCATTTTCTCTAGGCCAATTTCTATTAGTTCAGGATTTGTCCTCCTTATTCCCTCCCTCTCTTTTCTTCCTAAGATTCCATTTAAGTTCTAGGCTTCCATAGTTTTGTGTATCAGCAGAAAAGAGGTCTCAAATCTTGGGCTGCTCTATCTATGAGGGCATCTGCCCTGGATCTGTACCATCTGGTCTTTAGGGATAGTCATCACTCTGTCCCAGCATCTGCTGAGATTTCTATGAATATATCTAGACAAATGGCTTGTTTTACTTCTTTCTCCTCCTCTCTTTCTCCTAACTTCCTTGTCCTTTCCTCAGGTGTGTGGAGAGGATACAGATGGTATCTCATGTCTCTCTGAAGTTATGAGAAACACGGTGAGGTTGCTTATCCCCCTCTGCCCCTAATAGCTCCCACAGTCTTTTCCACTCTACACCCCCTGCCACTCTAGTGTGTTGAATGTTTGTGAGTCTGTCTGTCATATTCCAAAATCCCAGGTAGGGGTGTGGACAAGTTTCCTCTTTTCTTGGTCCCCCAAACTTATCATCTGCTTTCTCCCTACACTCTCTGCCAACCTGGGATCTAACCCCAGAGCTCAGGACCTGTCTTAGACACCTTCACCAGTAGCAAATGGTTTTCCTGCTTCTGCATGTCTTCTCTCCCCCAGCCAGGCAAATCCTAACCTATTTTGTGAATGCCAAAACTCATTTTGAATCTGGAAAAAAAATTCGACAAGACAAGTTAAAAGTTCCAGAACTTATGGTAGCAGTAGTAGACAAAGTAATGACCCCCAAAGATAGACATGTCCTGAAACCTGAGATTGTGTTAGGTTACATGGCAAAGGGGAATCAAGGTTGCAGATGAAATTGAATTTGCTAATTAGCTGACTTTAACGTGGGTAAGATTATCCTGGGTTATCCAGGTATCCCCAATATAATTACAAATGTTCTTATAAGTGCAAGAGGGAGACGAGATAGATATAAAGATGTTGTGCTGCTGGCTTTGAGATTGGAGGAAGGGGCCGTGAGCCCAGGAATGCATATATCCTTTAGTAGCTGGAAAAGGAATGGAAAAGCATTCTTCCCTGGAACACCCAGAGGGAATGCAGCCCTGTTGACACCTCGGTTTTAATCCAGTGAGGCCCACTTTCGACTTCTAACCTGCAAAATTGTAAGATAATACATTGTGATATTTTTAGCCAGTAAGTTTTTGGTGATTTGTCACAGCAATGATACAAAACTAATACAGTAACTGTGACTTTATAGTCATAAATAACTTATTAGGCACATTAAAACTTGGCTAACAGTGCAGACAATTGATTTTAATAAACATTTAGGCGCCACCTGGTGGTTGAAATCTTAGAGTGAGTGACAGCTGAAATGACATCTACCCAAAGCAGTAGAAGTAAAATGCTCCCAGCATGACACTAAGCTTATTGTTTTTGGTTAAATGATTAAAAATAAAAGATGGAAGGATTTATTTGGGTCACCAGATGATACAATGAAGAAAGAAGCTCAGCTTGTAAACATTCAGGAATAAAGCGTTTTATGGCAAGGACGCATGACAGAAAACACGAAGCCAATGAGACCTGCTTAGGAATCATCATTTGTCAGTGATAGGTGACTTGGGAGAACTTTCACTCCACCCAAACCTTACCTCACAAAGTCTATGAAATCTCCATTCTCTCCATATTAGTTATGGACAATTACATTTTCTCAACTGATATATAAAGTATGATGCAAATGTAACATTATTTCAACCAGAAACCACCTCTAATCCTCTCCTATACAGAATCTGAACCTGTTTGTACACCCACGGCCATTCAAAAGTGCAAGGTGTCTTGCACGCATTACAATGACTGCTGTGGAAGGAAAATAAACTCTTGGGACTCCGAACTCACCATGCCAAAGGGAAGAATTAAGTTTGGAAACTGAATAGTGCAAAACTGCCTCTTGTTTTGTTCCCAAATAGAGAGCTACAAAGATGCAAGGCCACTTACCTCCCCAGGAGGCCTCCCTCACAATTTGCTTACAATGAAATTCCTTGTGGGCTCCAAGATTTTTACTCTAAAACAGAAATTCTGTTAAATTTCACCCTGACAATGTACATCAACAACTTATATTCATAGTTTTGGGACAAGGACAGGATTGGAAGTCATCCTTCTGCTTGCCTGAGACAAATACATATTTGACTGCTTCTTCTACTCTATGTTTACTTTATCTTATGTTGAAATGCAGATTCACTGAGCAAAAGGCCACACAAATGTGTAGTTGACTGTTTCTCTAGCCCCTCTTTTCATATGCAAAAATGTGAATTCAGTGAACAGTGATCGAAAGCCTCAAAAGAATGCAACCAATTACCACTTTTATCTACTGTCCTCCTTTTTTTCCCTCTTTCCTCTACTGCCTCCTCTTTCCCCTTTAAATATTGAAGTCCCCAAACCTTCTTCGGTAAAAGTATGAGCCGCAGATCCAAATGTGGCTAGAGTCTCTTTTTCCCTTGTGCATCCTCAACCTTGGCAAAATAAACCTTGAAATTGATCTAGACTTGCCTCAGTCATTTTTCTTTGATTTTACACCGCTATAAAACAAAACATAAAATAACAAGTGTTGGCGAGAATACAGAGAGGTTGGAACCCTTGTGCATTGTTGGTGGGATTGTAAAATGGTGTAATTGCTGTGGAAAACAGTATGAGAATTCCTCAGTAAATTAAAAAATGGACATAGAACTACTATATGATCCAGCCATCCAACTTCTGGGTGTATATCTGAAAACATTGAAAGTGGGGTCTCATAACAATTCTGTTTACAACTGGCAAGAGGTAGAAGCAACACACACGTGTGGAATATTATATATATAAACATGGAATATTATTCAATCCTAAAAGCAAGGAAAACCTGTCACATGCTGCAACATAGATGAAACTTGAGAAAATTATCCTAAGTAAATTGAGCCAATCGCAAAACACAAACACTGCAAAATATCACTTATATGAGGTCTAGAAAGTAGTTAGATTCATAGAATGGTGGTTACCAGAGAACGGGGGAAAAGGGAATTGTTTAATGGATATATAGTTCCAGCACTAAAAGATGAAAAACTTGTGGAGATCTCTACACTACTGGGCTATACACTTAAACATGGTTAAGATAAGAAATTTTATAATATGTGCTTATTACCATAATAAAATACAATGCAGGGTAGTGGAGCATGCACAGGACAGAATGAAGGATGGTGAATCCCCTCTTCTAATGGCCATATAGGCCTCTGGCTGAGGCACCACCAAAGTCCCTGTCCACTGAACAGGCCGGTTGAAGGCTGTGGCATTTGAACAGGGTCAACATCTGTGAGCCTTCTTTAGACGGTCCCAAGAGTTGCCTCTTTTTTACAATTTTTATATGACACAACTACTAAAGCACAGCTTTACCCTTCCATCTTCTGATTTTCTGCTATTCATTGAAAACGTTCAATTCTCCCGCCAGCCATGAGTCACTTCCTCCTGGTATAAAGATGTGTTCACATTATCCCCAGATCTTTCCATCAGAATTTTTCAGAACATGTATAACTTTATAAAGCCACTAAATATAGAACCTGAACTTCATCACATAACCTATTTTCAAGGAAATTTGATCGTACTTGAGCCAATTTAACTCTTTTAGGCCTTTTACCAGCCTGCAATATTCCTTATGTTGACACTCTAGAAAGGTATTAAGCAGAGGTAGAGTGTGTGCATGAAATAAGACACTACGGGTTTGAATTCTGGTTCTACCATTTGCCTGCTGTATGGATTTGGATTCCCCAAATTAGTTTAAGAACTGCCTGGTTGGTCCTTTGGATTCAGCTCTTATCCCCTTACTGTTTAATTCTCAATACAATCACCTGAGTGATGTCACAAAATTGATCCACATTTTGCCTTATGTTTGTGTTTTTGAAGTTGTGTTTAAAGAAATTCTTCTGTACTCACAGACCATAAAGATGTTTCCCTAGATTGAGGTATTTATTCCATCTACAAATGTGGCTTTCAACGGGAGGGATGTTTAGCAGGGTCTGGAGACATTTTGATTGCAAAAACTTGGGTCATGGGTGGGGCTACTGTGCAGGGTAAAGAAAAACAAGAATGTGCATTGTTAAGTAAAAAAAAAAAAACCAAGGAGCAGAGTTGTTGTATGTAGTATAGAATATTTTGCATAAGAAAGAAAAAAGCTAGAGTAAACACATATGTATTTGTTTATTAAAAATATATCCACAGGAAGAATAAAGCAGAAAGTGGTAAGTGTGGTTACCATTAGGAACAGGGCAAGGTGGGGTGAGGCATAGGTTGTACTGAACACACGAGCGTATTAGTTTCCTATAGCACTATAAAAAATTGTCACAAATTTAGTGGCTTAAAGCAACACATATTTATTATATTATAGTTCTGGAGGTCAAAAGTTTAAAATGGATCTCCCTGGGCTAAAATCCAAGTGTCAGCAGGGCTATGTCACTGGGGCTGTGTTCCTTTCTGGAGCTTCTAGGGCAGCATACACTTGCTTGCCTTGTCTGGCTTCCAGAGGCAGCCTACGTGTCTTGGCACTGCTCTGCCATCTTCAAAGCCAGCAAGGATGCACTGAGTCCTTCTCACGCTGAGTCATTTTGACCTCCTTTTCTGTAGTCAATCTTCCTCTACCTCACTCTTCTGAGTACCTTTTCTACTTTGTTGTTGTTGTTGTTGAGACAGAGTCTTGCTCTGTCGCCCAGGCTGGAGTGCAGTGGCATGATCTCGGCTCGCCGCAACCTCTAACTCCCGGGTTCAAGCAGCTCTCCTGCCTCAGCCTTGGGGTAGCTGGGACTATAGACACGCACCACCATGCCTGTCTAATTTTTATATTTTTAGTAGAGACGAGGTTTCACCATATTGACGAGGCTGGTCTTGAACCCCTGACCTCATGATCCGCTCACCTAGGCCTCCCAAATCCCATTGGGATTACAGGAGTGAGCCACAGCACCAGCCTCTACTTTTAAGGATTCTTGTAATGACACTGGGCCCACCCAGATAATAAAGGATAACTTCTCCATGTCAAAATCCTTAATCACATCTACAAACTCTCTTTTCCAGGTAAGGTAACGTATTCACAGAATCTGGGGAGTCAGACATGGACTTCTTGGGGGCTGGGGCAGGATTTGGTCACTTTTCTTCCTTCCACAGTATGGAAATGATATTACAATGTTTTTACTTTTTAACAGTGTAACATGAACACATCAAGAAGAAACTAATCATGAAAATTATATATTTCAAGAACATTTTAGGCCAGGTGCGGTGGCTCACGCCTGTAATCCCAGTACTTTGGGAGGCTGAGGTGGGCAGATCACGAGGTCAGATCGAGACCATCCTGGCTAACATGGTGAAACCTTGTCTCTACTAAAAGTACAAAAAAAGACAAAAATTAGCCAGGCATGGTGGCGGGCGCCTGTAGTCCCAGCTACTCAGGAGGTTGAGGCAGGAGAATGGCGTGAACCCGGGAGGCGGAGCTTGCAATGAGCTGAGATAGCACCACTGCACTCCAGCCTGGGCAGCAGAGTGAGACTCCATCTCGAAAATAAATTTAAAAATGAACATTTTATATGATTCTATGTGCTTAGACTTCAATACAACATATGAGGCAGTGCTGTTACGTACAGGAAGCTAAAGGCCTTTGCTATTTCATAACTTGTCCAAATAGCAAAGACAGTTGGTAGCAGAATTATGATTCAAACTCAGTTTGTTTTAACTCTGGAATTATTTCCCAAGGTCACTTTAAAAGCACTAGCATTGAAACACCTAACTGGTGTTCTTTCCATTACTTCACAGCTGCCCAGAGTCAGCTGTAATGGCCACCCAAGTCAAGTCTTTCCTTCACTGTGATCTGTTGTGTATATTAATAATAGCAAAATCTCCTGTACTGACAAACTGTTATGAAATGTCCTTTTCAAATTATTTTAGAAGCTCCTTGCAGCTAAGAAAAATTAATGAGTTGCAATGTAAAACTTCCCGTAGCTATGATCTAGTACCCAGGGGTCAAGGCTGGCTTTGCAGAGGATCAGCTCTGGTTAACATGTAGAAACCCAGAGTGATTGAATACAGATGCTGGTGGTGGGAAGCAGGGATGGTGGGAGCCTGTGGAAGTTCTCTTCCGATTGCTTCTATTTTCTCAGAGAAATAGAAAGAAAGATCATTGGCTGAGAATAAGAATGGGGGAGGAAGTGTGGAATTTGAGAGGGGAAGAAAATGTACGGAATAGTCATTTTGGAAAGTGGGATATCTTATGACTGCTGGGCAGCATAAAAGGGGCCACTTGATTTAGTGGTCACAAATTTGAAGAGATTGTGTGCAGAAAAGGTGCTGATTTGGATTGAACCAAGTTTGTGGTTTGCCAAGGAAGTGGGAGCAAATGAGAGAGGATAAGGGCATAAAGGGTGCATGCGAAGGTTGACTATGGAGTTTCAGCTGTGTAAAGAGGGGAGTGAAACCATCAAGGAGCTAAGGAACAGTGAACAGTAAAGGGATTTAAGAATCGATGAATACCGGGTGTCAGTGTGGTGGAAAGACAATTGGCATAAGGCATTAGAGGGAGTGAGTTGCAGTTAGGAGGCAGCTGGCAGAGAGTGGGATGTGCACACCTGAGACTGTGAAGGGTGCACAGCTCTGTAAAGGATGGTAATGATGACGTCTTAGAGTCTGACCATGGGGTAGTCCAGGCATTAGAAGTCTCTGTTACATGTATATTGAAATGACTAAGGATTAGCACCAAAACAGTACGAAGTGACAGTGAACCAAGAGTTCCCATGGAAAATAAGGAGGCAGGACTTGGGGGCAGCAGATGACAGTTACAGTGAAATTCAGAACTGAAGGAAAGAGAACAGCCCAAAAGCAGCAATGGAGGTTGTGGGTAGGTAAGGAGGACACTTACTCCCTTCCAGGTCTGGGGGAAAATCAACCACTGCTGGAGTGGGCTTCAGGGAATGAAATGTTGGATTTAGCCAAGTTTGTGGTTTGCCAAAGAAGTGGGAGCAAATGAGAAAGAGTTAAGGGCAAAAGGGTCCATGCAAAGGATTAACTATGGAGTTTCAGCTGCGTAAGGAGGGGAGTGAAACCATCAAGAAGGGCAGGAGCAGTGGACAGCAACGAGATTTAAGAATCAATGAATCGTGGGTGTTAGTGGGGTGGAAAGACTCCTGCAGGCCTGATTTCTGTTTGAACAACAAGAAAATGAGAGAACATTCAGAGAAGAGACGACAATAAGGGGGATTTGTCCTCTGTGATTTGCTAGGAATCCAAATAGCACAATGGAAGGATCTCAGGATTGGGGGAAACGTGGAAGAGATGGGCAGAATGGGGGTGAGCAGACCCTTACAATGTGGGAGATGAGGGGTGGCTTTGCAGTTTGGAGCTTTTGAGGTGGTTTTCATAAACAGGAATAAAGTGAATAAGGTGGATCCAAAGGAGAGGGTGGGGTGAGGCTCTGACTAGAGGGGGCCAGAGAGGGTGAGTTTCTAGAGCCCCCTCTTTACATTGATGCTGGGGGTAGGTAGAGTTGTAGGTCAATGGGAGGTGTGTTCCTAGAGCAAGTATACCAGTTCTCGCTTCCTCTGTGGGGCAGTGGGGCTTACCTCAAGGGTGTCTGTTTCCTTCGACCCCATTATTGATATCTTGGGAGATCTCTGGAGAAGCAGGTTGGTTGCACCTGTCTTTATTCAAAATAATGGGGGTTGAGGGCATCATCTTGTTTCCATAACAGAAAAGTATGAAATTCAAATAGCAGCACTCCAGGAAACAGTTGAGTTCCCTTAGAAAGGGCAAACCTAACTGATGGTATCTGCAGAAAGAGACAAACATTTGCATTACTGTCATAGGAAGCATTCAGAGGCACTGAGGATGATAGAATCGTGAGTTCTTTCACAAAATTGATATTCATTGCGTATCTACTATGTGCCTAACACTGTTCAGGGTGCCACAGGACATGCAACAAGGCAGTGAAGCACAGTGTGTGTCCTTCAAGCAGACTCAGTTGAAAAACAGTGGAAAGTATTAGATATAAAGCCAGTGCTGTCCCAAGGAACACAGGCTATGGTGAAAGTTGTTGAAATCTATCTTCTGTTGAGTTAGAATTTGATTTTCATAAGGCATTAGCAAATCAAAAGCCAAAACCAAAACCGCAAACATAGAGATTGATTTGTTCCCTTGTATTGTTTTCTTGTAGGTACCTTGGATTTTTAAATGTATTAGTTTTTAAATGCAGATTACATATATGCTGCAACCAGAAATGCCAGCATCCCATGATGGAAGTTTTCTTTGCATTCTTAAGAGGACTATTTTGAGAACTGAGTATCTATATTTTATATTTCAATTTATTGATAATTGCAAATAGCTGAGAAGTGATAGCTCAAGGATTTGAATTATTTGATTCTAAAGCCCTTATGTCCATATATGATTTTACCTCTTGTGCGATTTTTTTCTTTCCATCTAGGCTCGCCCTGTCTCGCCATCTCTCTTGGTACCAGTTATACTGCTGAATCACTATCAGTGATAGGGACTCATGTGGGTGGGTCATCCAGAAATGATTGTCCTATTTTAAGAACAAATTAAAAGTTGCCTCAGTTGGTGGTGTCTAACTCTTCAACTTAAAAGAGAGAAAATATTAATAGGAATCAACTCTGCTTATTTAACAGGTCAAGCTGGTCTCTGGTGTCCATGGGGACACTTCAGGAGAAGCCGATTTACATTGAGATGTGTGGAAACAGGATCGATAATTTTCAGTAACTGAGGAAGATTACCAGAAGCCAAGGCGGCCTTTAACAGAGACTGTGCAGCTCTGAGCCCAGGGCGGTTGGGCACTTGGCAGGCAATGGAGAGAGTCTAATTGTGGCTGACGATGAGTCATTTTACACTATTGTCACACCTCCTTTCTCCACGTTCCATTTTAGGAACAGTATAACTTTCCCAGCCAGAAATTGTCTAATTTAAACCCTGACTCTTACCTGTGTGAATCAAAATGACTCAGAAAGTGCAAATAAAATAACCCTGAGGAGTCAGTGGTTGTTTCATTTTTCTCATAGCTTCTCTTCTCAGAATTGAGGTCTTTATCTTCCATGTGTATAGAAGAAACAGAAGGGCTAGAGGATTGAATCTGGGTGGCAGGGAAAGAAGAAGTCTCACAGTACTAGAAGTTAGAGCATTTTTCCTGACATGAGGATATAGGGTAGGTTATTTTAAGATTTATAGCCAAAGTCCTAACTATATGAAAACTAGAGTGGTGATTTTTTTAAGGAGAGAGAACTGCTGCTTTTTAAATACAATTAAAACATGGATAAACAAAAAAGAGGGTGCATATATGTGTTTGCCTGTATATATATAAGCATGCATAGACACACACGTATACATATACATTTTAGTCCTGTATATTCAGATTCTCTCCCCCATTCATTTTATGTGTTTTAAGAAATAATCATGGCATAGATTCTAAAAAGAAGATTTAATTCACAAAAACATGGGACACTGGCCTATGAAATGAGGAACAATTAGCACTGAATATTTAGACAACTCACACGGCATCATTTAATGCAGCATCCAACAAATATTGATGTTTACAACAATACCTCTAAATTTCCTAGAATACAAAAATAATTCACATTTCTTATTTTTGTATAGTGCTTTCCAGTTTTGAAGGTTTTAAAACACATATTATCTCATTTGACCCCCCAAACACTTTGTGTGGTAGCCAGAGTATGAACTTTTATTTCCAGTTTATAGGTAAGGAATTGGAAATACACACATCTTAAGTGGTGCACCCGGTATCGAATGATCCTACAAATCATGTATGTTGACTCCTGCTCTAATGATGGATAGAAATATATAACACATGAGGCCGGACGCCATGGCTCATGCCTGTAATCCCAGCACTTTGGGAGGCTCAGGCGGGTGGAAGCACCTTGGGAGGCTGAGGCAGGTGGATCACCTGTGGTCAGGAGTTCGAGACCTGTCTACCCAACATGGCGAAACCCTGTTTCTCCTAAAAATACAGAAAATTAGCCAGACGTGGTAGCGGGCACCTGTAATGCCAGCTACTCAGGAGGCTGAGGCAGGAGAATCATTTGAACCTGGGAGGTGGAGTTTGCAGTGAACTGAGATGGCACCATTGTACTCCAGCCTGGGTGACAAGAAACTATGTCTCAAAAAAAAAAAAAAAAAAAAAAAAAAAAGAAAGAAAGACATATATAACACATGATTCAAAATTTTTCACCATAATGGTATTAAGATCTCTGAAATGGTGAGAATTAAAGGGAATGAATGGCTTCAGTTATCCAGAAAAGTTACATATGTGCAACATATTTTTGCTTGATTAATTAGATATTGCTGTACTTAAAAAATATGTTGAAATTTTTAAATGTGAAGATTCTTTTTCTTTTTCTTTTTTAGATTGGTGATGGTTTTCTGTTATGTCAGGAGTCTCCTATTAATAATCCATTTTCATACTGAATTGTGGCATGAGTTACCAACATAGCGTAACACTTCTTTTAAATAATTGAATCATATGTAGAATCATATATATCTTTATAGAAATTTGGGAAATACACAAAGATATTGGTTTGAAAAATAAAAATTACTCACCATCTAGAGGATAACCTCTTTATACGTTTTGTTATATTTTCTATTAATTGTCATTTTATTCTTATCCAGGCACTAAAAAATGCAATTGAGGATGTATTGCATGTATAAATTGATAATGTTTCATACATAATTTACATGCTGCATAATTTATGTAGCTACACCCTTATCAGTGGATAGTCATGCTATTTACATGTTTTGTTGTTATAAATAGTAACAGGATGAGCATTGGGCAAGTTTATCATTGTTTATTTGTAATTGAGTCCTAGAAGTGGTATGACTGGGTCAAATGATGAACACATTTTCAGTCTGTTGACAAATGTTGCAATTTTTCCCAAGGAACTTACCACTAGCTGGGCAGAATGCCACATCATCCACTATGGAATTGTTAGAGTGGAATCAGTGTTGAAAGATGTATTGCTGCTGTAAAAAATTACCACAAACTTAGTAGCTTGAATCAACGCAAATGTATTATCTTACACTTTGGATGTCAGAAGTCCTAAAATCAAGATGTTAGCAGGGCTGCATTCTTTCCAGATGCTTTAGGGGAGAATTGCTTCCTTGTTTTTCCCAGTATCTGGAAACTACTTGCATTCCTTGGCTGGTGGTCCCTTCCTTCATCTGCAAAGTCAGCAGTATAGCATCTTCAAATCTCTCTCTTGCTCTTTAATCTCTCCTTCCATCAGCACATCTTCTTCTCTTTCTGACCTGCCTGTCTCTTTCTTTTAAAGAGCCTTGTGATTACATTGGTTTTACCTGGATAATTCAGGATACTCTTCCCATCTCAATATCCTTAATTTAATGACATCTACAAAGTTTCTTTTGCCATGTAAGGTAATGCATTTACAGGATCTGGGAATTAGGAAACGGACATATTTGGGAAGCCGTTTTTCAGCTGGCTACAATAGAAAAAACATAATTTGACTTTGTATCGTATCTTCATGACTTGCTAGTTCAGAAAGGTTTCATCAGTATTTTTTTTATAGTTGAAGAAATAAAGCAGATGGAAATGTGTTTATTGATCAGGTGCTGAGGAAACCGAGGCCCAGTGAGGTCATGAAACTTCTCCAAAGTCAAGTGGCTGAAAGGTGACAGGTCTGTCTGACTTCCAAGTTCATTATATTTTTTGTTGTTTATTTGTTTTTGGTTAAATTATCTTCTATTTAAAAACTAATGCTATCAATACCCATAAGGTATAACAAGTCTCTGACTTTAAAAAGTCAGCTGCTAATTGTATAACGTCATTATTGTTATAGAAATAGCCTGTATTCATGTCAGTAACATTGTGGGAGGGAGTCCAGGCATGCTGCTTCCTTGCAAGGCTTCAGTGACACCATAAGTGGCTGCTAGACTCAATATATATATTTCAGCACGTTTATCTTTATAAATCATATAACTTTCAAGATTTGTTTACATTTAAACTTCTAGAAGAAATCTGTATTAGATTTTGAAATCAGATTTTAATGGACTCGATGTGTTAGGAACAGCAAGTACTTTTCATGCCATTAGCTACCTCTGGGAAAGTGTGAGTCCACGTCTGTATGCACTCTATGGAGCATCCTTTAGAAAACCTTGCAGAGATTTTAGTAAGATAATCCACCTCCTCCTATCACCTCAGAGCATCAAAGACAAAAATTAATACTTGGCCATGACTTTAAGTAAGTATGTTTCAGAGCAAATACATGAATAAAGATCACTAGTGCTTTGAACGAGGTGAAATGATTAAGTTTTACATTTGACTCTGTAGATCTGTGAATTGGGCAATTCTTTCTAAAACTAATTCATACTATTTATATTAGCCTCATTATTCCATGCTCTGTTAACTCTTCTGTATATGATTCCCAGTTCCATCAGTCTACCTGTGATGACCACTTATTCATTGAGCTCTGGCCTAATGCTCACCTCTGCCCCCAACTCCAGATCTCAGTGGCCGTGGCAAGCAACAGATATGCTGGCCCACAGGCTACTGTGCTTATACTCTGCCAGTACAGGAGGCCAGTAGCTAGACAATGTTCTCCATAGCTTTTAAGTAGGCCTCCTACTTTCGTGAACTAAAAAAAAAAAAAATCAATGAATCTGAGAGGAGGTACCAGCCATTAGGTTGAGGATAACCATGTTCATTAACTTGTAGGACATTTTGGTCACTACATATGATGACACAAGCCATCCCAGCAACCTAGGTAAGAAGAAAGGAAATTAAGAATGATCGATTGAGAAACATAGCTAACAGGTGATATTATAGGATCTTGACAATGAAGAAGGTAGAAAATGTAATATTTTTTAACCTTTTTAAAATTGTTTTTCTTCATGAATGGCTGTGCTGTTCCACAAAGGATTTGAGACTGCTTAAAGCAAGAAGACAATAAAAAAAATTAAGACTAGAACAAATATTGGTAAAAAATTTAGAAAACTGAGGAATCCATGTTCTTCACCATCCTGTAGTTTTGGGGAGCAAACCTACTTTGGGGAGAAGAAAAGTGTTCTGTGGTTCTTCCTACAAAGACTCTCTTCCAACATGTTTAATGGGGGTGTAGTGCTGTGTGGAAGAGTTTACAGGTAATTCACTTTACCCTCCCTAGCAAGCCAATTTAGTCTTTACTCCTTAAATAAATATAGCTTTTTGAGGTCTTCTTGCTTATTATCCTTTTTACTTCTAATATTGAACTTTCTGATTACTGCAAGTGATTTTTTTTTTAGTGTCCAATTAAAAGTTTAGGCTACTAGGGACTTTTAGAGCACAGTTCTTCTAAATCAGCCAACTGGTGGACAATATTCACACATTCTTAGTCTTTGCGAAACAAGTACTGAACGTGCAAATATAAAGCAGAGTGCCAGTTTCTATAATGGCTTGTTTTCTATCTTGTTTCTACATGTATTGAACCCAAATAACCTGAATGGTTCATTTTTTTTTCTCCTGAAAGTAGCTTCTATTTTATTTTATTTTAAAAAAAGAAAAAGGAAAAGGAAAGATATCCCTTTTGACCATCCACTAATTGTCCTGGAAATTGAGAAAAAGTATATTTTATATATTTATGAATCATAATTGTTAATTTGATAATGGTGTTCTTACAAAGTAAATCCCATTATTATATTCCTGTGGTAGGAAGTTCCGGGTTTTGTGGGTAAATACCACGACACAGAATTCCCACCATTGTGAATAAAAAATTAAGTTGAGTCTTAAAAAAGGTCTCATTGGAAAGTTCAAATTACATTGTTACTCATTAAGCTACAGTGTCTATTTTTTTGTTATTCAGAAATACTACTAGAGTGAGACCTCATTTTTCTAAACTAATAAAAAGCATGTTTAAAAATAGTCTTAAAGACCATTTTATTGATAATAATATCTAAAATAACCTAAGGTCCTTTCACATAATATCTATTTATTTATTTAGAGACGGAGTTTTGCCCTTGTTGTCCAGGCTGGAGGGCAATGGCGAGATCTCAGCTCACCGCAACCTCCACCTCCTCTCTGTCTCAAAAAAAAAAAAAAAAAAAGTCATCTATACGAGTTAAGTACATTTACTAAATTTTTTTACATTGTATCATAAAATAGAATTTATTGTAATAGAATCCTGTAAAATATATGAGTTACCATTTCACAAGGTAGAAATAAAGCCTGGTCAAAGAACTTATGCTTTAAATAATTAAAAACAAAACTGAAGGACAAGACAGAATATTCTTGTTCTAAAGGATATTCGTAAAATTAAAAAAAGATAAGTACAAAAATAACTCATAATAGTAGCTACACAAACTACCATGTACAAATTAATATCAATTTCAAAGGGGTATTATGAAAATTGAAAGCAATTTAAAATTTATCAGTATCGAGAAAGCCTTACTCAAATTTCCTATAGTGTTTGTTACCAATTTACATATTTTCAATTACAACTAAAATCTTCTATATATTGATTCTTGTTATGAAAATGTAAAAAAATCATTATTGTTTGTAATATAAAATATCCCCTGTTAATATAAATTCACATACTTGTCTAGGTAGGTTACAATAGCTTTTTCTTTCCTTGGAACTTGAAAATTTAGCTCCTTCATGTGCAGTGTGATGCCAGTCAGGAAACACAAATCAAACTACTGTTTTTTTTTTTTTCTTTGATTATTTAATATTTGACAGACATGCCTTTAGTTTCAAAAACTTTTCTAGAATTGGACTTAACATTGCAATAAATATTTGTAAAACTTTTCCACAACTCAACCAACAACAATTGGCAAAGAACATAAGACAATTACCTTCATTGTCTTTTATTTCTTTTAATTGTTCCACAAATGGATGATTCATAACATTTATGTTTACATACTGAATAATTTTACAGTATGCTTGACACTCTTCATAGAGACTGTTTCAGAAAGATGAGCACAAATATTTTCAATATGTATCACATGTTGGAGTGAAGTAGGAGGAAAACTTGAGTCTGTGCTTTAAAATTCTAGTAAATCTAGAGTTTTGATTTAAAATAACTGAAGCACCATCTGTTGTGATAGAAACTTCTTTTTTGTATCTAGTGGAAATTCTTCTTTGACAGATGTAAAAGATTAAAGAATATCCATGCCAAAAATTAAAATTTTAGGTTGCAAATGTACACCTTTTTTTGTTGTTTTTTGGCAAGTGGAACATCCAAGACACTGTATACTCCGAATATTAATTCAGCAGGGTCTGTTTGACCCTGTATGACTCAAGTAAAGCTAAAGAAAAGCACTTGCAATTTTTCAAATTTTCAGTCAATTAATCTTTGATATTTTTAGAAAAGTTTTGTTATCTATGATCAATGGTTTAGTGGCTCAACCAAAGATATTTACAAGATTATTGAATGTAAAATATCTTCTTGTTTTACTTTCCTCAGAACTTTCTAACAAAATTTCCATTTCTAAAATTAGAATTTACTTTCTCAAAATGTTTTTCTATTTTCTGCAAAATTCAAGCTGTTTCATAGATGGACAAAGTTATAAGGCTGGATCTTGTTATATATTGTTTAACTTTTTAAAATTGGACATTACATTCTGATTTCAGGCAGACAGTATTGCCAATTTTTCTTTGACTACTGAGAGTAAACTCCGTACATAATGATAAAAATGTAACAATATTCTTCACTTTAACCCTTAAAAATATTTTTATACAACAAATAGCTTTTTTTGCTTTGTTTTGTCACAGAAAGGTAAAATTGCCATTCATTGTAGAATTTGCAGGATCCTTATGTTCAGTCTTCTTAAAAAGTTATTGTATCAGCTTTGGTAGTCTAAGGTGGGTAGATCATGAGGTCAGGACCTCAAGTCCAGCCTGGCCAAGATGGTGAAACCCTGTCTATCCTAAAAATACAAAAAGTAGCTGGGTGTGGTGGCAGACACCTGTAATCCCAGCTACTCGGGAGGCTGAGGCAGAGAATTGCTTGAAAGCAGGAGGCAGAGGTTGCAGTGAGCTGAGATCGTACCACTGCACTCCAGCCTCCGTGATGAAGTGAGACTCTATCAAAAAAAAAAAAAAAAAAAAGTTATTGTATTGGTTATTTTTGTAATTTTTGTATCTCTACTCATTTCTGCATCTTCCCTGTTATGCTGGAGTCAGATTAGAAAGTGAGTCATGATATACAGGGTTAAATAATCTCATCTGATGATAATTTATGGTTTGTAGGGCATGAGACTCCCCAGACTCCTTAGATAAGAATTTGGGCAAGATTAAAAAAAAAAAAAAATTAGAGTTTAGTCCTCAATAATGAAAGTGAAATGAAGCCCTACCAAAAAAATAAGATTGTGCTTAACAATAAAAAAATTTACAGTGCTTCAGTTTTAAAAATTTAAACTAAATTAATTAAAATTATATATAAAATAAAAAATTCCATTCTCGGTTTGCATTAGCCACATTTTAAGTGCTTAATAGTCCCCTTTACCTAGTGGCTTTCATATTGAATGGCACAGTTGTATATCCTCATTAATTTTTCCCTTTGTTTTATTAAAAATAGAAAGGTGTGTTAAGATCTCCTACTATGATTGGGAAACGATTCCTCTCTTTAATCCTATCAACTTTATATATTTGAAGCTATGTTAGTGGGCATGGACATTTTGAGAATTGTTATATCTTCCTGGTGTATTGCCTGTTTTTGTTTTGTTTTGTTTTTTGAGACAAATTCTAGCTCTGTCACCCAAGCTGGAGTTCAGTGGCACGATCTTGGCTCACTGCAACCTCCACCTCCCAGGTTCAAGTGATTGCCCGGCTAAATTTTGTATTTTTAGTAGAGACAGGGTTTAGCCATGTTGGCCAGACTGGTCTTGAACCCTTGGCCTCAAGGGATCCCCCAACCTTGGCCTCTTAAACTGCTGGGATTACAGGCATGAGCCACCATGCCTGGCCAGTGTATTGCCTTCTTAGCATTCTAAAATGTCCCTCTTAATATCTAGTACTAGTCTTATGTCTACTTTGACTCATATTAAAATAACTATATCTGTTTTCTTTTGGTTTTGTTTCCATTGTATAACAAAGTATGTTGTACATTTTTAACAATTAGCTTTCCAAGCTTGGGAAGCACTGATTTGTGGCAATTGTCACCTTCCATGATGTAGCTACTCTTACCAGCACTGATTTCAAGCTTCTAGCATGACATTAATTGGCTCACAATATTTCCAAAAATTTGATCACTGATGCTCATGAGCTAGTGTGAGTCTGCTTCAACACCTCACTGATTGTATACTTTTTTCCATCAACCTCTATGTGTCCTTATATTTAAGGTGTGGGGTGGGGGGTGCTTTTGAAAGGAGCATATTTTTTTCCCCCAGTCTTACAGTGTTTCTCATTTAATTATGATATGATACCTTTTACATTTAGTGTCATCATTGAAATATTTGGGTTTACATTTCTTTCTTTTTTTTTTTGAGACGGAGTCTTGCTCTGTCGCCCAGGCTGGAGTGCAGTGGCCAGATCTCAGCTCACTGCAAGCTCCGCCTCCCGGGTTCAAGGCATTCTCCTGCCTCAGCCTCCTGAGTAGCTGGAACTACAGGCGCCCGCCACCTCGCCCGGCTAGTTTTTTTGTATTTTTTAGTAGAGACGGGGTTTCACCGTGTTAGCCAGGATGGTCTCGATCTCCTGACCTCGTGATCCGCCCGTCTCGGCCTCCCAAAGTGCTGGGATTATAGGCTTGAGCCACCGCGCCCGGCCACATTTCTTTTTCTATTTGTTTTATATCTGTCTCATCTACTTTATAATAAAAAATTAATTTTATTATATCATTTAGCCCTTCAATGATCTTAGTTATATACCTTCTTTTATCATTTTCTTAGAGATTAAAATATTCATCTTTGACTTATTACAGTTCACCATGAAATTAAAATATCCATCCTTGACTTATTATAGTTCACCATAAGTCACTATTTCTGCCACTTCCTGAACAATGTTAGTACCTTGGGATGCTTTAACTTCATCACCTCCCTTTCATCTTTTGTTGGTTGCCCTTTTTGTCATATCTTAATGTTCTATATATTTTTGTTTTGTTATTTTTATTTTTTTTGTAGCAGTTGTTAGCATTTAACAAACCTCCCTCCATGTGGCTTCACACCACCAGCCCACTCCAACACACTTTAATCCTCTCCTCAGCTCTTCTTCTGAAGACTCTGGCCTTCACAATGACAGGCTGCTTTGGGAGCGTTCCCTTTCCCAGAACTTTGTAGTAGTCTGATCATACAGCATCAATGGTAGGAGAGCCCCAGTCTTGTTTTTAGCAGCATTCACCTGTGTCTGCTCACTCACCGAAGTCCACAATTCATCGTGATTGGCAGTTGAGCAGGAACTCTGGTTCCTCTCTAAGTGGTAATCCTCATACTAACTTTCCCAAAGTAGCCCCAGTGATATTTGTCAAGGTTGATCCTGTGGTGATGCATGCCACCAGCATTCTACTACCTTCCAAGTGCTTCTGGTGTTTGCTGATGAGGCTGTGGCCGTGGCTCACATGGCCCCAAAGTTTCTGGGTCTTTCTCACTCTGGATGGCGTGTCAGCAACTGAGACAACATAGAGACACTCTATGTATTTTAAAGTCAACTAGGCATTTTTATTATTGTTTTATAAGACAAAATTTATTTAGCTTTAACCCCGTATTTACCTTTTCCATTGCTCTTTACTGTTCAATGTCTGTATAATTATATTCCTTCTGTATAATTATATTCCTTCTTAAAGAATGCCTTTCAGTATCTATATTTATGCAATTCTACTGGCAAGAAACTATTATTGTTATTATTTTATAAAACCTTTGTTTTCATTTATAAGTATATTTTTATTTTGAATAGAATTTTAGGTTAGAAAGTATTTTATTTCATCACTTTGAAGACAAAACTTTACTTTCTAACTTTCATTGTTTCTGTTGAGATAGCAAGTATCATTATCACTTTCTTGCTGCTTTGAAAATAAGGTGTCTTTTTTTTCCCCCTCTGTCTCCTTTAAAGATTTTCTCCTTGTCTTTGGTTTTCCTATGATATACCTAGAAATTGATTTCTTTGGTATTATTGGAGTTCATAATTAGTCTTGAGTTTGTGGTTTGATGTATTTCATTATTTTTGAAACCCTTCAAAAATTGCTTTTGCCTGTTTTCTCTCTTGTCCTTTTCTGGGACCACAAATATGTGTGTTAATCTTAGAACTGGATACATTTTATGTACTGAAATTATAGGTCACTAATTTTCTCTTCGACTGTGTCTAATTTGCTATTTAATGTACTTACTGCATTTTTTTTTAGTTATTGTATTTTTCAGTTTTAGAGTTCCCATTCCCATTTTATACTTCTTCTTATTAACTCTAGTTGGTGAAATTCTTTATCCTGTTGTAAAATTTTGAACATGTAAATCATAGTTTATTTTAAATGCCCTGTTTATTAACTTCAACACCTGCATCCCTATGAGTCTGTTCTTAACAAGTGTTCTTTATCTTGTTCTTTTCTCTTGATACATATGCCTGGTAGGTTTTGATTGACTATCAGACATCATATATGAAATAATGTATAGGCTCTGCATGATTCTATTCTGCCAGAGAACAGCAGATCACCTTGCTTCAACCAGGGCTTAATTGGTTTCTAAGCTTGACTTCTGTCTGTTTAAAGCCCTGATCTAGTTCCACTTCACCTTAATTTCTAGGGTGCAGTTCTTCAAGAATTCTTAGGTACCTTATCAGTATTCTTCCAAATAAGCAGACATTTAACTCTATGTCTTCTCTGCTCAGCACAGTGAAATTTCTAATTGCCTTGCTTAGATTTTTAGCCCTTAGCAGGTACTTATTGTTGACCCTAGGTACCAAGTTAACTTTTCCAAACTTCCTTTCTGGACAAGATCTTGAACTTTCAAGTCCTAACTTTGTTGGCAGCCCTAAACTCCAAGTGTGTCTTTATAGTTGCTAAGACTGCAGAAAATTCTGCAGAAAAGACTGCAGAAAATTTTCTCCACCTCTCCAGTTTTTGCTCAGCTTCTAGCATTTCTGTCCACGTTACTTATGAATTAGCAAATGTGTTGAAGGGGAAAGCATTGAAAAATGTCAGAATCACTTCTGAGTTTTCTTTCCATGATCTTAGCCTCTCAAACCTGTCTGCCTTGGTACCATTTTGATAGCTTCATTTAAATTGTTTTTCTGTATCTTACAAACTTTTAAAGTTATTCTCAGTGGGAGAACTGGTTCTTATTATAACCAGAAACAGAAGCCTTTCCAAGCCATAGAAATGGGCATTTATTGTGGATTTATTCCCCTTGATTACATAAAAAAAATGTATATTTGTTGTATTAAACATAGAAGACCCAGAAATATTAAAAGAATATATCTTCCAGAGATAATTATTTTAATATTGATACATGCTATGGACTGAATGTTTGTGTCTGCAAAATTCATATGTGGAAGCACCAGTCCACAATGTGATGTACTTAGAGATGAGCCTTTGGGAGGTAACTAGGTTATGAAGGGTGGGCCCTTCATGATGGGATTAGTGCCCTTATAAGAAGAGACACCAGAGAACTTGCTGTCTCTGTCTCCCCAACATGTTAGGACATGGTAAAAAGGCAGCCATCTGCCAGCCAGGAAGAGGGCCCTCATGGAACCTGACCATGGTGGCACCCTGATTTCTGACTTCCAGCTGACTAAAACTGGATATATATGAGGTTGACTAAATATGTATGTTGTTGTCTAAAACTATATATATATTTAAAATTCATTATATAAATTACATAAAATTATGTATTATATATAAACATATAATATAATAAATAATATACATTATAATATATTACATGAATTATATAATATAATATATTGTATACATAGTTTGTTTTTCACTAAGTGAAACCCTATATATAATTTTTATTATCTGATTCATTTAAATTTAGCAATAAAATAAAAAATCAAACCTTTCCTTATGTCAGTAAATATTATTCTACTACATATTTTAATGCTATGCATGAACCCAGTTAGATTTCTTTCTAACATTTTATGATTTAAAGTAATGCTATGATGAACATACATAGCATAATATTTTGTATATTTTTGATATGGTTTGGCTGTGTCCCCACCCAAATCTCATCCTGAATTCCCATCTGTTATGGGAGGGACACAGTCAGAAGTAATTGAATCGTGGGGGCAGGTCTTTCCTGTGCTATTCTTGTGATAGTGAATGAGTCTCATGTGATCTGATGGTTTTAAAAAGGGGAATTTCCCTAAACAAGCCCTCTTCTCTAGTCTGCTGCCATGTGAGACATGCCTTTCACCTTCCACCATGATTGTGAGGCCTCCCCAGCCACATGGAACTGTGATTTCAAAAACCTCTTTCTTTTGTAAATTGCCCAGTCTCGGGTATGTCTTTATCAGCCGCCTGAAAATGAACTAATACAATTTTATATTGTTCCCTCATGATAGGTTCTTAGACAGGGAGTTTACTAAGGTAGGTAAACAATTTAGATCTGTATTTGCACTTGAACGTTTTTTATTCTAGAAATTTTTGAACATATGTAAAAGTAAAGATGATAGTATAAATAACCTCCGAGTACCTAGAACCCATTGTCACCATTTCAGCAAATTCTGGGATGGGAGTTTCACTGTGCTGCCCAGGCTAGTCTTGAACTTCTGGCCTGAAGCAATCCTCCCACCTCAATCTCCCAAGTAGCTGAGATTACAGGTGCAAGCCACTGTGCCCAGCCATTTCAGCAAGATTTTAAAAATGTGATTGGACCTCTAATTTCAATAATAAATAAACAATTCATTCCCATCTGTTAGGGAACTCACTAGATATTAGGGCTTTTTTCCACTCCAAGTATTTACCTTTTCAATTTCCTACAATCATCAATGCACAATAGCCACAAACTTCTAGGAGTCCAGTTTATATCTGCATTACAGAGAGCCTTGAACAGTTGAGAGGCTAAGTTTACATTGCTGCATCAGGAACTCTAGAACATCATAGCAGGACCTCAGTTATGTTGTTTTTCTTTGGGGTCCCCAGAAAGTTTGGGATAAGGGGAAATACAGAAATGGGACTTGGGTTCAAGGTCAAGTTCTTGGAAATTCGAAAGAGTAAGGCCCCATACATACAGGGCAAGGGAAGAATTGTGCTCCTGGAAGAGTAGGGTCTCATTCTTGAACGGGGATTAGTCAAAGGATATTTCTTTTTGAAGATTGGCTTAGGGTTCATGGAAGGCTACTGGCAAATATCACTTTGAAGATTTTCAGACTCAGATTCTGTAGGACTTGGGAACTGTCCTGAAATGAAAGAGAGAGAAACTTCAGAGTGAAGGGTTGCTCTTTGAGGCCAGAATTACTTAGACCCGAGTGATCTCAAACCAGCTGAAAGAGCTACGTCACCTGAGGGAACATTTGTTGCATGGAGAGTGAAAGACAGTGAGACTCGTGGGGTGGGGGGATGGGGGAACAAATGTGTCACTCGTCAATGTCACAGACTGAAAGAGAGCAGGAAGAGGAGTTGTAAATGGTCAACAGTATTGAAGCAGATGAGTGTGGATGCAGACGCTGGAAAAAGACACGAAAGGACCCGAGGTAAAAAGCAGCATTGGTTGGTGAAGTGGGAGTGGCGTGTCAGGGTGGCTGTGTTCATGAAACTCACAGCTGAGTACTTCGTAGTGGGGTCGGGGAGAAACATGGCTCAAGTCCCCTACTGCCTGGTTTATAGCTTAGGTTTTTCATTTTTTTCTGACAAACAGCGTAGCCTAAAATAATAATTTTATTTTTGTTGTTACTCATGTTATTCCAGGTAACTTCAGCTTATTTTCTTCCATACAAAATAAACATATTAACCCTCTACAAACTAGAATCATCTTACAAATTAACAAAGAAATTGCACTGCTAAATAACTCTTCTAGTAGCTTTTCTCCCAGAGCAAAATACTTGCCCACACTCAGTGCATTAAATGTGTAAGTGTGCATGTGCATGTGTGTGTGTGTGTTGAGATGAAGGAGTAAGCATAGGGGATAAATGTACAAGTAAGGCAACACAGGCTATAATCCAGAGGAAAGTTACAAAGGCTGGGAAAAACACCTCCAGCTGGGGAGGCTGAAAGGATTTCATGGAGGAGGTGGTTCTTAAATGAAACTTGAATGTTATATAAGATTATAACAAGAGTAATGGTAGAAAAACATTCCAGATGATTCTCACTTCGTATGGAAAACCTATGGGTCAATGAACTGGGTATCTTATTGTTTCCTATTCATAGACATGTTTTTGTCCAGATTAAAGTACATGTGCTAAAGCTTAGAAGCTGGAAAACAAATTTGAGGCCATATATAGCAAAAAAACTCTCCATATGAGGCTGGAAACACGGCAGTGCAGCAGGAACTGAGGAGTTAGCCAAGTAATTTTAGAAAAATTGCTCTTTTTCTTATTTCTCTGAATAATAATCTAAAATCTCCATCTATTTTTTTCTTAATTTCTCTTAAAATTTAAAAATCAATGTAGAAGACTAGAACATTTTGGGAAAAGGGAACAAGAAAAGAAAAAAAGGCAATTATAATTTGACCACCTGAAATCAACCTTTTGCTGTATTTTCTTCCACAAATATTTATTCACATTATGTGTGAAAGCATTTATAAAACTTTAAAGATTTAATTTGTATGCATCATATTACATCATAAGCATTTCTCTATGCTATTTTACAGTTTTCATAAATATCAATTAATGGCCTCCAGTATTCCATGATATTGATGTACCGTAGTTTAATCATTTACCTCCTGTTGAATTTATGGGTTACCCTCTCTTTATAGGCACGTAGTGAGTCTGCAAAACAGACGAAGAATGATCTTTATGGTTTAGAATGATAGATTAAAAGGAAATTTAATAGGGATATATATATATATATAGAGAGAGAGCACATTTAATAAATTTATTTATAGTTTAGTTTTGAAAGAATAAAATGTACCAGTAAGAGACAAGCAGATCTGACATGAAAAGAACCCAGGTGCTTAATTAAATGGATTCTCATTGAAATGATAGCTGTAATCAAACAGCTAATGCAATCTTAGGTTTTTAATGTAAAAGATAGTGCCACAATAAAAGCAAGAGTCCTGCTAAACTTTGATAAGTTACCTTAGGAAAGAACAATTGTTTGAGAATGAAGAAGGAAGAGGGAAAAGTCAATACTTCCCAAGGTAATTGCCCACATATAAGATGATGAGCTTCAGATTTCGACCTTTAAATGTACATTGGTGATGAGGATGAGTAATATTACTTTCCAGGAATGCCTCCTCCATGACATCATGCTAATAGCTGGCTCAGGGTTCTAAGCATTATTAAATTAAAGAAGCTGCTGGATAACAAATGTTACCTTCCATTTTTCACATCTAATGAATCAGAAAAACGCAGCTGGAGTAAAACTTTTATTTAAAACTTTTATTAATGAATTAAATAAATGAAGTTAAGGTAAAACTTTTATTGAAATCTAACTAGTCAGGTCCTCAAAGTTCTTATTATGGCCATGAATTTCTAATTTGCATACGATATGTAGATGTCAATGATAAAGCCTCAGAAATTAAGTTGAGTGGAAACAAAGACTCTGGTGTGTTGCATAGTATGAAAAATTTAATTATGATTATTCTTTACTCAAGGTGCTTTTTAAAGAATGCCTATTAGAAGGAAAGGTGAAGGGTGACATGTACAAAGATTAGCATCTCACCATTTAAAAAGTATGCAATTGAATGAGGGCATAAGGGATTAACTAAGATACAGTGACATATATTTTATAATAGCTTGGTTTAAAGAATTATGAGGATCAGAAAGAGTGAGAAACTAATGATTCTGTTTGTTGGAGTAGAATGGAAAGAATGGAATGCTACCTATAGGTGACATTTACCTGATTTTCGAGGACAAAGAGAGGATAATAAATCAGTAGCCTCGTATGAAAAGACAAAGAAAGCTTATCGCTGACAAAAGGCATATTCTAGTTGGACAACCAGCTGAGTCTTACAATTGTATTAAGACGTAGATAAATATATTTCAAAGGACTTTTTAAATAAAATCATTGCAATCAAAGAGATTATCTTCCTTTAGTGAACCAGAAAATTAGTAATAATTTTGTTAAGCACTGTGCTTTACAGGTCAAATGTCACTTATTCTTCACAGCTACCCCATAACACAGGTATTATATTGTTATCCATTTGGCTCATGGAGAAAAGAGAGTTTCAGTATCATCTTAAGTTCACTCAGTAAGACTTGGTATTGGAACCCATGTACTTGTCATAAGTACATAGTCTCTGCACTATTTGCTTTTTAACCATTTAGTTTTGTCAGGTTTCTCCAACACATCAGATTTATTGTTAGCATGCAGACATGTGTGAGTGGATGCACATATACAATGATTTGTTTACTATAGCCTGATGACATGGATCACATAGTTCATTTTGTACATATCTTTTGGGTTCATTCGCGGTCATCACCCTCCTTTTTAAATTTTGACAACTCTTCTATGCATGATTTTAAGCATTTGGTCTACATTAACTCATTTAATCTTAAGTAACTTCCTTAAAGGCATTCAACTAGCAAGTAGTGGACCTGGGATTTGAACCCAGGATATCAGATTCCAGGAGCTATACTAATAATCACTACAGTGTACTCCTATTTAGATCTTAGCTATCCTTTAAGTTCTCACACTTGAAATCATCTCACCTTAAGCAGTCTTTGGCGGTTTCAGGTTGAGCTCCCAAGAATCATACATATGGAACTCACTGGAATTTTCTAACCTTATTGTGTAATGTGCTGTACATATTAATTTTTCTGCTGTTGTTGGACTAAAAGCCCATACAGCTGCTAAAGGTGAACACCTATATATGACTGACATCACCACAAGCCACATCTTCTCTCTTCTCAGTGTTTGTCACCTGGAAAATGCTCAATACATATTTGTGTAATGGTTAGTTAAAACTGCGACTGTTATTTATTATTATTTATTACTGTTATTTATTATTATTATTTATCAGTTATTATAATTGCATTGTCCTGTAATATATTGATTCACCTAGGGTCCATCTCAATATGCAGAGCTATTGATCTTGACCCTAAGTCTCTCTGAATTTTTATTTTTAAGAATTCTTGGCAGGGTGCAGTGGCTCAAGCCTGTAATCCCAGCACTTTGGGAGGCCGAGATGGGCAGATCACGAGGTCAGGAGATCGAGACCATCCTGGCTAACACGGTGAAACCCCGTCTCTACTAAAAAGTACAAAAAACTAGCCAGGTGAGGTGGCAGGCACCTGTAGTCCCAGCTACTCGAGAGGCTGAGGCAGGAGGATGGCGTAAACCCGGGAGGCGCAGCTTTCAGTGAGCTGAGATCCGGCCACTGCACTCCAGCCTGGGTGACAGAGCGAGATGCCGTCTCAAAAAAAAAAAAAAAATTATTATTTATTTTGTTATATATAGTAGACTGTATAAGTAATTATATACATTTTATTTAATACATTTTGATTGATAAATTTTATTTTATGTATTTATTTATTTTTTATTGAGATGGAGTCTCACTCTGTTGCTCAGGTTGGAGTGCAGTGGCGCAATCTCGTCTCACTGCAACCTCTGCCTCCTGGGTTCAAGCGATTCTCCTGCCTCAGCCTCCCCAAGTAGCTGGGACTACAGGTGTATGCCACCCACACCCGGCTAATTTTTTGTATTTTTAGTAGAGATGGGGTTTCACCATGTGACTCAGGATGGTCTTGATCTCCTGACCTCATGATCCGCCCACCTTGGCCTCCCAAAGTGCTGAGATTTCAGTCATGAGCCATCAAGCCTGGCCAAATTTTATTTCTTTAGAGTAGTTTTAGATTGACAGCAAAATTGAGTGGAAAGTACAGAAAGTTCTCATATGCACAACTTCCTCCACTATCAACATCCCACACCAGGGTGGTACATTTATAATTGATGAACCTACATTGCCACGTTATAATCATCCAAAGTTTATAGCTCACTCTTGGTATTGCACATTCTATGAGTTTTGGTAAATGTGGAATGACATGTATTTACTATTATAGTATCATACAGAGTAGTTTCACTATCCTAAAAATCCTCTGTGCTCCTCCTGTGTGTCTCTCCCCTCCCTTAAACCCTAGCAATAACTAACATTTTTACTGTCTCCATGGTTTTATCTTTTTCAGAGCGTCATTTAGTTGGCATTATACAGTATGTATAATATAATATACATAATCTAATATGATATAATATAATGTAATATGATATATAATGAACAGCCTTTTTAGATTGGCTTTTTACACTTAGCAATATGCATTTGGTTTTCTCTACATTTTTTCATGGCGTAATAACTCTTTTTTTCAATGCCAAATAATACTCAATTGGCTGGATGTACAACAATTTATTTATTCACCTACTAAGGGATACCTTGTTTGCTTTCAAGTCTTGGTGATGATGAATAAAACTGCTATAAACATTTCTGTGCAGGTTTTAGTGTGAGCATGTTTTTAATTCATCTGGGCAAATACCAAGGAGCACAATGGCTGGATTGTATGGTAAAAGTATATTTAGTTTTGTAAGAAACTGGCAAAGTGTCTTCCAAAGTGGCTGTTGCAATCAGGTCTTGCATCTGCCTTTGATACCTCTAGTTTACTTCTGTACAAAACAAATTATTATTGTGAGAAAAAACACATAATATGGGATTAACCAATTTTTAAGTGTACAGTCAGTATTGCCAACGACATGCACATAATGGTACAGCAGATCTCTAGAACTTACGCATCTTGCATGACTAAAAGTTTATACCCATTGTACAGCAACTCCCCACTTCTTCCTTTCCTCAGTCCCTGGCAACCATTATTTTGTTTTCTCATTCTTTTGAGTTTGACTACTTTAGATACATCACAAAAGTGGAATCATGCAGTATTTGTATGTAAGTGCCATTTGGTCCAGTAATTCCACTTCTGGGTATTTCTCCAAAAGAATTAAAAACAGGATTTCAAAAAGATATTTGCATTACGATATTTATTAATTACAGCATTATTCACAATAGCCAAGAGGTGGAAAGAACCTAATTGCCCATCGAAGGATGAATGTATCAGTGAAATGTTGTATAGACATAAAATGGAATATTATTTAGCCTTAAAGAAGAAGAAAATCCTATCAAATGGTACAATATGGTTAACCTTGAGGATATTATGCTACCTTTGTTTTTTTTTTTTTTTTTTTTTTTTTTTTTTGAAAACAGCAACAACGACAAAGATCTAGTTTTTTGTTTTTCTTTTTCCCCAAAGAATGTCACTGACCCAGGTTTGAAATAATTGGTTCCAGTCCCACTTATACCCTTTTCTCCTCTGGGTAAATTACTTAAACTCTCTAAGCCTCAGTTTCTCTTTATTTTTTCTTTTCAATGTTAATTTTAATTTAAATTTGTTTAACACAAATATTGTGCTACCTACTTTTTTTTTTTTTTTAATTATACTTTAAGTTCTGGGGTACATGTGCAGAACGTACAGGTTTGTTACATAGGTATACACGTGCCATGGTGGTTTGCTGCATCCATCAACTCGTCATCTACATTAGGTATTTCTTCTAACGCTATCCCTCCCCTAGCCCCCAACTGCCTGACAGGCCCCAGTGTGTGATATTCCCCTCCCTGTGTCCATGTGTTCTCATTGTTCAACTCCCACTTATGAGTGAGAAAATACATTGTTTGGTTTTCTATTCTTGTGCTAGTTGCTGAGAATGATGGTTTCCAGCTTTATCCATGTTCCTGAAAAGGACATGAACTCATCATTTTTTATGGCTGCATAGTATTCCATGGTGTATTGGTGCCACATTTTCTTTATCCGATCTGTCATTGATGGGCATTTCGGTTGGTTCCAAGTCTTTGCTATTGTGAACAGTGCCGAAATACACATATGTGTGCATGTGTCTTTATAGTAGAATGATTTATAATCCTTTGGGTATATACCCAGTAATGAGATTGCAGGGTCAAATGGTATTTCTGGTTCTAGATCCTTGAGGAATTGCCACACTGTCTTCCATAATGGTTGTACTTTTAATCTCTTTTTTCCAACAATCTTCATGCAGGGAGACAGAAACCTAAACTTGTTAGAACTGTGTCTAAAGTAAGAGTAAATAGGTGCATGGATCTGATCTAACAGGTTCAGTGATACACATATTTGTATCTATGTGTGTGCTTAGAGACCTTTCTTGATTATTCCTGTTTTCAGTTTTCTGTAATGTACATTATTACAGTCAATATAAATAATGTAACTAGAAAACAGAAAGAAACAAGAACTGTTTGCATAAACTGCATGGAATTCAACAATTTGTAACAAAGTTTATATAAAGTTTTAAATGAAATATATTGCTCAGACATCATTATGCAGTAGTTCCTGATGCCCACAGCTACTAGCTGACTAACTGTCGTATTTATGCCCTCAATTGGCAAGAGAGAGGCTGGGAAAATTCTGCTCACTGTTAAATAAGTTTTAAGGGTTGATAGATTTAGAAAATTCTGTCATTGTGTCGTTATAGTATTATTTCATTGCATGGAAGTGTCACCTGAGGCGTTCACAAATTATATCTGAATGGAAATTTCAGTTGGTACTAAAATAACCATGTCTTAAAATATCATTTACTTCACCTTGCTCACTTTCTCCCTGATTGCAACTCTTTGGTGAAGGGAAGTATTTCTGACTTTGCTCCCTGTAAATCTTCAGAGAGCCAATTTGATAATAACTTTTAGAAATGTCCTTCAAAATACACACCCACACAGTTCTTTGTCAAGTTTTTTAACTGACTGCTTTGTATGTCATTTAATCACCACATTCAGCATTTACACATTTTCCAGGGAATTGCACTAGAACTCAGGAATGGGCCTATCGCACATCAGCTAGTTTTGATTCACTGTCTTCCTCACTGCTTCATTCTGGCAGGAATCTTTGCAGAGTGAAGGTGGGTGGATGACACGTCAAAAACACTTATTTTCCCTTCTGCAAGTGGTTTAGAAGCTCTTATTTAGGATTGTTGGCGGGAACACATGGACAGCCTTCTTCCTGCCCACCCTCTCCCCACCATTAAGTCTTCAACTGATAAGCCAGGGTATTTCATGGAGTTTTATGGGGTCTAAGCAAGAAATAATTACTTTTAAAAAAGTAAGATATGGTTGTGATTGGCATGTTGATCTAGCATTAAAAAGCCTTGTGAATTTAGCTTTTGAGACCCAAGCTGTTTCCTTACTCATACTTACAAAGTAAACATCACTATTAGGCAAATACAGTCTCCCTCCACCTCTCTGTCTGTCTCTCTCTATATATGTAATCTAAATTTATATTATATAATATATAAAATGTATATACATTTATATCTATATTTATATTAGATATATATTTATATATGTGTCTATACACACATAAGTATAGGTTTGGCATATAGTAGCCACTTAAGAAACAGTAAGAGTTATTTTACCATCATCATCATTGTTTTAAAATTTATCATCTTAGTCATTGGGTGAAAAACATTTCCTTGAGGCAGTAATGATAAATCTCTCCATGAGGTGCTATCTAATCTTTGTTTCTTTTGATGAGAAACTTGTCTCTTCTGACTATTTAAAAACCTAGAGACTCTTTCTGATGTTTTATAACATATCACTAACCGTGTTTTGCTGTGTTTCATATTCCATCATGCTTGTAGCAATTACCAGAAAGACACTGGATTGTCGTGCTGGGTTGTCATGGATGGCCTCGTACATTGTAGTTGGGGGCACGTTGTAATGTGGAAGAGTTGTGTGTGCTAATGATTCCTCACTACTCTTATGTTTTGTCACTCCTCACACATGTCCATTTCTGAAGAATTATTGATTTTATTAGAACTCTGTCTCATTATATCTTCACATTGATATGAAAATAAATCAAGGACAAATATAGTCTTATTTGACATAAGTCAATAGTTCTTACTTATGGATGGGTTTTCATCAGAGTTAGCAGAGGTGTTTTAAATATGCATAACCCGACTTGAATTAAAAAATCCTCAGTGGGGCCCAGGCATATTCCCATGGCTCAATCATTTACTGAGGAGAATTCCATTGAATTCCTGGTTCCATAGACTTTTTTTTTCAAGAAATATTTTAATGACCATTAACAGTGTCATTTATTTTTCTCTATTGTTCTTCTGTTTTCTATTTCATTGATTCTTATTTTTAGCTTCATTTTTTTCTTCTGTTTATATTTGCCTTTAAAAAAATTCTAGTTTCTTAAGATGGCACCTTAGGTCATTGATATGTAAGCTTTTTTCTTTCTATATTATGTTATGCATTTATGTCTTTTTGATGAGTCAATCCCTTTATTATTACAGAATGACCTTCCTTATCCCTTGTAAATTTCTTTGCTCTGAAATCTACTTTTTCTGATTTTAATATAGTCACTCTAGCTTTCTTTTGATCAGTGTTAGCATGATGTATCTCTTTTTTTAGCCTTTATTTTTAATACTTTTTATGTCTTTATATTTAAAATGCAATTCTTGTAGGCAGCATGTAATTAGCTCTTGTTTCTTAATCTAATCTCACAATATCTGCCTTTTAGTTTTGGTGTTTGGGCCATTTACATTTAATGTAATTATTTGTATGGTTAAATTTGAATATCTCATCTTGCTATTTGTTTTCTACTTATCCCATCCATTGCGGTTAATTTTATGTGTCAAATTCACTGGGCTATAGTATATCCAGATATTTGGCCAAACATTGTTCTGGGTCTGTGAAGGTGTTTCTGGATGAAATTAACATTTGTACCAGTAGACTGAGTAAAGCAAATTGCTCTCCCTAATTGGAGTGGATTCCATCCAATTAAGTGAAAGTCTGAATAGAACAAAAAGGCCGTCCCGTGAGTAGAGGAAGACTCCGTCTGAGTGTCTTTGAGCTTGGACATCAGTCTTCTCCTGCCTTTAGATTTGCTCTTGGCCTGGAATTTAAACCATTGGCTTCTCTGGGCATCCAGCTTGCTGAGATTTTGGAGCTACTCAGTCTTCATAAACGCATGAGTCATTTCCTTGTAATAAACTGATCTCTCTGTCTCTCTTTCTTGCTCACTGTGTAAGTAGCACACACACACTATAACACATTATATATATATATATATATATATAATATCTATCATTTATGTACATATATCAAGGTTCTCCGGAGAACCCTGACCGATACAGCATTTATTCTTTGTTCTTTATTTCTTCTTTTATGATGTCATCTTATTTCCTTTGTTGGCTTATTAGCTACAACTCTTTGTTTTGTTAATTTGGTTGTTGCTTTAGGGATTAATATATATGTGTTTAAGTGATCACAGTCTACATAGACACTACACATACGGCATAAGAACCTCACAATATTATACTTGCATTTCTCATTTCACTCCTTTGTGTTCTTTATGTTCACTTTAGTGAACGTATACACACACACACACCCCCACTATTAATCTCATGCTATATTTTTATTATTTTTCCTGAATAATTACACTTCTAGGAGATTTAAGTAATAGTTACTTATATAATTACATTTCTGTTGCTCTTTATTTCTTTGTGATTTATGTTTCCAGGTTTCTTTCCTTTTTTCTTTATTTTTCTTAAAAGTAAATGTATTGAAAGTTTTTTAATTGACAAAACTTTTGTGTATTTATTGTGTACATGATGTCATTTTGAAATATGTGCACATTATGGACTGGCTAAGTCTAGCTAATCAACATATGTACTACTCTCATATTTTTTTTTTTTTTTTTTTTTGTCGTGAGAACACTTAAAACCTATTCATTAGCAATTTTCAAGAACAAAAAGCATTGTTATTAAATATAGTCGCCAAGATATTCAATAGATATCTTGAACTTATTCCTCCTGTCTAATTGAAAGTTTAAATTTTTTGACTAACATCTCCCCAACTCCCCTGCTCCTAACCTCTGATAACCAACATTCTACCCTCTACTTCTATGAGATCAACTTTTTTACATTCCACATATAAGTGAGATCATTCTGTATTTTTCTTTCTATGTCTGTCTTATTTCACTTAATATAATGTCCTCTAGGTTTATCCATGTTGTCTCAAATGGCAGAATTTTCTTCTTTTTTAAGGTTGAAGAGTATTCCCTTGTGTATATGGACTACATTTTCTTTTTCCATTTATTCACTGATATATGTTCCCCTCTCTCTGTTCCCATGTAATCTTGAACTTCTCCTTTGTAAAACTTGCAGCTGCCTGACAGAAAAATTAATTAGGATGTAGGCCATATCTTTTGCTCAACAATCGCTTTCTCACGGCCAAGCACAGTATTGGAAGCATACTCAGAAGGTACTCAATAAATATTTGTTGAATGAAGGAAGGGAGAAGAGTTCCATGCTAGCATTGTAACCAGTAGGCAAAGTCTTGATGAAGGCTGACATTGCTGAGGTCCTGTACGGTGAGACTTGATAGTGTGTCATTCCCTCATGGAAAAAAAAAAAAAAAAAAAAAAAAAAGAGTAGGAATTAGTTACTTTTATCTTTTTCCTCGTGCTTCTAAATTTTTCAGATCGTTAGTCATGGTGCTTTTTGTCTGATCTTTCAATAGAACTTTTTGATATAAGATCTTTCTTAATCCTTGGGTTCCCGATTTGATAAAGAAAGACTTTTTTGTCCATTCATTTTTTCTTAATCTTTGCTGTCTTTTATTTTGATTTACCACCAGCGACACCTGGGCAGATAATTGTAAGTCAGTGCTGCTTCCTCGGGCCTTCGCATATAAATGTGAGTATCAGAAAAGATAAAGAATTGCTCCTTCTTTTAGATAAGGGAACGATCATTGTAAAAATCCATTTCAATGAATTTCTTTCCATACAGGAAGCAAAAATACTGCGCATCAACTAAACTGAAATATTGGACATGTCACTTGAGCTGGAACGAATAATATATCTAGCTTTTTGTTAACCCCTGGGATGTTAGCCTGTATCTATACTCCCTCAGTCCACAGTTTCAAAGGACTGCTCTGTGTTAGCTAGGCACAAACTTGAACTTATCTAAATCATTTTAAGCTCTAGGTAAGAATTACTCTGAACCTTACTGCCCCATAACGAATTATTTGATACATAAATTAGTGTGAACTTTAAGTTTTATCGTAGCTAACTATTTTGAAATTTTTACTATTTTGAAATTTTTACTATTTTTGCTCCTTTCTCTGCCTGGAAGTTTCATATCCCAAATATCTTTCAGGCTTGCCCTTTCACTTTCCTCATATTCTGCTCCAATATCACTTTTTTTTTTTTTTTTTTGAGACGGAGTCTTGCTCTGTCGCCCAGGCTGGAGTGCAGTGGCCAGATCTCAGCTCACTGCAAGCTCCGCCTCCCGGGTTCCCGCCATTCTCCTGCCTCAGCCTCCTGAGTAGCTGGGACTACAGTCGCCCGCCACCTCGCCCGGCTAGTTTTTTGTATTGTTAGTAGAGACGGGGTTTCACCGTGTTAGCCAGGATGGTCTCGATCTCCTGACCTCGTGATCCACCCGTCTCGGCCTCCCAAAGTGCTGGGATTACAGGCTTGAGCCACCGCGCCCGGCCTCCAATATCACTTTTATAGTGAGTCCTCCCTGGCCACTTTTAATAAAACAATGACTCTCTACCATCAGCCCAGCCCCTGGCATTTTCTGTTCTCTTCCTTGTACTCTATTTTTCCCCATTATACTATGACCATTTTATTTTTTATATATTTATTTGTCCATTTATTCATTCTCTGAGTGCCAGGTACACTGCAGGTGCTATTATGGTTTGAATGTTGAACTCCAGACTCATGTTGAAATAGAATTACCACTGTGACAGTATTAAGAGGTAGGGCCTTAAAGGGCTGATTAGGCTGTGAGAAATATCATTGTGGAAATGGATTAGTTATCATGAAAGTTCGATTATCTCTTTTTCTCTGTCTTGCACGCTCTTGCCCTCTCTTGCCCTTCCTTGTTATGTGATACCTTCTGCCATGTAATGACAAAACAAGAAGGCCCTTTCCAGATGTGACTCCTTGACCTTCTAGTTACTCGATTTGAGAACTGTGAGCCAAATACACTTCTACTGTTCAAAAATCACTCAGTCTGTAGTATTCTGTCATAGCAGCAGAAAAGGACTACGAGAAGTGCTTAATAAATTTTGTTGAATGAATGCATGCATTAATAAATGGTTCACTTGATATAAATTTAATAACATGACTCAACAATCATTAACGTGTTGCATGGTATTTAAACATATATGATAAGTAGTTGCAAAAAAGGTACAACAATTAGTATTACTTCTAAGTAGATGAACAAAACATCATGGGAGAGAGGCTAATGGAGGAGAGGAGGCTGAATTTAGTGAAGCAATAACTGGCTTTGAAGCCTTTCTAAAGATACTTAGATCCTTAACAAGGAGGTTTCCTCATTCCCTGTGTTTGGACAGTCAGGGTAAGCACCCAGGACTAGAGTCTGGGGCTGGTGTGACTCAGTGCAGGCAGTTTTGCACAGTTGGGTGAGATGTATTTCTCTTTTACTAAGGATGGGAAATGGAGCACCTAGCTCAGTCTCTGCAAGGAAAGCTGATGTGCAAAATAAATTAGGAGAATGACAAATCCTTTCCCCTTGCAGAAGAGATAACTGAGGGCCTTGGCCTATTTTCCATCTTTAAAATAGGGATTTGCTGCCACTATATTTGGAGACAGTTTTATTTTCTGTGAGTGGCTTATTGGTACATACTTTCCTTAATTGTAGCTAAATGAATTTTATGTTTGTCTTTTTACTGTTGTATCCTCAGCACCCAGCAGATTTTCTGGCTCATAGTGGATACACTGATTTCTTTCCATTTTTTCTTTTTCTTTTTCTTTTTTTTTTTGAGACAGGATCTTGCTCTGTCACCCAGGCTTGAGTACAGTGGCAGGTGAACAGGGCTCACTGCAGACTTGACCTCCCAGGCTCAAGCAATCCTCCCACCTCAGCCTCCCAAGTAGCCAAGATTATAGGTGTGTGCCACCACTCCAAGCTAATATATATATATAAATTTGGTAGAGATGAGGTTTTGCCATGTTGCCCAGGCTGTTCTTGAATTCCTGAGCTCAAGCCATCCACTGGTCTTGGCCTTCCAAAGTGTTGGGATTCCAGGCATAAGCCACCATGCCCGGCCTACTGGTTTCTCTTAGGTAGATAATATAACCTTCTCAGTCACATGGACACCACTAAATTGCATTGAAGATGCCATATCTTCCAAACTGTTAGAGTCTCCCTTCTCAGAATCCCAGTGCTTGGGCCCCTGCTTGGATGTAACCCTGACTTTCTATGGCCATTAGTTTTCTTTTCATACAGATTGCAAGTGCCATGAAAGCAAAAATTTCCAGCACTTAAGATAATGTCCAGTTCAAGCTGAGGGCTCAAAAAGGTTTGTTGAGAAAGGGCCATATTATTTTGAATTGACAATTGGTAATGTCTATAAACTCTCTTTTCCCTTCCCACATCAAAGCTACCTCACAGATCTGGTTTCAGAACTAGATATTTCAGAAAAACAAGTTGGGATAGTCAGAGAGTATTGTTGTCTAAATTTATGACAGAAACCTGTTTTGTAGAGACTCTGCTCCATAGAGTATACTCTGAAATGTTGTAGGAGAAAGTTGAAGGGCTGAATTCTTGATATGGCTTGGATTTGTGTCCCCACCCAAATCTTATGTTGAATTGTAATCCCCAGTGTTTTCAGAGGGACCTGGTGGGAAGCGATTGAATCATGGGGGGCAGACGTCCCCCTTGCTGTTCTCGTGACAGTGAGTGATCTGGTTGTTTAAAAGTGTGTAGCATTTCCCGCTTTGTTCTCTCTCTCCTGCTGTGCCATATGAAGATATGCCTGCTTCCCCTTTCCCTTCTGCCATGTGTGTAAATTTCCTGAGGCCTTTCTAGCCATGCTTCCTGTACAACTTTCAGAACTGTGAGTCAATTAAACTTCTTTTCTTTATAAATTATCCAGTCTCAGGTAGTTCTTTATAGCAATGTGAGAACAGACCAATACAATTCTCAAGCTGGGTTTTGCAGGGCAGGTCTAGCAAGAAATTAAGGATATCAGAAATTTGTGAAGCTTGTTGAGTGACAAATGCAATAGACCTTGAGGTTCTAAGATATTAATATATAAAGAGGGCAAGCAAATTGAAGATAAAACAAGGTGATCAATTAAGATACAATAGAGATTCAGGCATGAGAGCACTTGGGTGTCATGGAAGAATAGGACATTGTGGCCAGTGGGTGTGATAATTAGAATTTATTGTTTCATAGGTGGAACAGTGCAAGGTTATGTATAAGACTAGGGTATGACCATAGAAGTGAATTGTTGAAATAAAGTTCTCTGGAGTTGAAAAGGTCAACGACCTTGGGGTAAAATTATTTACTTAGTAAGTAGTATAATTAATCCTGGCACTTGGGTCTGCTAAATCCACAGTCAGAGACAAAATTTTCTGGCAGGCACACATTCATACACAGGCCTGGCTAGACATTAGTAGAGAATCCACATGCAAATCAAAGAAGGCAATGCTCTTTGCTCTATTTCCTCCTGACTCCATTCGCTACCCCGATTATTTAAGCATCTTTTACTTTTCTCTTTTAAGCATCTTTTTTTGGAGAACAATAATTTTTGATCTTTTTTTTGGAAAAGAAATCATATAACTTTCAAGAAACATAAATCTGTTCTCCAGATTGAGGCTTTTGAAAGCAGATTATCTTATTTCTATTATAGTTGGAGGGTAAGTGAATGAATGGCAGATGAGCTGAGGTATGACTTATAGTGAGACTTTAAAAAACTGTGGGATCATGTGATCTGAAAAGCACAATTCTACTGTTGGTGGGATAGGACATTTAAAACTGAGATTATATTGGAAAAGCTAGGAACGTTTCTTGTGAGGGCTGTTCTGAAATAATCCTATCTTTTAGGAGACTTTCCTAAAGTGATTGTGTTTATTGGCCCTTTACATTTTTTCTCTAACATACATATAATGTCTCCTCTTTTCTCCATGAAAAACATTATTTGAAGCAATGCTATGTATTGGTTAAAGTCTTATTCATTGATATAGTCAACAAATATATAATGAAATAGCACTAGAAGCTAAATAGCATGACCTTGTGCAAGCTAACTTAACCTCTCTAAATCTAATAAAAGTGTATATGCATTTCTGTTTGACACTCAACCTCACCTGATCACTAGTTTTCTTTATGGCTGCAAACATTTATAACACAAATAAATAATAGGTGTTTGAGACGATGGATATGCTAATTTCCCTGATCTGATCACTCTACATTACATGTATTGAAACATCACTAAGTGCCCCTCGAAATGTACAATTATTAGGTGTCAGTTAAAAAACTGGCAATAATAACAGTAACTTTCTTCACAGCATTATTGTTGTAAAGCTAAAATGAAACAATGCATGTGAAACCCTAAGCACGGTGCCAGTGACAAAGGTTCAGTGTCATTCACTGCTAGACATGACAGCGTGTGGCTTTGGCTTAATACTAAAGAACAAAAACCGCATTTTCAATCCTAACAAACCTTTAGGGCTGTAAACCAGGCTAGGATAAGTGTTAACTTTTATGTGTAAAAAATTCTGTGTGAGTTTTCCTTTTTCTATTTTAGTTGTATTTCTTAAGCAGTCATATTAGGTAAGTAAAGATAGTATGTCTTGATTAAAAAATAGCCTAACACCAGAAATATATAATAAAGGTTTTAGAATTTAATTCTAAATTATTTAATGATTAATTCGAGACTTTTAAGTCTGAAAAGAAAAAAATCAAGCATATGGTGTCTTACAGTACAGTCAGCAGACAGCATTATTCTTGTTTCTGATCAATATGAGGGCCAAATAGCTGCTGCTGGTTTTTTAATCACCGATAAGTGAAGCTTCCAAAAATTGCATCTCTCCTCATAATTCAATAAGATGAGATTGCTTTTTCCAAACATGCGATTGGTCCTTTTGCCAAAGGGGTGGAGAGAGCAGGGAAGTCTAGAAAATGAATACCTTTCACTATATTCTGTGAACATTATATGTTCAAAATCAGCTGAAGCACAAAGTAACTAGAGTATTGCTCTGGAAGGAACCAATAGGAAGAGATTGCAAGACCTGAGCAAACCCAGCCAGAAGCCCAGGGAAAGAAACTTCCCCTGGCAGGTTCTTAAATCGGTGAGTTTTAACAAGGGGCTAAACCAACTAAGAAACAAAAATTTCTGAGATTGCTTGTCTGGAAAATAGGACTTGGAATTGAATGGTCATTTACAAGGAATTATGAGGATAGCCTATGCATGATTCATGAGGCAAATAAACAATGATTCTTAATTCATTTTCAGGGAATTTATTTCTCTGTTTTTCTTTGCAGTTGTGAGAACTAAGAGCAAGTTAAAGCTATTCTGTCTGAGCCTTTATTCTGAAAACCACTGTAATTAATGAAGTTAATTGGATTTTTTTCCTCCTGTTGGCTTTAGGCCCAATCTGTCAACTAACGCATATAAAAAACATCTCAGAAGCAGAATTTCACGTCAGGAATAAAATAAAGAATGCACCCAGCAGTAAAATAGTGAGAATCTGTAAAATTGCAATTTCTGATCTTTTCTGAAGCAATCTGAGTTTCTCTGCCCAGGTGTTTAGCCAATTTGTTCCTCACAGTTTTTTTTGTAAACCTGTATATTTCCTTTTGATGAGGAATAAACAGATCCTATTGCCGAAAATTCTGCATGTGTTTCATGTTGACTATTATTACTAAGGGCAACTTGATAATTATAAATCATAGCTAACATGATCTGTATGGATATAGGAGCTCGGAGCTGGAGTATTTGAATTTGAGATGTAAATTAAGGGATTTATAGCCCTTTTTTTTCAAAGTTATTATCATTATTGTCCAAGTTTCTTTTTATATTCTTGAGGGCTGAGGAGGAGATAAAATGTCTACAATAAGTGCAGTGTCCAAAGATGCTTCCAGATTGAGAAGGATTTGCAGGTCTGGTATTCCTTGGTGACGCGGTGGGGAATTCTGTGGTTCTGGTTTCATCTCTGGGGTTTATGGTTTCCCGCATGTTCTTAGGCCAGTGTTTAGATCAGGTGGCCCCTTTCATTATCAGCAGATGATTGGGTTACTTGATTGCTTTGCTAAGAAGGACTTTTGGATGTAGGCAAGGCCCCCTGGGAGATAAATAGAAGAATGGACACCATGCCAGGAGGTGGGCAACCTTGTCTAGTACTAGAGTAGGAAGCACCTCTTGTTATGAGAAGGAGAAATATTGAGGCCTGGAAATTACAATAGTAATTGTTATATGAAATTTACACCTCATCCCTTTTGCTTTAGAAAAGTGGGTTGGAGAGAGTGTGGGCATAAACTAATTTGAAACTTACTATTCAGAAGCTGGATAAAATGGTAGTCATTACATGACAGTTGACACTTAAAATATTATCAATCTAAGAAAATATTAGAGCAGGTCTGTCTATTTCTCATAATTCTCCTATTACCTTAGATTTGTCAATTTGTTTCAAGCTGAACTGGTTAGGAATAAATTGGCATGGCGGTTGTTATTCTCAACAGACAACTCTGCCCGCTTTTTACATGGCTTAGAAAATATTGAATTGAATTGATTGCTCTTTTGCTGGCTTGGTTCTGTAGAGAAAAAGATTCTTGCCTTCCTACTTCCCTTCCTTTCTCCCATCCTTCTTTTCCATGTTTTCTGCCATATTTTTAGTTAAGTATGTTGAAAAAAATACTACTCTTTTATTTTCTTCTCTAATATCATATTGAACCATGGCAGAAAAAGCCCGAAAAGTGTATGCGCATTTCTGTTTGACAGCTAATTACTAGTTTTCTTTGTGGCTGTGAACATTTCCCCTGTAGAGAAGGCAAGAATCTCATTAGCACTAGCTAATAGGTAAAGGTTACCCCTCTGGAGACCTGGATTGGGATATTTGAGACCCCAAACTATTGATTTTATTTCTTGATTGCTATTTTGCATGCCAAGGTGCTTTCAGGTTTTTCTTTTCATGTATAAAAGAAAAACACTATATCCTTATATAGTAGATGCAAAAATAATCCAAATCGTTTCACTGGAATACAAAATTGATCTATGACATATCAGTATTGGTATCATTATGGCTTATTGCATGTTAAGCATGTGTAGATGCTGACACAGAAAAGAACAATTATGACTAGCATGGCTTAAATATATTGAATTTATAGAACACTTTGTGAGCAAGAAGAGACACAATTACTAGGAAGAAAATCCTTAAGCTGTGACCTCTGGCTGACAAACATCCAAGGCAGTGCTAGCACATGCTTAGAGCACAGATGTGAGCTGCTTACCTATGTGGGGAGATTTCAGGGCTGTGAATAGGTCTTCCGCAGAAAAACCTTCAATTTCAGCTTCTGTAAGCCATCTCATTCATTAATGGCAAACTTCCAAGGGAAGTAATTTATAGACTGAGTAGGGGCCTGCACATAATCTATGGTAAATAAATATATGAACGAATAAATGGATGGGTGTAGCAATTTCACTAATGTTATAATTTGTAACAAATTTTTATTAAAAATAAAGACAATATTGCAAAAGTAATATGCCATTTTTAAACAATTTAAAAAGTGCCTTTATTACCAAGTATCCTCACTCTCCAAATAAAAAGTAAAGAAAGAATTACTCCTAACATCATTATACATCATAACCATGCTAACACTATACATAATAAAAATATATTTTAACCCTTTGGCATATATATTTCTAGGTATCTTTCTCTATAGTTTTTCTCGCTTAAAAATGCTTCATAACTCTTTGATAATTAGTGCTTTTCCGCAAAGTGTATTATGAATATCGTACCAGGTCAACGAGATTTATCAATTCCATTTTTTTAGAGAACAGTTTGATGGGAAAGGAAAGGGGAGATGCTTGAAACCACTGTGGTGCTCAAATGGGGAGATCAAATCTTAAGATCGACAGAGACAGGAGAGAGGCTAGCATGCAGAAGGAGTCAGAGGAAAACTGACTGGTCTCCAGTGTGGTCATCCCTGGATGGCCAGAAAAACTTGCTGGTCTTTGGTGTGGTCATCTCTGCACACAATCATGGCCGATGCCAGCTGACTCACTGGGGTTGAGTGAAAGAAGCTTAGTCCTGAATAGTTGGTCTTTATCATCAGACACCAGCCTTGGGGCTGGCACAAATTTCTGAAGTTGGTATAAAAATGAATCTGACCACAAACTCTTTTTCCTGTAGGTTTATTGTGGGTAATCCTTTTACACAGTAGTGGAAATGGACAATCACCCACTTGATAAAGACCTATGTAAACCAGCTAAAGGATTTCTAAATTTTTAGTAAATTATGTTTCCTTACTTACATTTTATCAGGCTTAACACTGAGCACATTTTAGCTCTAGATATCAAATATTAACTGCTTATCTTTCTTGGACATCTTTTCTCTAGTTTGTGGCTGTTTCTTTGTTGGCTTCCTGGACATTTCCTGGTCTTCGATGTTTGTTTCCAACTTACTCCTCTGCACCATCTCACACCTATTTTGAGGTCTGTTGACTTCTACTAGGTTTCAAGTAACTAATTTCAGAAACTAGGTTGAAGTTTTCATGGATTCTGGTAGATTCAGATTTCATGTTCTCAGATAATATATCCCTAGAAAGAAATGTCTTGGTGATAATGCTTCAGGCAAAAAATGGCAAAAGTTTCAGAAGCCAGGGCAGACCAGTGGGGAAGACCATTTTGGGCAGGACGCTTTCAGATACTTTACGTAAGTGGTTCTCCACACTGCCCATGTTTTTTGGACTTTCCTGCATTAAACTAGGGAAAATTTAGCAGGTCAATGGGAAATTTAATGCTAAATATTTTTTGAAGATAATTTTAAGACTAGATAGAGCCTAACAGAATTGGACTCTGTTTTTTGATACAAACTTGTATTTATTTCCTGTTAGGAGGGGAACCTGTGCCATTCTTTTTTCCATATCTGCTTGTACCTATTTTGTAAGTCCATTCAGTTTGAACATGAGGACTTCTGGCTACATCTAAAGATATTCTTTAATTTTTTATTGTGGAATAATAGAGGATTTTAAAAGGCTGATTCTAGTAACTCAAAAGATATTAAAAACTTTCATGGGTGATGAAGAGTGGGGATGTTTTCAGCTTTTTCTGTAATAAGCTGTTATGAGAACAGTCTTAGGAAGCTTTATTCATGGTCCAAAAGACCATTGATTAGCAGATGTGAGAGCATGGAGTATATTTTATGGCTTAAAGGATTATGCTAACATGAATAATCACGTACAACTTACTCCAAGAAATTTCATTTATATCTTTCACAGAATCGTAAATTCAGCAGAAATTTTGACAAGTCATTTAGTTTTTCCTCCACTTTTAAACAGGATACTTTCCTCCAACCCGCATATGTTGTTTCCCCAACAATAGTGCCATGAAATATTGTGCAAGAAAGGAAAGCTTCCATGGTTACAAAATTCGACAAACTGAGTACAATTTGATCCTCTTGGAAATGATATCATAGATAGACTCAAGAAGTTGTACTCAGACTACAGTACCTAAAGAGTAGCTACAATAAAAAATACAACAATAACAATATACAAAAAATAAAAAATAAGTACATAAGAGATTCAGATATGCAGCTGATTTGGAACCATTGGTTTGATCACAGGATGCCATCCCAGGGAACTGGGGAATGTGGTGTTCAGGGTCCTGAACACCTGGGAAGGCAGATAGGACAGCATCTATCTACTGTAAGCGGTAGGCAATCTTCAAATACAGGAGGTAAAAGAGGGAAAGAATCGACAAATAACTCTATTTTATTTACACAATGAGGTAATTCAGGCACATTCAATACAGATAAAGGTAATTCAGGCACATTCAATACTGAAAAAGAAATTCTCTAAAACAAATCTCTGAACAAATACAGTCATGACTATGTGTTGCATTTATTATTTTAAGAAGTACAGTTAGTGTTCTGCAAAAATATTTATGATGGCTACATTGCTATGGCCTGTTTTCAGCAAAAAGTGTAATTCTGTATCAATGATGAAATAACACCTCAACAAAATAATGATAATGATCCCATACTATGCACTGGTACCTCTAATTTCTTTATGAACTGAAAGTTATTTTACTCATGTGTAGGTAAACCAGAGGAAGAATTAAGGAAATTAAGCAGGATTAATTTCTCCTAGGTGTATTTTAGTAGTGATTGAAGGAGCCAGTTCTATATTCTGAAGGATGTAGACTTTGGATAAAAGCTTGAAGGTCAAGTGGAATTTGGATAGACTGAGAAGAAAGGGAACACAAATTACATATAGGGGAAAATATGTGTAAAGTGTGAAGTTGCAAGATGAGTTTGTAATGTACGAAGAAGAGTGGAAAAAAAAAAAAGAATTCCCAAATAACCATGCATTTAGGATTCTCTGCCTCTCTCACTGTACTTCAGGAAGAGTTGTGTCTAAGTTGTGTCTTTGAAAAGAACTAGAAACACTCTCAAATACTGTATTTCCAAACTTAAACAATAGCATTAATTTTGATCAGTGTCAGAAAAAAAATAAGTCCACATATGATATGTCAAAAGCAACTCTTCTGCCAGGCAGGCAAGGTTCTACAGAGCGAGATCCCGATGGCTAGCATTCCATGGGAACTCTGTTCCCATGGAATGACTCTTCTTCCATCCCTCACACACTCTATGTTCATTTTTGCCTCCAAATCTTAGCTCATGTTATTTTCTTGCTGAAAATATTCTCTACAGTTTTTGTTGCTTATTAAAGCCCCTTGGGGGCTCAAGTGAAGTTTTATGTTATCATTTTCATTATTAACATATCGAGTCTTAGGCTGTGCAAGGCCTGGGTACTTCTAGATATAGGAAGGACAATTCTTGATATTATACACACAATCTAGTTAATGCCTCAGAAAACAGGATTATTTCCTTGCTTTAAAAATTATTGTCTAGGCCAGGTACAGTGGCTCATACTTGTAATCCCAAAACTTTGGGATGCCAAAGTGGGAGGAGCCCTTGAGCCCAGGACAGGAGTTTGAGAACAGCCTGGGCACCACAGAGAGATACCGTCTCTACAAATCATCATCATCATCATCATCATCATCATCATCATCATCATCATCATCTAGGTGTTGTGGCATGCACCTGTGATCCCAGCTAGTCGGGAGGCTAAGTTGGGAGGATCACCTGAGCCTAGGAGGTCGAGGATGTAGTGAGCACTGATCACATCACTACACTCCAGCCTGGGCAGCAGAGTGAGACTCTACCTCAAAAAAAATTGTCTAAAACCAAATAAAGCAGCATTTTATTGTTTTATGTTCTTGTATTAGTATTATATTTTCTGACCACTGGTTGTATCTTTTCTCTGTCCAAAATGATAGATACCCTCCCTAAGTCTAGAAAACATGGTAAGCCTGTGTTACCCTACCTCAAAATGCTGAATTTGTAGTAGATGTTCAGTGAATACTTGAGTTAACACACAAGCACACATTGATTCGGCATGGGACCCTGAGGAAATCTGTTATACAAGAGCTATATCTTGATGGATGGGCAAGCTTGGGAACAGTAAGCATCTCAGCATATAATAAATAAACAGGACCCTCCATTCATAATGTGCTTTTGAATCCAATATCCTATTGCTTCTATAATAAGCCTGAGTGATGGGTAAGGAGACTGCCCATTTTACAGATGAAGTGATTGCAGTTCAGAGAGTTTAAATAATTTGCTCAAGATCAGAGAGTGGGTATCAGAGTTGGACTCCAACCCGCCTCTTATGATTCTGAATCTAAGGTAGAGGACAGGACTGGACAGCCAGCTGGGCAGGGGGAATCTTTGGGGAGGAGAGAGTTTACCAGAAAAAGAGGCAGTCAAAGGGGAATCAGGAGTTTGAAAGGTAAAGATAAACTTTGACTTGGGGTAGGCCTTGGGATGTGGTGCAGCTGGCAGCCAAAGATTTCTCCTATAGCTTTCTAACTATCTCAGGGAGAAGGATTTGGAATGAACATTAGCACATGACTGTCCTCAAATTGTGTGTAGGAGACAGTAGTTTTAGCTAACTGGCCACTGATAGGGTCACTAGCCTTCCTCTGTAAGCTGTAAATTGGCAGTTAGAAAGGGGTTAAATTCATGTCCTTTGCAAAGGTGAATTACATGGTTAGATATCTGCCGATCACCCTGTCACCACCTGTGAGGCACACAACTCTGTTCCACTTGCTGCCTGATATAACACCTGAAATTGTTGCCTAGAGAGCTGAACAGTGACATCTATTGGTTCGATTTGAAATATGCAAGTTCAAAAGAGAAACAGCCACATTAGTATTTCTTCCCCTTTCAAAACAAATAGTAACAATCGTGCCAAAGGAATGACCCTTCCAAAGGAGAAAATGAAGGCTTGGATAATCCGCCAACTGAATAATTGAGTAATGACATAATTAGATCACTGAAAAAAATGTTAACATTTTTACCAGTTATTAATTAGAGAATCATACATGACCCTGGGAACTTGCTTTTTGTTTTAAACAGGAGCCACGATTATGAAATGGTTCAAGCTGGCTTATTCATGTCTGTTGAGATCTCTACTGGTTTGCTTTTCAGACTCCTCCTGGTTGGAGAACAGAATGGCGTTAAATCACACTGCCCTGCCTCAGGACGAGCGCCTGCCACATTACCTTCGAGATGGGGATCCCTTTGCTTCCAAACTTTCTTGGGAAGCGGATATAGTGGCTGGCTTTTACCTGACAATAATTGGTAAGCTTCCTTAATTCTTCTGTGCAAAGGCTGCATTTAGAAAATTCATGGGCTGATATGTTAATTTTGTAAAAGGATTCTGGTACCTAAGTGGATAGTTTAGTGGAGACGAAGAGTGGGGAAGGGTAGAAGATGGAATGGCATTATGGCATTCAATAAATGTTTCCTAGAAATGACTCTTTATTATCATTATTATTGGGAATAAAATTCCATTGATAATCCAATAATTCATAGCAAAATTATTTATCTTGAGATTGTATTTCATTTTGGTTACTTTGGGAGTAGATTTACTTTCTGAATACCACAATTAATGATAATGATATTTTATTTAAACAGAGTGCTTTTCTTTTATGTTTTTGATATAATCATAAGATTTTAGGTTGAGAATGGGCCTTAGAAATAATCTAGGTCAGTCTCCTGTTCTCACAACTGAGCAAACTCGATTGTGCTATAGTAATGGTGGAAACACTGAGTATACTTCACCTAAAAGTAAAGCTGCATCATGACAGCATAGCTAAGCCATTTTGGTGAGAGTTGAAAAATGTATTGGTGTTAAATGGAAGAAAGTCCAGGGTCAAAAGATTTTTGTCATAATTGACGAAGGGGTGCACCTGCTTCTAGACCGCACAGTCTCATTCATTCAATAGCCACATGTGGCTTTTCCAAATTGAAAGGGGCTGTAGTATAAATACTCACCAGATACTGAAGGCTCAGTACAAGAAAAAGTGATATAAAATATCTCATTAATAATTTTTAAAAATTAAATACATGTTGAACCTACAACCTTTTGGGTATGTTAAGCTCAGTAAAATACATTATTAAAATTAATTTACTGTAAAGTTTTAATTTATAAATTAAATTTTTACTTTGTACATTTTTACTTTGTTTAATGTGGCTATCAGAAAATTTTAGAATCCATATGTGGCTCGCATTTCTGGCTTACATTACATTTCTATTGGACAGCACTAATCTAGACAATTAGGATTTAACCACCATACTTCTCTTAAATTTAAAATTGTTGTTTTAAATTTGGGTGACCAGTGTGAAGGTGGGTTATGTCTTTAGGTTTCTTTGCCTTTACTTTTTTCAGATGTTGGGTCAAACTTGCTCTCTCTCTCTTTTCTCTTTGTTTCTATCTTTCTCTTCCTTCCTTCTTCCCTCAATTCCTCCCTTTCTCTCTTTTTCTCCTTCTCTCATCTATTTATTACTGGCTAAGAATTTCATTAACCTCCTGAAATTAGCAAAACTCCTTAGAAAATACTTGATATCCCTCTATGGTCAGTGCTTGAGGCAAAAGGAACTCATGCGATTCAACCAAATTCTACTGTAAAGTGATTCCCTGGATCCTTGTCTTTATTGTTGTTAGTGTTTTACTAGTTTACATTCTGTTTCTTATAAATGAGTCCCCATCTTTTTTCCACATAAATACATATTGAGCATCCACTCTTTGCCACTGTTTTAAGTTGCTGGGAATAGAGCAGCGGATAAAATGGGCAAACGTTCTGCTGGAACAGAGACTATCTTATCTCTGTAAAATCTACACTGCACTTTTATTAAATTTAAGTACTTTCAATTACCAGAAAAGGCAGAAAAATAAGCAACTTGATCAATTGAATTTAGCATAGCTCCATCACTTTCAAGGAATGAATTAAAAAGTAACATCAATAACCTGACAAATCTCTCCAGACAACACAAAATAGAGAGGCATATCAGTCCATTCCCAATCTTAAGCAGGGAGGATTGCAGAAAAAGGCAACCGGGGTGGGGAAAAATCAGAAATTCCCACCTGACACACATGGAGTTGGAAGGAAAATCCACAATCATATTCCAGTGGGTTTGCTGAGATGGAGCCAGAAAAACAGGTTCAAAAAGAGTCCTTGGACATGGGAAGCTTCAGGAGGATCAGGGCACTGGGAGGTGCAGCCAATGGTACATTAGAGAACAGTCACGCAGGGTGAGGAGAGGGGTCAGCTGGAGGGGTTTGGACTCACCCTAGACCCACTTCTTGGACTTGGCAGTGTGTGTGGTTTTCACTCTCCTAGAAGAGGCTAGTGTAGATGTGAAAAGATTCCTTTTTTTTTTTTTTCAAGATAGAGTCTCACTCCGTCACCGAGGCTGGAGTGCAGTGGTACGATCTCAGCTCACTGTAACCTCCACTTCCCAAGTTCAAGCGATTCTCATGCCTCAGCCTCCTGAGTAGCTGGGGCTACAGGTGTGCACCACCATGTTTGGCTAATTTTTGTATTTTTTAGTAGAGACGGGTTTTGCCATGTTGGCCAGGCTGGTCTCGAACTCCTGGCTTCAAGTGATCTGCCCACCTCAGCTTCCCAAAATGTTGGGATTACAGGCGTGAGCCACCGCGCCTAGCCAACATGTGTGTGTCTAGATTGCTTTTAAGGAGCCAGAGTGGAATAAACATTCTTGGTGGGCTTTGTTAAATACTAGAAGTCTTAAGAGACAATTGAAATATAACAATATAAATCTAAGTTTGAAATACAGGAGACATAAATTACAACCCCATTTTCTACCGTCCACACTTTTACTATTATCGTAAATACTAAGTTTATTAATAGTTAATATATATGACATTTTTGTATCCATAAATGAGATAGGATTTGATCATCTAAAAGTGTCCCTACTTGGGTCTTTGTCTTCTTAATCTGGTTGTCTTTTCACTAATATTAAGAATAAATTTGCTTTCTCCTGACACTCATCTATAACATACTGCTTGTCAGAATAATTCACATGTGATGAATAGAGAGGTGACTATTTTTTGATAATGCTTTGGGCACTGGGTGAAAGCTTATGAAGCAGGGCCAGTAAAGAAAATTTAAGGAAGGAAAAGTAAGAAAACAAATATTTTCAAAAGAGACATAGACAGATAAAAGGTGTTTCAATGAGCCTTGGGTATCAAATGAAAAATGGATACTTGTTTTCACTCTTTTTGGATACAAAGTAGGTGGCATTAAGTTTATAATTTTTCAAGCCACGTTTTCACATTTTGCTTTCCTAGCTGGTTTCCTTGAGTGAGCCCTAAGTTTCATTATAGTTGGTTTGCTCTGGAACTCCATAATCTCTTTTACTTTTCTCTTCTTCTGCTTTATGAAAGCTAAAGAGGTTTTAATGGACCATTGAGCAGTGCTGACTCCAGGGAGTCAGAATTTCCTAAGAGCACAATGCAGTTAGTTCCTGGTGGTTTCACACCATCAGCTGAATCACACATTTCTTTCTTTGCCCCCAAAATGAATTGTGGTGGAGAAGTAGAAATTAAAACAGAAAACTCTGGGTTTCTCCTGTTAATACTCTCCTTATTCCTTACTACTAAAGGCAGCTGTACCAGATTCTCATTTATACACAGCTACACTATGAAGCAAGAATTCCTGAAGAAAATCTACTCTACATGTTAAGCTATGGAAGTAGGTGTATTCTTTTCTTAAATAAAGTCAGTAGGGATTGGGTCTTTTTGGATTTAAACTGGGTGTGTAAGAACTATCCAACAGTTTCTTTGTAATGCCAAAGGCAATTAGTCATTAATAAAAGGATATGAAAAAGTGGGAACACACCTATGGCATTGTTGGTAGGTTCGGTGGGTTGAGGGTCACTTTCTCTCCCCTTGGTGGGAGGGACAGTGCCCAGGTTCTCGATTGTCACCCACTTACCCTTGATGTCTAGTCCAGTAGCAGCTGAAGGCTGTCCTATCTGCCAGACGCTCAGTGTCCATGTCTCCCAAAGAGGCAAAAGTCCTGGGGCTTCTCTGGGAGATGTCCATTTTCTTGAAGGGAGTTATGCCAGCCATACCTGGCCTCTGCCTCTCCCGAACACTGGCGTTCCCTTAGGAGTTCACAGTGATGCTGAAGGCACCTTCTTTGGTTGGCTTCATCTTCAGAATTTATCAAGAGCTAAGGGTTTAACCCTACTGATCAGAGGGAGGGAGTTCTATAAAGCCAATAATCTATAAAAATGGCTGAGGAAAGTACTCCACCCTGGGGGCCAGGACAAGAACTGACCACTGGGACTCCCACACTTTCCTGAGCCTCGCGGGGAAGTTAGCGATGCCTTTTTCTGGGTAAGTTCAGTCTTATAATCCCTGACTCCTGCCCCATTGGCCTGTCACTCACAACTCATGCTTTTTATTTCATCTTCTTAATTTAGATTTTTTTATTTAGAGTCCTCTCACTACCCTCTAAATCTATGGTGTCCATTTTTGAAGTTGAGAAGTGTTTCATATCTGAGTGAACTCTAAATCCTAGTTTTAACGATGGGAATTTTTATTTTTCCTTGTAGGGATTCTGTCTACATTTGGAAATGGATATGTCCTTTATATGTCTTCTAGACGAAAGAAGAAGCTGAGACCCGCTGAAATAATGACTATCAATTTAGCTGTCTGTGATCTGGGGATTTCAGGTAACACAACCATGCTGCTTTTTCTTTATGGGTTTAAACTACTCCTCATTCTAAAGTACTCACTGCCTCAGACGTCACCCCCGACATCTCTTCCCTTCACATCTCCTTCCACTCTTTGCTTCACAAATCATCTTTCAGACTTTTGTGGTAAATCACTGGGGTGCTGTCCGGTTGATGAGATTATTCATTTAATATTTATTGAGTCTTTTCTGTGTGTCAGGCATGTTAGATGCTGAAGGCACAATTTGAAATAATACATGATACCTCAGATGTCTCAAAGTGTAGTGGGCTAAATGATTCAGAAATCAGAAATCAGGAGGCAAGTCCCAGGTCAATATTTTAAGCTGCTTTATACCTCTTCAACCCTTATGGAAGTCTGATTAAAATAAACATCAACAGGAATCTTGAAGGGTAAATGACAGTTGAAGACAGTTGAGAGGTGAATATAAGGAGAGGAAAGAAGTGCCCTGCTGATGATATATGTAATCATGACTTAGTGACACATCTGAAGCATAGGAAGCTTCTGGTTCAGTGGTCCTCAAACGCAACTCACAAAATATCATCTGGGGAAGTTCTGAATTAGGTGGTTGAGAATGTTACCTGGGCATCGGGATATTTAAAATGATAATCTACAGGTATGTTAATGTGTGGCTAAAATTGAGAACCACTGGCTTCTTTTTCACTTCTCTAATAACACGGCAAGGAGGAGTTGGAATAAGATTTCTCCTTCACTATAATTCACTTTCAAAAATACGAACCATTTTAAGTAAATCATTCTTCACCTTCTTCTATACAACTTCAGAGTTCCTTAGATGGACTCTAATCTGTCCTTGAATCCCAACACCTGCTATTTATCTTCTGGTTTTAGGTCATTAGAGTCGGGTAATCTGTTTGAACAGTATACAGCAGCTCCTCTTACCATTAGAAACTTGTTAGTAGTTTCCCATCAACAGCCTTCTTTAAAAAGTTTTCCGGTTGGGCACAGTGGCTTGCACCTGTAATCCCAAAGCTTTGGGAGGCTGAGATGGGTATCAAGTTTGAGGTCAGGAGTTCAAGATCAGCCTGGGCAATGTAGTGGGACTTCATCTCTACAAAACAAATTTATCCTTGAAGTCTGGGTATTGGGTAAAACTACAGAAAACAAATGAACAAAAAATAGCTGGGACTTGATGAAGTTCAGGAGTTCAAGGCTGCAGTGAGCTATGATAGTACCACTGCACTCCAGCCTGGGTGAAAAAGCGAGACCTTAATTTAAAAAAAGAATTTTCTCATATTTGTTTTTTCTCATATTTGTTTTTCTCTTCATAAGTGGATTTTTCTGCCTATCTCTAAAAGCAAGGCTCAATACTAATCCTTCGCGTTCTGAGTCACAGTTTAGCACACAGCAGATGTGTGCTCACTCAGTTTCGATGATCTGGGTTATCTGGGAAGGCTTTACTGAGTATGGACCTGAATAAACATTATGAACCCTTATGATGAATGCACAATGCACATTAAGAAGAACAAGACATGCTTGGTGTTGTGAAAATAATCAGGACGAACCCCAGGGGATTTGTGAGGCTGCAAAACGGCTGCCATTTTCACCCGTTGCCACGCGATGGCGGTGTCGCAACAGGAACGGTAGCTTTCCCGGTCAGCTCGCCCCGCGGGCCCCTCAGGTGCTCTACCTGGTACTGAGTTTAACATGCCTGAATGAAACCTGTCATTCCAGCTTCCTCCTTCATCGGTGAATAATAGCAGGCTCCTTGCTGAATTAGACTAGGCTTGAATAAAAATATCCTGAATTGGCTTGATGCATTGAAACATGCTTTCAGCCAAGCAAGTCGGTTCTAGAATGGCACAAACCACCTCATTACTCTGCTTATGTCTTCAGAGTAATTCACCAGAAACCACTTTCTTTCATATAACAGCTTTCTCTGACCCAGATCATTTTTCAACTTCTGATCATCTATAATACATTTTCCCTTCCAATAAACCTTAACACTTTGCCTGCTTTATTTTTTTCTTGCTCAGCTATATTCCATTATAAGCACCTCCTGGAGGCCAGATGTATGGCATCTATGCAACTAATACTTGTTGACTAAATAGCAAGGGCTCCCAGTCGTGCATATTATATACACGTGTTCTATTAGGCTAACCTCTTAGGCTAAAGTCGTGTTATATTAGGATAACCTGGAGTGGGGGGAGGTGTTAAAATGCCTGAACTCGCTCCAGGTAAGTGAAAATATTGGGTGGTTTGTGGGGATGGATGGAACCCTGGATGTTGATATTTCAAAGCAAAGCAAAACAACCCCTCCAGCGATGCTAATGTGCAGCCGGGTTCCGGAAACATTCTAGTAAGTGGAAGAGAGAGAGACATTCTAGATGACACCCCAAAGGTTAATCCAAAGCTCTACTGAAGAAGGAAGCCTGAAATCGCTTTTGCTAATCAGGATCCCAGGCATAACAGATGTAATTTTACTCCATTCTGTCACGTTCACTTGCCTTTTTGCTGCCTTTAGCACCCACCTGGCTGACACCCACCTCAAGCCTTTTAGTTTGCTGTTTCCTCTGCCTCTAATCCTTTCCCTCCAGAAGTTTGTTTGACTTCTTTCCCACTGATTTAGGTATCTACCTAAATGTCACATCTCAGAGAAGTCTTCCCAATGTCTCTATGTAAAACAACGATTTCCGTCTACCTGCCTTCTCTGCTTTATTTTCCTTCGCTGTACTAATCACTACCTATCATTCTGTCATATCACATCTTATATTACAAATGTAGGTTTTTTTGAGTGTGTCTGCTTTTCCTGTTAGAAAATAAACTTGTCAGTCTTGATGTCCACTTTGTTCTCTAGCACCTTGCTCTGTGTTTCTTAAACACTAGGCATTGAAAAATTGGTTGTTGAATGGAAAAAAACCCACAAACCCAAATAGTTATTTTACACTCCATTTCCTTGTGGACTTACTGGAATTAGGAGGTTCTCATATGAGGGCACCCAGTCTAGCAAGCTGAAAGGTGGCACTAGCCGTCTAGACACCTAGAGGAGATGTGTGTCCAGCTTGCGGAAGGCACTCAGTACATATGTGTTGATTGACTGAACTAACAGGAACTCCTGAATACTTTTGTATACCATAGAGTAATACACCTGGGAGGGCTGGGAGCTAGCACCTGAAAGCTGTGAATATCAGTTACTTAGCTTTCCTAAAGCATTGAGGTTAGGGAACCTTCTTTAGTGATGTAGTTCAGTTAGAGGTTTGAAGAGCTTCCTCAGCACATTTTATTTTTTTATTTGGGGGACTGAATACAATAACTGAATAGGGAAGGCTACAGGGTATTATGTAAAAGTAGAAGAATGCTTTCTAGAAAGTAAAAAATAAAAAAAAAAAATTCTAATGGAGACCCGAGGAATAAATAGTTTAAATCCTGGAAATCTGGATCTGGTTGTAAATAGCTTGGACCTCACATTTACTGAAACAGCTATACCATATTTGAATAAGACATAACGAAGAAGAAAGAAAGAAAGAACTGAAACAGAAGGAAATGTGGAAATCTGGTTCTAACCTCAACAAAAAGGATTTTTAAATAAAATTTCTAAACAATTGTTTTAAAACAGTGAATTTTTTTCTTTGAAAAAGACGACTTAGAAGCTGAATATATAAAACAGGTGAAAAAAATTATCTTTTCTGATTGACAGAAGGTGGAGCATGGAGCCTTGGCTGCTTAATATTTCTTTCCCTAAATGATGTACCTACTTCCCCTTCAGGGTATTCTCAACTCTCTCTCTTTCTCCCTCTCTCACTCTCTTGTAGAAGAGCTTCATGAATCCTCTGGGGTCTAGGCAGGAATACACATGAAAATTGCTGGGCTATATAATTATTCTCCCTACTTCACCTGCCCCAATCCTATTGCTTCCCTGTGAATATTCAACTTTCTGGGATTTCTTAAGCACTTTTTATTCATTGATAATAACAAGGAAATAGTAAAAGACTAAATATGTTCTATTTTTTAAATAAATAAAAGGACAAATTCACATTTCAGAGAAAGTTGTCCACATCATTCTCTAAAATGTGTCTGGAACTCACACCTTCTTTCTCCAGTGCTCTTTAGAATCTTTATTCTCCAGAGTGCTGTTAAACCTCCCCCTTTTCCATATTCACAGCAGTTAGTTCCCTGCTTCTCTAACTAAGGCTTTCTCTGATAGAGAACCTCTCTGTTTACCCTCCCAAACCCCATTCATAGACACTTAACTCCTAAAGTACAAGGTTATCTTGGGGTGTTAGAAACCATATTCCTCCTAGAAGGATGCAGCTGCCAAAAGGAAACAGAAACCAAATTCCCCTTTTCATTATAAGGAATCTCATGCCTTATACAGGTTCTAAAATGCCCCACTTGGAGGAAGATGAGGTGAATGGAAATCACCATTTTGCATATTTTTTTTGTCTTTCTCCTCTTTTTCTTCATTTTCTCTTTCTCCATCTTTTCTTTCCTCTATTCATTGAGACAATTTTCTGGGAGTTTTATTATTAAGAAAAGTTGCATTGGTCCCGGGAATGTAAGTATGTTTCAAAAACAAATCTATTAATAACCAGCATTAACCGATTCAATGAGAAAAAATGTTATGATCACCTCAGTAGATGCAGACAAAGCAATGAATAAAACTTAACGTCTATTTCTGGTAAAAAGAAACAATCTTAACAGACTAGTGTGAGAAAGAACTTCTGTAGAATAGAAAAGTTGTGCTTGAAGAGGGTATTTTCTCTCAGAGGTTTTATATATTGCCCCTTTCTCTATAGCTTTCGAATGAAGGACTGCAATAAAATGTTAAAAGTGACAACAAGATTGTTGTCCCTGGCTACTAGTATCATGTCTGTAACTCCTGAAACCAGGTCTCTTTGAGACAGTTTTTTCAAAAGTAATAATTACTTAAAAGTTTTCCTTCTATATCCTTTCACTGTCTTTGGCCATCGGGATGACTGAAAGTCCTCTCTGGGTAGCTCCAAACTGAGTTTATTCATAGATAACTGCCGGACTTTTATTAATCTAGGAAAGGGTATGTGTGTGTGTTCACATGTGCCCTGTGCTTTTGGGGAGGAGGTTCAGGTGAGTTGAGGTAGGTGGGGAAATAGTAACCAGAGGAACCTCTGTTGACAAGTCACTTGGTGCTCTAGTTGTAGGCAAGCCGTTCACCATCATCTCTTGCTTCTGCCACCGCTGGGTGTTTGGCTGGATTGGCTGCCGCTGGTATGGATGGGCTGGATTTTTCTTTGGCTGTGGAAGCCTTATCACCATGACTGCTGTCAGCCTGGATCGATATTTGAAAATCTGCTATTTATCTTATGGTAAGTTGGCAGGTTTCTCATTCCCTGACAGTTAAAGCTAGGTGGATTGAGTGTTAGAACTGTACATATTTTATGCAGGTAATAAACAAAGATTATGAATAACCTCAGAGATCAAGAATATTTCTATTTATAGCCTATCATCTTGTTCTGACATGTTTAAGGATTTTAACCTATGTCAAAGTAGACTTCTTTTAATCCGTATTTTATAGTAATGTCTGGTGTTTGGTTACAATGCTTTAAAAAAGTATCATTTTCTTGTATAGTGTGTAAGCTTCCATCATGTTTTCCATGCAAATAAAAGAAATAAAGTGCATCGAAAGGGTGTTAAGTCCAAGATGTTTAGCTCATTCCCCACCTAGTAAGTGTAATTGTAAGAAAAGCTGTTTAAGATTCTCCCTTAGGACTCACGCTCCCTGTAATTTCAGAGATAAGGAATTCCAGAAAGTTCACCTCCAAGTTAGAGTCATGTAGCTGTTTCTGCATGCAAGGACACACATGTAGAAATATCACTCAACACATTTTTTTGTGTGGCGTTGGTTGGTAGAAAGATGAGTGATCACGAGAATTGGTGAGTCAGCAGAATATAAGTTTCCAGGGCCTAAATATATGTTTTTTAATGATTAGACCATTCTACAGGTTAAAAATAATTTCTAGTACTTTCGTTTCTTGGAGCTCTCGGAATTTATTAAACCTGAGAGAACTGCATTTGGGCCTTTAAGTTTAATATTGAGAACCAGGCACAAACCAAGGAATAGTACAGGCTTCCTCTGGATAAAGCTGCTTTGATTGTCAATCTGTCAATTAGAGTGGTTGTGACGGGCGACAGACTGTGGTGTCAGAGCAGGGCCTGGAGACTGAGATGGGAAAAATCAAGTTGACCCGACACTGTCAATGTAGTAGAATTTCCCTTTATATTGTTATAGATTACAGTCCCCAAACTCCAAAGAATCCCTTCTTGGGTGGGTGGGAGGCAGGGGCTTGTGAGCCATCCTCTTCATCATCCAGCACTACTTTTTTTTTTTTTTTTAAATTTACATCTCCTTTTTTAAACATTTAAAACTTCCAATAGAAAGAGCTTGAATCAAAATTTCCAGTAAGATATAAAATATACAACTATACATATTCTGTGTGACGTCAACATCTAATTCTTTCTATAGACTTATTTTTGCTCATACCAAAGAGATTTTAAATTTAACTGTAGATTTTATAGATAAGAAGGCAAAAAAGTTAAACTTCCTGAGAGTGTTTGAGGAATACTAAACCCTGATACCTCTGTTTTTAAATATTTTCTTGAGTTTAGGCTTTGTCAATTAAAGAGATGGTGCCGCCCACTCCCAGGATCATTGCAGGCCGTAACTCCATATGTGGGAACTGTGTATGTTTTCCAGCTTCTTCTAAGGTTGAACCTCAGTAGTGTGGTTTCATCATTTAATCTGATGCACTATTAAACCCTCCACACAGCGTCCCAGAATGTTGGAATTAGAAGGTCGCTTGGGGACGTGTAGACTTTTCTCCCATGTAATGTGGTAAACTGTTTTAAGGTATCCCTGAGAGATGACCACTTGGCCTCTTCTCGAATAATTCCAGTGACCAGTGACGGGGAGCTTACTACTGCACAAGGCAGCCCATTCTCTGATTGGTCTGCTCTCATTGTTACAATGTTATTCCTTATATTAAGACAAAACTGCCTCCCAGTAACCTCCACCCATTGGTCCTAGTTCTGACTTCTGGAGCAACACAGAACCAATCTACTAATCTACTCCCTCCTGTACTTGACAGCCTTTCACCATACTGGAATGTAAGTATAAAACACCTCACAAGTAACCCTAACCATAAATGCTTATACGTATGCCTATGCACATTCCCATGAATATATGTGATTACCTGTGCCAATGTTTTATTGGTTTTAGTGGAGAAGCAAGAGCTGATTTATAATGTGGCTACATGATTGCTACCCCTATCTGGTTGGGCATGAAATTTGCATTTCATGACACAGAATGCCATGTATTTGAAAAAAAATGGAGACAATAGAGTATAGAAGCAATCTGTTATATTTCTTGTTAGCGCTAAATGAGATACACTTACACAGGAGTAAAACTTTCACGTTAATGTAGCACCTTCTAGTTTGCAAAGCAGGCCCCTTACATTATTTTATTTAAATATTTTACTTATTAAATATTTTATTTAACCCATTATTTAACCAAGACTATAACCCATATAGTCTTGCATGCACAAGGTCAGTCGAAGACTAGACACAGAAGAGTTAGGCCTTACTGACTTTCCAAACCTCACATTGCATTAAGCAGAGGCAGGCTCTCAGTCTATATTGAAGTAATCATTTAGCTTTTATTGAATATATTTTGATATTTCTTCTCTGCTAACACAAAACCAAGGCAGTAAAGAATCACTTTCCCGGCCCTCTTCGTTTGAGGTGATGAGTGAGGTGTGAAGGTAATTTCTTGTGGAGGCTGCTACACTAAATCAGGCCGATCTGTCTTTGGTGGTTGTGTTGAACTCTGAAAATGATCACTAGTGCTTTACAGCTTTTCTTAGATGACTGCACTGTTTCCTCCGCTTGGAATTCTCTTTTGGTTAACAGAAACTAGTGCTGAAAAACGGAGCTCATTTTTTGTCTTCCTGAAAATATATTCACAGAATTACTTTGCAGAACATGATGCAACCTACCTAGATTCTCTGCCTCTCCCGCTGTGGCTGTGTGAGTGCGATTGTTGTGTGAATGATGTTTAAAGATTCCAAACCTGCTCCGCAAATTGCTAAACACAGTCAAGTACTTTAATCTCAAACCATTTGTGTAATGATCACAGGCCACCAAGCCCCTTCCACAAGTTCTTAGGAAGCCAGATGAGACTAGCAACACGAAAGCTGTTAGGAGGAAGGTCATTTTAAAGACACAAGCCATGGTTTGTGATTCCTCACCTCCCAGAAGGATTTTCCCTGGATGATCCACTAACACACCCTTTCCGAGATGTTTTCTCAAGGGCCTCCATTGTCTTCAGCATCCTCTCATCTCTTTCCTGTCCCTTTTCCCAGCTGTTGTCACTTCTCCCTCCCAAAGCTCCCAGATGCCTAGAGAAAACCTTCCAATTGTGTTCTCCTGGAGAAAGGCCCAAGCTCTGGAACTTTTTTCCGTTTACTCCACTCTCCCTCAGGCTTCAGTTATCTGCCCAGGTCTCCCAGAAATCAATGGAATAAATCTTTGGAGGTGGAATTTGACATATCGAGGGGAGGTATCTGGGTGTAGGGCAGATTACATCCAGGTAATGCTTTTCTTCCGCCTCCAGGGGTTTGGCTGAAAAGAAAGCACGCCTACATCTGCCTGGCAGCCATCTGGGCCTATGCTTCCTTCTGGACCACCATGCCCTTGGTAGGTCTGGGGGACTACGCACCTGAGCCCTTCGGAACCTCGTGCACCCTGGACTGGTGGCTGGCCCAGGCCTCGGTAGGGGGCCAGGTTTTCATCCTGAACATCCTCTTCTTCTGCCTCTTGCTCCCAACGGCTGTGATTGTGTTCTCCTACGTAAAGATCATTGCCAAGGTTAAGTCCTCTTCCAAAGAAGTAGCTCATTTCGACAGTCGGATCCATAGCAGTCATGTGCTGGAAGTGAAATTGACAAAGGTAACTGCACTAATGTTTTACACACGTGTTTTCTGACCACTTACAACTTCATAGGGTAAAAAGGATAGGGAACAGGACAGGCACGGTGGCTCACGCCCGTAATCCCAGCACTTTGGGAGGCTGAGGTGGGCAGATCACGAGGTCAGGAGATCGAGACCATCTTGGCTAACATGATGAAACCCCGTCTCTACTAAAAATACAAAAAAGTAGCCGGGCGAGGTGGTGGGTGCCTGTAGTCCCAGCTACTCGGGAAGCTGAGGCAGGAGAATGGCATAAACCCGGGAGGCGGAGCTTGCAGTGAGCTGAGATCCGGCCACTGCACTCCAGCCTGGGTGACAGAGCCAGACTCCATCTCAAAAAAAAAAAAAAAAAAAAAGGATGGGGAACGTTGGAGACTGAGAGAACTTAGACTCTCTATTCTTTACATAATTCTGAACTTTGTTGATGATTGGCTAAGCCTTTCTTTGTGGTATCTCTCTCCTCTTTCTGTCTCTATTTCCCCACTTCTCTCCTCTCTCTCTCTCTCTCTCTCTCATACACACACACACACATTTTTAATATCTACCACAGTTGTATAACCCGTCCATTGAGGGCTTATCTTCTCTACTAAATAGGGTACTATGGGTTCATAGTCATTATTTCAGTAATAAGGATAACTTTTATGAGTCATATAATGCCGCACAATATTTACTGTGTTGCATGGACTTTGGAACATCGTTAGGGACATTCTACCACCTGAATTATTTATAGTGTAAGAGTTTACCACGTGTGCTTTCCCATGGGAAGCTTGTGTTAAGAACACGAGCAGTTTCTGCAGGCTTGAGTACCTTGGTAAATGGTAGTTTCAGAGGAGGCAGTTCTTTAGATATTGTGGAGTAAGGAAAAGAGCAAGACTAGAGTTTAATCCCATCACCAGTACCTGCCAGGTTTGTGACCTAGAGCTAGATATTTAGCTTTCTTGAATCTCTATTTCCTCACTTCTGTAACAGGAATAGTGATATCTGTCTCATTGGGTTATGGTGGGAATTCAAAGAGATAAAGCATATTATTCTGTCAGCTGGTGCATAGAAGGTGTTAAAGCAACCGTGGTTTCTCCTTTTTCCTTATGACTGTTAGGAATTACTGGTAAAGTCTAAAGCAGTGGTCCTCACATGTCCATGATTTTTTGCCCCTATACTGAAAACATATTTTCCAACACATGCCCTCAATATTAAATGACACACAGGTAATACCATCAAGCTTTGTATTAAATATTAGCACCCTCTTATTTAACCCCCCCCAATTTTTGTCTTCTATTTTAAAGATAAAAATAAAGGTAGATTGAAGTTATAATTACTTCTTCCTGTATCCCAATCATATTGATTGTTATCCTACCCTCAAGTGTTCTCACCTTCACTTTGGAGACCACTGGTCTCAGGGACCCAGAGAAACACAGTTCCCTCCAGATAAGAGATGGCTTTTTAGTAAATTAGAGCCTTGGTTCTACTAATATGCCTCTCTCCAAATTGCAGAATTTTTGGAGTTATGCAAAGATCTCTTGGTTGCATATTGCATTAGTCTGCTCTCACACTGCTAATAAAGATATACCTAAGATGGGGTAATTTATAAAGGAAAGAGGTTTAATTGACTTACAATTCCACATGACTGGGGAGGCCTAGCAAACATGGCAGAAGGCAAATGAAGAGCAAAGTCATGTCTTACATGGTGGCAGGCAAGAGAGCGTGTGCAGGGGAACTCCCTTTTATAGAACCATCAGATCTTGTGAGACTTATTCACTACCATGAGAACAGTATGGGAAAGTCCTGCCCCTATGATTCAATTACCTCTCACTAGGTCCCTCCCATGACACATGAGAATTATGGGAGCTACAATTCAAGATGAGATTTGGGTGGGAGGACAGCCAAACCATATCACATATTGTGAGCTAGATTCCTGATGGCTCCAGTTGACTGTTATGCTCAAAGTCTACATGCCGAGTAGAGGAAGCTTTGAGGGACGTTTTCATCCCTCTAAATCTATACTGATAGCTTAATAATGGAACAGTTCTTGGACAAAAATGCAGATTCAGGAAGCATGATCTTCTTCTGTCTTATAATTGGCTATAAAGTAGGAAAATATTTTCACAAAATGAAGCATTGTGAGTTAGGTTCTTCATTTCTAGCTCTCCCTTTAGCTCTTATCTGCAACTTTCAAAAAGGAAATTTAAATAAATCAATCCCAGTTAAAGTTGAATTAGATTTAATGCAAATCCTACTTTGTATCAAGTACTATTTTGGAAACTGGGCAATCGTACCAATGATGAAAATTTTGCTTTTCAATAGTTTATGGAAGTGTGCCCAGGAAACGATGTGTGGACATTTATCACACTGGTATGTGACATTGAAGTTTACTTTGTTGCCCTGTAGTTTGACGTAGCTTACAGTTGCTGCAACGTCTCAGAATATGCTTTCTTTTTGCCATCCCACTCACCTCTCTGTTTGCCATCCCCTATTATGTCATTGGCCTTGACACTTTGTTGGCCTTGCTCAATAAATCATCACTCCTGTCAGGTGAACTGCTCAACTTGACCCTCTCACATTCTAGCATCTTGTTCTCTTGTGTATTCTTGAGGAGTGAGCAGTTTGTCTAGTCGATGCTTCTGGAACTCATTCTACATATGAGGTATAGCATAGCATATACCATTTAATTTGATTTGTTATTATTCTGCTTGACTTGGACTGGGTAGATCAAATAGGCTCACCCTAGACCAGGTTAAACGAAATGTTAAACAAAGTGTAGGAATACATATGTGTAATTTTGTTATGTATATATGTATATTCTTTTAATTTATATACTAAGTGATATTGTAGCACATAATATGTAATATTATATTAAGAATGTATCTATATTTTGTTTATATAAACCTGTATTAAAATAACCTAAATACAAAACATCTCTAATTATTAATATTTGTGCAGAAAATTTAAGCTAAAATTCAACCCATATTGAAAAATGAACCTAGTCAATGTTTAGACCAGTCAGTGCTTCTAGAACTCATTATACATATGAGTCAATGTTTTTGGAACTCATTATACATATGAGGTATAGCTCAGCATGTACGCCATTTAATTTGATTTATTGTGTTATTCTGCATGACTTGGACTGGGTAGATCAAATAATTAGGCTCACTCTAGACCAGGTTAACCAAAGAAATGTTAAATGAAGTATAGGAATACATATGTATAATTTTGTTATGTATATATGTATATTCTTTTAATTTATATACTTCATGACATATCACATAATATGTAATATATTAATAATATGTCTATATTTCATTTATTTATGTACACATTATATAAACCTATCTTAAAATAACATAAACACAAAATGTTTCTAATTATTAATATTTGTACAGAAAATGTAAGACAAAATTTAACCCATATTGAGAAACAAACATAACTACTGTGACATCTTCAGTACTAAATTTAAACTATTTTTAACTACTACTCAATTTTGACCTTGATTTTTCCTACTGAGTAAAAAAAGTAAGTAGAAACCATCTTATACTGGACCCTTCCATAGCCTTAGCAACCTTTTTGTTCATTTAGCTACTGCTCAGGATTGTCAATTTGCTTGCTCACTTGGTGCTTCTGATCTTCAGAACAGCCTGTTCTGAAAGCTGATTACTTAAAGGTTACCTTCCGGGATTCTGAGATCAAAATCACTTAGTTTTCTGTGTACTCTAATTATTTCTAGCTGGGTTATTACTGGGGCCAGTATTCTGAGGGTCTGATCTTGTGAAGCTAAAAGTTGGCTTTCTCTCTGCAAACCTTTCTCTGCTTTGTAGCTTTCTTCTAATTAATTTAAAAAATCAGTGGTTTTGCTAGACTTTTGTAGCAGCCTGAAATTTCACAGGCTACAAACAGAGGTGTGATATAGACACACACACACACACACACACACACACACACAGGTAGATATAGATATGATTATCTGTATATTTTGATGACTCAGCATAATCTCATTTCTATGCCTGCATTTAACCTTGTGAAACTGATTTCTTATTGGACAATCAATACAAATTCTGTCAAATCAGTAATTTCTCTCCTCTTCCCAGGATTACCTAAAAGTTTCAGGAAGATTTTCACGATGTCGGTGCTAATGGGTAGGGGACTCGTGGTCGGGGTGTTGTCATTCATTGACTCTGACATTGCTGTGATTTTTAGGGTTCCTTGTAGTCTTAGTTACAGTTTTCATGGGTCACTTTGCATCTTCCTTGTTCCAACTATAAGGCATCTTTAGGCTCATCAGCATTGTAAGCTACTTCCCCACCCTTCCGCTGAAACCCCTCAGGTGCATCTTGGGTCTTGGCTGGGACCCTGGGAAGTGAGACACATGTTTTCTGCTTTCACATTCCTGAGAATACTGTTGTTCTTCCATCCCCATCCCCAACCCTTGGCTATTGTTCTTCCAGCCCCAATCCCGGCCCTTGGTGTTCAGCTCAGTGGGGTAGGTTCAGGAAGCCTTCTCAGGGTTGGTTACCAACTCCTCTGATGTCCCCACTTGCCTTTGGGATATAGGCCCTGTACCTATTTGGGAGTGGGAAAACTGGCTCTTATTTCCATGTACATCCTCTAAATTTTTCACACAGTAATCTTAATGCCCTGAGTCCTTTAAGCCTCTGATTGTGGATACTTAGAGTCACTGTTTTTTCCTACACTCAAAACCCTTTTTCTCAATTATTTTTTCTCCTGTGAGTTTCAAATTTCTGTTTTAAAACTCAGAAGCTGAGAAATGAAGGTTTTACTTCTTTGGGTACTTTTGCTTATAAAAATCTTCACACAATGCAGTGAACACTCTTGCTGCTGATTAAATAAGGGGAAAGGTAGAGTCACTGCCTGAGGGGTTCTTCCTACCTGCTGCACAAAGAAAGAGCACTGCATTGCAATAAAGAGTTTAATAGACATTAGGCCAGTCGCACCAGATGGGAAATGGAGTCAGTACCCAAATCAATCTCATCCAAAGCTTGTAAGTGAGGGGTATCTCAAAGGCTGTTTGGGTGAAGGGGTGGGGATTGCTCTGCAATGGGTGCTGACTGGTTGGGTTGGGGATGAAATTATAGGGGGTCAAAGCTGTCCTCTTGAGCTGAGCCTGCCCAGGTGGGGCCACAGGAGCCTTGGGGTCCAGGTGTAGCTATGAGTGTCAGACATGCAAAAAACCTGAAAAGATATCTCAAAAGGCCATAGGTTCTACAATAGTGATGTTATTTGCAGGAATAATTGGGGAAGTTGCATATCTTATAACCTCCAGAATAATGGCTGACAATCATTTATGTCTGCACTTTAGCAGAACTCAGTCTCCTCTCATTTCCACCAGTTTGACAGTCTTCCATTAGCTTTTCAAAAGTGCTTGAGTTTGGGGAAAGGCCTGTTATCATTTAAACTTGAGCCTAAATGTCCCTCAAAGTCAGTCTGGCCCCAATCCCAGGAATAATTAAGGGAAAGTCAAGATGGGGGTGTTAGAACAGCTCAGTTCACTGTTACAATTTTTCTTACTGATAAAATTTTTGCAAAGACAGTTTCAGTACAATGACAGGAAGACAATCCCAGAAGCATGAATTAGTTTTTCCAAATATTATTATGCCGTACATGTTGGTACTTCATAGTAATTCATTTAACACACATCCATCATTTACAATGTTACAGGTCTACAGTTATTATACAGATCGCCTGGGCACCTGAATTTCTCTTCGTGTCCCTTATTTATACCAGGAAGCCCTCCTGATTCTCCCTGGCTGGTTAAAGTCCACCTGCTATTTATGAGCCATCAGAACACTTGGCACGTTAACTTTGGTGACACTGGTCATATTTTGCTGAATTACATGTTTATAGCTCTCTTTTGTAAGATAGTAAGTGAGGCAAAGGAAAGTGCTGGGGGTCCTGTTTGCCACTGGACCCTGTAGCCTGGCACCTGCTAACTGTTTAATCAGGATCGCTTGAATAAATACATAATTGAATAAACTAAGTTAATCTAATTACCTTGATGAATGTTAAGAGGTCCCTTGAACCTGGCTTGAGTGCCTCTGTTTCTTTTATACTTGACAGGGCATTTTTCTTCACTGTGCTCTTTTACATTGACTGTGAAATCCTTCTAAAACTCTTAAAGCTCCATTTCCCTTAAATGACTCCTCCCTTTTGTAGCTCATCAAATGCTATTTATCATTGAAGGATCAGATTCAGAAGACCCCCTGTGTGGACTCTAAGGCAGTTCGTGGGGAAGTTGAACTATATTGCTTTTAAAAAAACCCAAAAACACTTTAATAGGAGGATCTGAATTCAGTTTTTGGAAATGCTTCTCTGGGAAGTGACATTTAAGCTAAGAACAGAGGGATGTAATTAATTAATTGGTTTTGCAGCCTTTACATTGTCTTCTTGGGACATGTCACAATTTTTAATTAATTTACAATTTCATACTTATTTTGGGGATTATTCCTTCATTTCCTTTTTTTTCCCTCTGTTACTACTACTTGATGAGCCCTGAGTGGGTAATAGCCATGTTTTTTGTTCTCTTTGTGTCCCCAGGACCTAATACAATGACTCATACATGGTAAGGGCTTAATATATATTTGTTGAAGGAAGGAAGGAAGGATTAGTTTAGAGCAATATAATCATGAAAAAGTTTTAAACTAGGGGTCAATCCCAATTTTGCCACTAGCTCCTTGAGAGGTGTTACATAGTCAATGTATGTTTTTTATTTTGCCTGCCAGAGGCCGAAAGACTTCTGTATCTGAAGAATTTCCAACGTTTTGTTCCCTGCTTAGAGTGGGAGGAGAAGCATTATGCCTCTTAATTTAAAAGATGCTGAAAAGACCAGCCACTCATTTCCCAGAATTCCCCTACAGCTATGGACTTGGGTACCAGCCCTCAATGTGTCCCAGGAAGTAATGATATGGCATCTAGGGGCAGGGAATTCTTTCCTGAGGCCATGGCCACAGCAGCAGTGGTGTCTGCGTCAGAACCAGTTCTGTCACAGCTTTGGGTAGCATTTTTCTCTGCTTGATCTCAGTATAAACTGCAGTTTCCCAGTGTTACTTTATGTTAACCAGTATCATTTAAATAAATGTATTTTCTGCCTCACTCACCCATAGTCAATTTCTGTTGCTTGCAACTCAGCATCTTGATGAATTAACCTAGAGCAAATCATTTAATCTTCCTGGACCTTAGTTTTCTCATCTGTGAAAGAAAGTAGAGGAAGAGAATGAAATGATATCTGAGTTACCTTCTAAACTCCATGTGTCTATGAAAATGACTAGATTTGTTCAATTGTTTAAAGGTCTTTGGCAATAGCTATTGTTACTAAAACCACATGGCCTTCCAACCTGAGTATTTGTTCCTCTCCAAGCCACATATCCCCACTTCAAGGGTTTTGGGCCATCTATAACCAATAGTGAAGTCTCTCCTGCTTTGTTGAACCAGATACTTGTAACTTATTTTCTGTTCTTTAAGCCAGCCACTGCCTAGTCAGGAAATATTGTGTTCAGTTTTGGACCAAAACCCCAAAACACAGATGCATAGAGTGACATGACCTAATTTGCCGCCTCTCTTTTCAGTTGCAGTTTTTGCTTGTTTATAGAGTAGCGGTATTTTAAGATTCGAGAAAATTGCAACTGGAAAGTGTGAAATTCTTGTTTTTCTTTTCTTGATTTTTTTTGAAGTATGAATTCCTGTTTATTGCTTAGATCACAACCAGGATTCACAGATGGAAGGTACACCAAATATGTCAGAAATTTTTTCTTTACAAGTTTATGGAGGAAGGTTTAGGATGGTTGACCTTCATTATCATTCTGTGGATAAAATAGAAAGAAGGAAGAAATTCCAACTAGACACACTCAAAGCTGTCAAATTACTTAATTTCTTAAAAGGTAATGTGAAAGCTAAGTAAGTGTCACCACTCTTATTTGTATGTGTTTGAGAAGGAACCAAAGAAGGTAGGTCACAGTTGTCAAGATCCCTCCCTTCCTGCTTGTCACTGGTAGAGTCATTCAATGACAGGTGGCTCTTATACAGGGAAAGTAGTAGTCCCATAACGGGAATTACTGTCTTTTAATATTATTTTCTTACTGGTTGGAATCAAATCCATATACTTGCTAGCTAGACCCAAGCTAGAAAAACAAAATCTTGTCACCCCCATGCTCCCGTCAATTGCGCTGTCTCCTGAAGCAGACAGGATGCACATTCTTCCTGTTCCCTAATGCATAGAGGTGATCTCTCCTGGGAACATTATCTCACTCTAGCCACTGAAATATCTTTGCTATCCCCAGTCTAATTGGTTCTGTAATGAGATTCAATCTTGTTATTGACGGGGAACTTATTTCATCTCTTTGGCCCTCTTTTTCAACCTTACTTTCACATCAATTCTATATCTTCCTCTCATCTATTTTATTATTCCAGGTAGTATGCAGCTTCAAATGTTAGCTGAAGTCTTATTTGCATGTGAGCAAAGGAGCCTGGAGAGAGGAGCTGGGCACCCCCTCTGAAATAGTTGTTCCTAGAAAATCAGCGATTCTGCCCCACTCACACTGGTCAGTGGGGCTGAACCACGACTGGTATCACGGAGTTACTCAGAGTATCTCCATGCCAATGACTCTTCCCACTATTCCACACTGCCTCAGCACATTGAAAGGAGGGAAACTCCTTCTTAGAAACCTTACCTGCTGGAATGCTTCAGAAGTATTAGACCCAGAGGCATAGCCTTGGAGAATTTACTTTCAACCACATTATTCTATTATTGCTTTAATTGGTTAATTAATTGGAATTGAGCAATTATGGACAACACTGCTTTTGTAACACAATGCCAGCTTGAACTGGTGCTGGAAACTGGCTATATCCCTTGGTCCTCTACAGCATGATGTACTTAAAATGAACTGGGTTGCAGATGTGTGATTCTTTTGTAGAAGCTAAACATGTACCCTGTGGATTTCCGCCCACAAAAATTGTCTAATTTAGGATTTGAAGTCTTACTGCTTTTCCAGTGACCCAAAAAGGCAGTGATAAAAGTGAAGTAATTAAAAAAAATAAACAACTTAGAAAAAGTTGATGGGTCCAGGAGCCTGTGTTAGAACTGGCTTAAGAATATCTGGAATTGAGATTTTAGAAAATAAAAATTAAGACACATTTAGAATTGGGGAAAGTCAAAAACAGACTGATGAAAAGATTAAATATATTCCAAACTGAGTAGAAAGTGTTGACAAAATGGAGTGTAACATGAAAGTTTTGAAAACTTTTATGGCCTATATCTTAAAATAGTTTTTATATTTAAATGTTTAATATTTTGTGGAGTATATTTTAAAATGAAAAGGTTATTGAAAGTGAATGTCCCTTATATTAACTTTGTATTCACTTCAGAAACATAAATAACATTGTGTAGTACTTTTTAGATCTAGCCTTTTATCCCTCTTTCTGCTTTAAACTCAATTTCTGAGTCTTTCAATTTAAAGTATTTAGATTTATTCTAATCCCAGAAAAACCACAGTGATTCATTTGCTATGTGTTTGTAAAACTGCAATATATTTAATTCTTCTATGTCCTTTTAAGAAGGATAACATAATGCAAATGTTTTAAGTCTTTCCTGTTCCCCAATTGCACACTCTTCTAAAAGTAGAAAACACGTAAAATGTAGAAAATATTATGGACTAAGTGCTAATCTATTTTTTGTCAATGACTTTGGCAGCAACACAGAAAACAGCTTTTGGGATACTGTGAACTCATCATATGACTCACCAAAGAAGCAAAGATGGAGCTATGTTAAGTCCCTAGACATCTGCTAAAGCAAGCTTTATTTCTATAGTCAGTGTTTATTTGGGGATTTAGAAAAAGAAGGCCCTCACTGTGAGCCTTGAGGCATCCATTCCATTTATAAGCAAAAGTCACACAGACATAACCAAATAAAAATTTCTCCTGGGTAAGCTTTGTAGAAAGATAGAAAAGCAAGTCCAATGGGAGAGCTGCATGTGTACACTGGAACTTGACAGGTTAACTGTTAAGCACAGGTGACAGTTTGGCCAAGAACCAAAAACAAGGTTGCAGGTCATGCAGGAGATCTGGGTTCACTTGATTCATTTCCTGGGGATTCAGATTCTCTATTTGCAAAATGGAGCAAAATTGATATTATTAAGGGTTTTTGTGTGTGCATGCTGCAGTTAATGTTCAGAGATGAGTTCTGAAATTCTTGGGTGGAACTTTAGAACCTGAGACTTTAGGGCAGATTTTCCATGTTTCATTCTTATACATCCCACAGAGATGGGTTTCCAGGGCAAACACACCCCATAGACAGGCTGTTCCACAGGCCAAGTAGACGGGAGGCTGTGGAGCATTTCTTGCCTACCACTAAAGCGTACTGAGATGCACGTGCACACATATGACCTTGTTATGGGAAAAACACATCCAATCAACCGTCTAAAACAAAAAAGGCATTCACAAATAGTGTTGCTTTAATGATTACTAATAAAACATTGTATGTCTCACTCCTTATCATTGATTCTCTAGAATTTGTCATGACCCTGATGTTGGGAATTGTTATTTTGCTTCTTAAAGTGGGGGATGGGAGTAAAAGGAAGTGATACCTGGCATAGCTACATCCTTACTCAGAGATTATAGGAAAGTCCAATTTTCCTGGAACTTTATAAAATCCCCAAGGTGGGTTTGATCAAGATCTTTTGAGTCATGTGCTGCTCTCTATTCCTATTATTGTAGCCAGGAATGTGTAGTCCTCTGCTTGGTCAGACTTGGGTCATGTGATGCCTACGATGTCAGCTTCATAAGGCAGCCTAGCAGGTTGAGGGGTGCTGGTGATGCTAAGGTAGAAGAGATACACTGGGAAGGTGGAAACAAAGGTAAACAGACAAACAAACAACCCCCCGCCCCAAACAAATAGATGTCTACTGTGCAGAAGACTGATTTGAATGTAGATTTCAAATTTATTTTACGGAAGGAATATCCTAGTAGATAACAGTGTGTAAGGATACTTTGAAGTTAGTGTACGCTTTTTCAATTAGGGCCTGAAATAGCACAAGTTTTAAATAAAAACCAAAGTTTTTATTGCATTTGTTAGTCTCAATACTCTAATTTCTTATTTCTTCTTTAGACTCTTGCCCAATCAAACCTGCCAAGAGTAGAAATTCTACATGGGCAGGGATGTGTCTGCTTTGTTTATCGCTTTATCCTTCACACAAAGCATGTAGAAGCTTGTTGATTGAATGAATAAACAATGATCTTTCTACCTTCTGTTTTTTTCTGTGCCATTTTCCTCTACAGGCTAATCCTCCTAAGCAGAGTTCTCATCATATATCCTGCTCAAAAACCTCCTAGTGTCTCAATAATATAGAATTAAGTGCAAGCTCAATAATGCCATACAAAACCCTGAATCTTTCTTTCCTGCCTCATTTCCCTTTGTTGCTTTCTCATACCACAGTGAATTGCTCACTGGTTCCTATACTGACCTCCCACGTTCCTGTCTATGCCTTTACTTTGTTTCACCACTATTTCTTTATTTCTACTTGCCAAGGTGCACGTCCTCTTTGAAACTTTCCTCAATAGGCTGGGCGCAATGGCTTGTGCCTGTAATCCCAGCACTTTGGGAGGCTGAGGTGGGTGGATCACCTAAGGTCAGGAGTTCGAGACCACTCTGGCCAACACGGTGAAACCCTGTCTCTACAAAAATACAAAAATTAGCTAGGCATGGTGGTGCACACCTGTAATCACAGCTACTCGTGAGGCTGAGGCAGGAGAATCTTCTGAACCTGGCAGGCAGAGGTTGCAGGGAGGAAGATCACAACACTGCACTCCAACCTGGGCAACAAGAGTGAAACTTCGTCTCAAAAAACTAACTCCCCAATTTGCCCAATAGGATATACATGTGTCTTCCTCTGAGCTGCCACTTAAATCATATTCAGCCTTGTACTGTAGTTATTTGTATTCTAGAGGGATACAACTCAGGCTCTAGGTTTTACTTGTATTGCCCCACAGCACTAGGCATAGTGTCTTACACAAAGACTTGTTGAAAAGAGTTTGTTGAAGTGAGATGATGTATAGGGGTCAGGCAGGTAGTTACACAGCACTAATTAGAACCACATTATTAAAGGGACTGAATTGCGGATCGTGAGAGACTTGTGAGGGTGTTTTAAACCCTATCACTAATTATTCTTTGGTCTGAAAATAAAGAGGCCCCGAAGGTGATTATAATTTTGTGAGAGTGAAAAGTGTTTTCTGGAAAAGTATTGTTCTATACAACTGTGCCACTTTGGCTGAATCTCAATGACTTATTTTACATTATGTACCTAGTGAATTTCCACTATCTGAGCCTCAAACCTGAGAAAAATTTGAGTCGAAAGAAATAACATTTAATAGAAATTTCTGAAAATGCAAATTAGAATTTCAAACTAGGGCAGAGTCTCTGTTTCCTGAGGCGAATATGGATGATGATTTAAAATTTCATCAAGGTGAATATATTTTCCATCGAGTTTTTAAGTGAATGTGGGCTGAGAAGTCCAGAAATATGATTTCCTACCACATGGAGGCATAATCTGACAGCTATTTGAGGGTTATATTTTGGGTCCTTGGATACATTCAAATTCTAGAGGGAAAACTAGATAGGATGTGGTAAATGGGATAAAAAATTGTAATCACTTCTTTTGGCTAAACTTCGCAGAAGTCCATATGAAATGATTGATATGAACAAAGTAAATGAAAACAATGACAGACTTTCTTGGGTGTGAGAGGTGACCTGATCCTTCTCCATACCCATCATTTCAGACTCATGTCCTTTACCAGCTGTCTTGATTCTTTTCTCTGTTGCTTTCTCTCATCAGGTAGCGATGTTGATTTGTGCTGGATTCCTGATTGCCTGGATTCCTTATGCAGTGGTGTCTGTGTGGTCAGCTTTTGGAAGGCCAGACTCCATTCCCATACAGCTCTCTGTGGTGCCAACCCTACTTGCAAAATCTGCAGCGATGTACAATCCCATCATCTACCAAGTTATTGATTACAAATTTGCCTGTTGCCAAACTGGTGGTTTGAAAGCAACCAAGAAGAAGTCTCTGGAAGACTTCAGGTAAAACTTCAGAAGCTGGAAATGAATTACACTCTCTTTGTTTCAAAATCCGGCAGGGTTCAAGCTCCTCAGATGTGCTGTCTTCTCAGGGTTAAAGCTCATCTCCTAGGAGTAGTGTAGGAAGGACTTTATTTTCTGTTTATCAAAGTTCCTGAAATCAAGTAATCAGCTATGTAGAGGTTGTATGACATGGATAGATAGTGAGAAGTGATTCTGTTTTTGATTCTGGAGCAACTAAGATACAGAGATGTGTCCATCTGAGCAACAGCCACTGTTTATCCATGGCTCGTCAGTTGCCTATCTGGGACCAAAACCATTTTATTCCAAGAGTACTATTTCACATGGCTTTGATCTCACAATAGAATGATTCTCTTGTTTGGCACATCACTACCACTAACTAAGGGCATCAAAGTTGGGCAGGCAGAGGAAGGAAGGGGAGAAGGGAGATGACATTTCTGCTGTGTGCCAGGTTTCTTTTATTTTATTTTCACAAGAGCCTTGGGTTATTCTCTTTCTTTGTCGGAAGAAGAAATTGAGGTTCAAGTAAGGTTAAAGTTAAGTAAGCTGCCCATGTTTAAACAGCCAGAAAGTAGCAGAGGAGGAATTCAAATTCAAGTCTACTGGATTTCAAAATGTATGCTCCTTGGTTGATACTGTTTGTGCTACACAATGAAAGGAGTTTGGGAATCCAGCACCATTTTTCCTAAAGGTCCAAAAGGCTCAGGGTGAGTACAGACTTGGGGTTATTGGTGGTCTTCTGTGTCCACTCAGGGCCAGTATTAGCAGTAAAAAGTGGAACAGGCACCTGAATTCATGGTCTGAGGTGAGGGGTGTTGATAGGGCCCCTAGTTTCAGTGCTTTTTGTTCTTGTTTACTTGATTTTTAGATATTTTTCAATACTTCTTCCCTTGAGTAAGTAAGGGACAGTGGAAAAAAAGTAGAACTAGCTATGAGAAGATGTGGGTTTTGTCTTGTTCTTTCATTGTGCCTGAGCAAGTGACATATATTTTGGACTTTAGGTTCCTCACAACAGATCAAACGAAAAGATGACAAAAAGACACAAATAAAAGGTAGCATTATCATTATTGCTGTGGTACAGGGGAAGAGACACACAATTTGAAGACAGAAGACCAGTGTTTAATGTTCGGCTGTTTACAATATGTTTACAATAGCTCTATATCTTTGAACAAATTGACAACATAGAGCCAGAATTGGAATAAACAGTAATAATACCTATCTCCTGAAGTTGTAAAAATTAAGCAAAACTGATGTGTGAAAAGATCTAAGGGATAATTGTTAGTAGTGCTTTCATATTTTTTGGTGGTTGCTGCCTTTGCTGTTGAATTGAACAGTTAAAACCAAGTGCTAAAACGCATCTCTTTCTGAAGTAATAACACTATGTCCTCATCAGCTATTGATATTTTGTTACCAATGCAGATAGAGAGAATAATTTTAATAGAGCAGTTGTGGAAGAAAGTAATGGCACACTTCCTCATCTGAAGGAGATGGGAGTTTGACAGGCATGACTGCAAGCAAATTTCACGTACCTCATAATTTTGCCTCAGACTGCCTCTGTGTTCTGTACATTCACCCACAACCGTGAGCAACCCACACATATTCAATACTCAACATTGGGAAGAGGGAAATTTATGTGGGAGAAAGCGACTTAGGGCCACAGACCTTTGGGAAAATCAGTCAGGCAAGAGACAGCTCGGTTCACTAGTTCCTATTAGCCGTTTATACGAAATACATCAATTACTCTGCTGGAGAAGGACAGGGCTATTTCTTTTCTCTAGAGGGTCAGCTTTCAGGGGAAAAAGCAGGCGGTAGAGTCGAAGCAGTGAAGAGCCCTTAGGTGCTAGAGGTTGAAGTCTTTGTGGAAGGAATGCTGAAGAGATACTGAGTCGCAGATTTTAGAAGGGGCAGCTTCAGAGAAGAGCAGAAGGGTGGATGGTAGCCTCCAGAGGTTTCTTTATATCTTTACAAAGAAGCCAAAAAGAAACCTCGTTTCTCTTTGTTGTTATTAAGAAGCTATGCAAGTGAGTAACGTGCGGGTCTGCAGAGCAAGGTTAAGCGATGTGAAGCTAGTTTAGAATTATTGCACAAACCAAAACAAATGAATTAAACTGGATGAATCAATATCCTTGTTCTTTTCTTTTCTGAGCCCTGAAATGTTTTTGCTTATAAGGGGACACCCTCTTGGGAAATATTTTGAAATCAAATAATAAAGCTAATGTATTGAATATGGGATTGTGGAAATAAATTTTGGGTAATTTTAACAGTCTATTACAAGTTAAACTCATTTTTTCCTCCTGAATTCAATCCCCTGAGATTTTGGTAGAAGTTGGTGAACCAAAGGAAACAAATGTGGCCAAGAACTCTTTCTGGAATGTTATTCTTTTATCCAGATGTAGTCTCCCATATTTTGTAAACAGCCCTTCTCCACCCTGGCTGTGTAATGGAGACACCTGGGGAACTTTGAAAAATGACTGCTGCCTGGGCCCCATCTGCCGAGATTTGGCTTTGTCTGGATTGGTCCTGAGCTTCCGTTATTTAATTGTTTACCTCTCCCAGATGATTATCTTGTACATGGTTGAAAGCTAACGAACCAGAGGCTGAGAAAGGAAGACACTGGCAGTACAGCTCATGGAATCATAGGTCTTTGCCTACACGGAGACAAGTGAGGCCACCTATGGTCAGTGACGGGGGAAAGAGGCTGCTGATGCTAGGCCTATCTCAGATGGAGAAGAAATGTTCAAAAGGCACTGGGGGTTCAAACATTTGATTGGGGGTGTGCAGTGAAGGATGGAGTCATTTGCATTCCTGGTATTGAGTGAAGATAACAAGGGAGAACAAAGCCGCAAACTCTGGCATTGCTATCATAATCAAACCTCCCCTGACCACCTTGGCTTGCAATGCTGTCTTCATAAAGAATATTCCTTCAGTAGGTGAATCACAAGGCCTAGTTGAGTGCAGGTAGGTGTACAATTAATTTTGTTCTAGAAAACAGGAAACTCATGATGGCACAGGAAATGTGCTGTAAATGAGTGCCTTGTTTTTGGAAAACTCTGCCCAAATAATTCTTTGACTTTGAATATTCCAAATTGAATTATTATTTTCCATCTGTTGCTAATTCAAGATTTCTGTACATAATCCTCATGGTAGTCAAGTTTGACATATACATAGGTATGTATATGTATATGTATTTGTGTGTGTGTATATGCATATATTAAATTGTGTTTTTCTTCTCCTATATCTAGGCTGCACACCGTAACCACAGTCAGGAAGTCTTCTGCTGTGCTGGAGATTCATGAAGAGGTATGAAGATGGATACAGCATCAGTATGGACACACTATTCACTTATTTGCCTCTTCACTGCTGTAAACGTTTGATTGTGGTCGCACTTTTGTCTTTATATTATATTTTTATATTTTGTATAGTTTTCCTCAAGCCAGGGGTTGCTGGGAAATTCCAATGGCTAAATGGAAACTAGATTACAGGATACTAATTTAAGGAAGATTATCAGGATGAGCGTCCCTGGAACTTTCTTTTCATGTACTTTAAAACCTGTTGTCATGCCAAACAGAATTGAGTGTAAGATAGTGAGAAAAATGTTGAGAAATTTTATTTATTAGGGGGTTATTTAATTTTATTATATCATTGTCATTATTATTTCTTAATGTCGGGTTAGGGAGGCAGTTTCTGGGGCTCGTTTAGGTGGACGATCATGTATGTTGGGCTATGGCTCTTTGGTAGGTACTTTGGTTCTCACAGCCATTTTTCATGCCCGGGGAGGTTCACACTCTGATGGCAGTCATTCCACAAAGGAGTCCTCTGGGGAAATCAGTTTTACCTTAAATCACTAATGGAAAACTCTCCTGTATCTCCAAATTTAAAGACAACAGTAATTTCCTCTGATGATAATTTTAGCCACATGGATTTTCTCATTAAGTTCTACTTACTAAAATCATGGATGTAACAGGGCATTATGAGTTGTAATTGCTTAAGTAGTGAATTTAGTGAAGATAGCTACTTGGAAGTGTTATTTCTTCTCTTTGTTCTTTGTTAGCTTGTTATTTCTTTTGTTCATTCTTTTTTTAAGCAAACACCTTTTGAGGCAGATAGGTAAAGAGATGTAGATATGAATGAGATGGAGTGATTTCAAAGACAGATTCCTGCCCTTTAAAAGCCACTGAAAGGAGAAGGCATATAGATAGTATGTCCAATAGGTTTTCTACTCATTGTCTATTATCTTTTCACCTAATCTGATAAGCAGGGCCATCTACATTGCAGTTCTTTTAATTAAATGACTAGACAGGTGTTCTCTATGCTTCTCTATTCCACCCAACCCCCCCTTCTGCTATGAACTTAAGCCTTATTCATCAATTGTGATTCTGCCTTTCTGGTAGCTGCCAGCAAGAACAGTGAAAAGGGGAAGAGGGTGGCCCCTCTCACGCCATTGATAACCTCTCCACTCCTTCCACTTGAAGGTTTACAGAGAATCATACCCTCCTCCAAGGCTCGACCTCAGTACATGGCACCTTCAGTTCCTTTGTCTTTGTTCTTTGTCAGTCAGGGGTGTGGGATGAGGAATGACTTGATAGGTGTCATTGGTTTAAGATACATGCCAAATAGATGTTGGAAAAACATGCTCTATGATCAAAACAACAACAACAACAACAATAACAACAACAAAAAGCAACAACTCTGCTTGGGGCTTATGACTGCATATCAAAGTCTGGAGAAAAGAAGAGGCAGAATTGTTGTTAGACTAGAAAGGCAAGGAACTTTTCAACAAATGTGTAAATTATAGAGGTGTGAGAGTGTGTGGCACTTCAGATGGAGGTGGACACAGCTATAAGGCACAGTCAGGTTTGCACTCCTCCTCTGTGCCCTTTGGCAAGTTTGAAGGATGAGGATAATAACAATAGTATCACAGGGTCATTGTGAGACTTATGAAATAGTATCCATATAAGTCACTTAGCACTATGCCGGTGACAGAGAAGCATCCCTGTGTACTAACAACTGCTCTTATTATTATTAAGGTGAGTGGTGGTGGTCAGAAGTGGAGCTGGGAGTGGCAGACTGGCAGGAGCCAAATCAGACTCCAAAGGCCTTACTGTTTATGCTGTTATATGGATTTTATCATGATGGTGATAGGGAGACCATTCGTGATTTTAGGCTGGGGAAGAAAGACCAGTCTGGTGGCAGTGTGGAAGGTGGATTGTCTGCATGAGAGTGGGGAATCAAGAGTAGAGGTCAGCAGACCACTTAAGAGGCTTTACAAAAAAAAAAAAAAAAAAAATTGCAACTTATGAGAACCTGAATTAAAAAATGGCAATAAAAATGAAGATGAAAATTTAGGTTTAAAATATTTTAAAAAGTGACAAAAAAGTGGTAATTGATTACATGGATAAATAAGAGTTGAGGATAACTTGGGTCCATCTGTTTAGGAAATAATGTAGATAATGGTGTTTACAGAGGGGAAAAATACAGGAGAGCGAGTGGGATGGGGGAGAGAGTGAATTATATTTAGAATGTGTTAAATGTGGAGCATTTGCAACATAGGTAAAGATATTCAAAATAGGTAGTTAAAAATAATCTAAAGTCATACTGAATGATATATAGATTATATCATTATATCATTATAATGATATAATTATAGATTATAGAGTTGTAGAGTGAAGCAGGTAGGACAAGAATGCTAAAAGAGAAATTGCTGGTTTTAAATGACCTGAAGAAAGTGAAGTGAAGGAGATTTTTTTCCTTCTTCTTCTTTTGCGTGGGGGGATGATTGTGGAAGTGGATGATGGATGGTGGTAGAGGTAAGAAAAGGAGAAAAGAACACTCAGATTGGTGTAGATTTGTCTAGAAGGTGGAATTTAATATTAACATTGTACCAACATTCCTGAAGACAGGTACTTTAACTGTTTAACTAGAATATGGTCTTTAACATGGCTTTATAAATGCATGTATAAGAAAAATTGGCATAGTGAAAAGGAAAAAAAGAGTTTAAATTGTTGGAGCTTTGGAGGAGATCCTAGAGTTAATTTCTGCTATCAATTTGAAAAATATGATTTAAGTGCTCCATGCTTTGGTACTACATTGTTTTGGGTAATACTCTGAGAGCTGGGAGGCACCAGAATTGATAGAGATGTGGTTCTTGGGGTAGAATGGAGGAAGAAAAAGCAAGGAGTCTTTGAAGTTTGGCTCATGTACACCAGACTATCAGTGGATAATTTCCTGAGTGGGTTTTACTTCCCCAGTGGCTTCCAATGATTGGAGAAAGCTCTGTACAGTCCTCAAACACATCTGCAAATTCAATTTTAGCTTAAAAAAAGATATATTGCATTTATGTCTGGGAGCATTATGAGAAAGATTGCAAAATCCTTGAGCTTGTAGCTATGCCTGTTCTCCTTTGGGTTTTCATAACTGGTCCAGTGCCTGATGCATAAAGGACACTTGGAAAGTTAATGGTTGAAATCAAACAAGTAATGACTTGGGGGAGATATGGAAACATGGGCTAGAATATTAAATCAAGAATGTAAAATCCTGGATCCCTGGACTTTCATTTAAACATGGCCTATCTTGTTAACAAATAAATGAGTAAATAAATTTGTAAAATGGAAATTGAGAGTAGAAATGCCCTACTAACTTGAAAAGTTGGATTTCAAGAATCATAATAAAATATAAATATATTTTAAGTTTCTCCAAGTAGAATGAAACAATAAGAATATATTTCACAGTAAAATCCAAGTTTTTGACTTTTAGAAATATAATTGTCTCAAGAATCAAGCATTATGCTTATTTAGAACTCAAATGGTAACTACCGAAATCTGTCTCATTTAATTTCCCACCACTGCCTTTAATGACCTTTAGAAACATGAGCCACAAGTCTACGAATAGAAATGCTTCTCCATTAAGTTAGTGCAAATGAGGGAGAAAAGACAAAGGAAAGGAGGGGGAAAGAGGAAGAGTGAGAGCTAGCTGATGAGTAGGCTGCTGCAGGGATCAATGATGCCGGCATAATGAAATGTCTTGAAGACTGCCAAAATGTCAGAGAACATTATATATAGAATGAAAATATATGTCATTAAAGAAAAAAAAGCAGAGATAGCATCAGTCTTTGATTCAGTAACTAATTTTGTAGAGAGGGAGCCAGACCTCATTGTCCAGGAGGTCAAAGGGTTGACCATTCTGTTATAATGGGGCAAAAGGCAATAAATATAAGACCCCACAGGGGATTTGCTAAGAAAACACATTTAAGGGCATGCCCTCAGTCAGTACAGACTTTGCTCAAAGCCTCATGCTATTGGTGGATGCCGTATTGTAAAATCCCTGGTCACCACTGTGACCCTCAATGATTTTTAAATGATTTAACCTTCAACATATTTGTTCATCAGGTTATGGGACTACGTGGGATATATTCTAAAAATACTTTAAGAAATTTGAATCAAACCATTATAATTTAAACTGATTTTCTCGATTCCTTTGAACCTTCTTTCCTTAGGCTGACAAATATACCCTCACATGCACCATGAGGTCTGGAATAGACAGACAACTATTACTTAAAACATATGTGAGAGAAAAAAATCTTTCAGGTATACATGGTAGTTGTTAGTTTTGTTTTAGTTTGGTTTTAACATGGGCCAAATCTACATAGGCAAATACTGCATTCAGTCATTCAGCTTTGCATTCAGGCACTTTTAAACACCTGCAGTATACACTGTCCTGAATGTTTGGAAGATACAAAAGAAGGGGACAATGTGTTTTTAGTTCCTTAGGGATTTGAGGGTTTTTGGCAAAGTTTTGGCCTTTCTATATATTGTAAATACCTTTAAGTGTGGCAGTTTTTAGATGAAGACCTATAGGTTTACTTTGATGACAGAAACTGCAAAATACCGGGAGAGGTCTTGGGAATTGATTTGCATATGTCGCTGTTCCCCTGATGAGGAGAGAAATATGGGGCTTTTGCAAGGTCTTCTAGAGCAGAATTCAATCATTGCCAGGCCAGTGTTCTCCTATTATCTCTGGGTGTTTGAATGTTTGGTTCGAGCAAAGGAAAATTTCTTGAGTCAGTTTTCTTCTTCAGGATACAGCAAAATGGAGCTGGCCAGGCGATTTGGGGCAGTGTGGATTACAACGTTGTCTTCTAAACAGTACCTAGAGCATTGGAGGCACAGCATAGAAGTTCAGAGTACAGTTTCAGAATTAGCAGACTTGATCTCAAACTCAGGTGCTGTCATTTACCAGCTGTGTAGGCAAATTACTTGATGTCTCAGTGTCCTTGGTTGTCCTCATTGTGGAATAGGGACAGTCTCATCTCATTAGGATTTGTTGTGACTCGTGTATTATCTGTAAGATTCTCAGGACAGTTCTGGCCCATTGAAAATATAAAATAAAAGGAAACTATTCTTATCATCACTATTAGAGGAAATAGGTAATTATTCCAAGTGGGTTTTGTAGTGATAAGAGTGAATCCTGTTCTTGAGGAGGTAGGAGGACATTTCTTAATATGTCTGGTCACCATAGATCTGGGAGATGTTTAATCTGTTTGAGAAAGTGAGAAACACACCAAGATTCTGTGGAAATAGCAACTGGTAGCTCTGCCACAGGAAACTTGTAGTGTTAAGAACTGATGCTATGAGAGACATTTGCCCTTCTGAGCCACGATTGGAGGTGCCAGGTAGTGCATGAGACCAAGGAGAATAGAGATTTACTCCACTCCGGTGGGAGTCATCATGGAGACATACTGGCAATGGAGAAGGGGGTCAGAGCACCTTGCCTATTTAGCTTTCACGAAAGGGTCGAGATATTCAGCCTTCCTCTAGACAGTTTGCTGAGATGGGAACACAACTCCTTACCATAGATTTTTTCTGTAATGCAGGCAGAAACAGAAATTCTCATTGAGCTTCATGCCAGTTACAGAAATTCTCAATTATCAAGACCTCTAATTCAGACTTTAAATACATAAAAGTGTATTTAAAGCAGAGAAGATTCCATTTTGAAGGCCTATCTAGGGTTTAAACTCATTAATATATCTGTGTATGATGTTGTTGTATATAGAGTGGTTTAAATCCTTGTTACCCAAAATGTAGTCTGCAGACCCAGAGCTTGGGTATCTCCTGAGAGTTCATTAGAAAAAAAGAACTTCAGCCCCATGCCTGACCCACTACTGAATCAGAATCTGTAATTTAACAAGGTGACTTTCCAGCCCATTGAATTTGATTAAGTCAATGATTCTGTTAAGACTAATGTGTTTTTTAAGTCTTTTTTCCACTGGATGTGGTCACAATCAGAGGTGTCCTGAGAAATAGTACCGTAATCAATGGGCAGCTGTATAAGAGCAAGGACTTGGAGTCTTGAAAGTATCCCTGGATACAGGGGATTTGTGAGCAGGACACTCTCCAAGGTATGTTTTGCCCTCAGGACAAAGGAAGATTATGGCATCAGCTGTCTTGCGGGGAGAATTCTGAGATGACAGCCTCCAGTGGAACACTAGGGACAAAGGCCCATTAACCTCTTCAAGAAACCAGGGAAGGGGAAAATGAAGCTCTTGGGTGAGTCAGCATTTCTTCGCATACAGCTATATTAGGATTGACTACTTAGAGCTAATTTGTTCAGAAAGAAGGATATTTTCCTTAATACCAAGAGTTACACTTATCTAAGTATTTTCTACTTTGAAAGTGGCATTCACTTCCAATAGCCACCCGATCCACATATACATACATCCAAAGAATAAAATCTAGTTAGAGGGGGAAAAAGCACCTAATACATTTGAAAAATGAGCCAAATTTGTCAGCAAGCATGTGGGACTTATTCAAACTGCTCAGAATAGATCTGAATCTACACATTCTGACATTCCATCCATGTAGAAGCAAAGCCATGTGTGAGACCAGGCTGATAAAATGACTTAAATGATTGGAAGTGAAGAAGAATAATAGCATTGAAGCAGCAAGTTACTCACGACATTTCCAGAGAGTGGAGAATCAGGCACTCTTCTCTAACTATAGGACTGGGCCTGAACATTGTACAAACACTTCCAAGCTAGCGTTTTGTAGAAACTCACTACCAGTGGGGATTTGGCAGGGCATTCATCCAGAGGATAATCTCAATCTGCAGTTGAGCCTGTGTGTGGGGCACAGATGAGGCTCTTAGCTCAGGATGGCGATGAAACCACACACTCCACAAAGATGATGTCTCTCCAAAGCGTGGGAAAGCGTTCCAAGGTGAGAGATGACCCTATCCACCTCCTTTGAGCTATTTTCGGTATTGTTAGATGAGGTACCTGGGCAGGCATGGAAAATCAGCAGTCAGGTCAGCTGGGAGCTGGGATATTATGTAGACTTCACTGTAAGAAATGACTGGCTCAAAGGTGCTCATGACAAGGGTTAGAGCAACTGGAGTGTATTGAGGCTGAGCAAATATGGTGGAAAGGAGAGGGAGAGTGGAGGCAATGTGAGTGTCTGAGACCGTTCATAAGCAAGAGAATTTCCTGTCTCATTCTGGGTTGCAGCAGCTGCTGCTGGTCCAAGCCCTGCAAACGAAGACAGGCATTTAGAAGATCTAATAAGCTGAGGACTGAGGACTGTGTGGGCAGAGGAGAGCAACGACTTCTTCTAGACAAACCCCTGCCAAAAAAAATATGCTTGCAACAGTTGGTACAAAAAAGGAGGCAGGTGTGGCTTCTTTAAATTTTTTTTTTTTTAATTTTTTTTTATTTTTAGCTCCTGGAGCAAATATCAGAAGTGGTTAAGTAACTGTACTTGTAATTTAGCAGCACAACAGGAATCACAACAAGAATATGTGACTGTTGTACTCACCCCAGGACACCCTAAATTTCCTGGGTAGTGGCATCAATGCCATTACTTGCTGGTCAGAAATCTCTAAGTAATTCTGAAAATTAGGAATATTATATGTATATTACAATATAAGTAGAAATATATATATACATTACAGTGTAAGTAGAAATGTGATACCAGAGAGGAGAAAGGGAGTAATTTATTCCACATTCAGTAGTTTAGTGCCTCGGTTTCATTCAGTGTTAGCAGAATTTAATTTAATTTAATTTAATTTAATACAATTATTAATTAACAGTTCATCATTCAATATAAATGATTTTCAAATGAACGAAACCATTTGCATTAGTCAGGCTGCTGCTGTTGCTGGCATGTTTCCCATTATAGTGTCTTATAGGTTTTTCAAATTAAGTTCTGTGCTTCAGCATGGTTGAAATTATAGGGGAAGCGGTATTATTCCAGAAAATACCCTGCTGGTTTTATTTCTAATGTAAACATAAGTGAGGAGTGGGAGGAAATCTTCTGAGGTAGTGAGTCTTAGATGTCAGCTCATTCTGTATTGATTCCAATTAATACAAATAGGTAAAATGTGTTCTCATTATAGTGAGAACATGATTAAAGTTTGAAACTTCAGTTATTTTCTGGGAAGCAAATTCCTTCAAGCAAAATAATAAAAGCTACAATATTAAGTTTAACATATGCCAAGCATTGGTTTTTTGTAAGAGTCAGCATACTACTACAGCCCTGTGACCAAATCTGGCCCACTGCCTGTTTTTGTAAATAAAGTTTTAATGGAACACAACCATGCCCACTTGTTTACATATTGTCTATAGCCACTTCTCCTTTTGAATAGAGGGAGAGAGAGAGAGACTGTCAGTTTTGCAAAACCTAAAATAGGAACTTTCTGGCCCTTTATGGGAACACTTTGCTGAAGTCTGCTCTACTTTTTTACTTGTTTTAGCAGCCCTAGGGGTTATTCTTTGTCCCCTATCAGGAAACTGAGGCACAGAGAATTTATGCAGCCTGCTTAAAACTACACAGCCTGTCAATGGAAGACCTGGGATTCCAGATTTCTCAGTCTGCCTCTGAAGCCTGTGACTCTTAGTACTTTGCTATATAGTTGACCGATTTATTCTGTATTTAGATTTCTTCTTTCATCTCGCTTGATTTAAAATCCAACTCTAGGTCTCTTACAATAATTCTATTTCCTTGCTTGATTTACACTTAGGATGAGAAATTAGAGCTGATTTCTATTCCTCTTAAGGGAATCAGGAGGTCCTAGACTGAGCACACCAAATCCTAACTTGGTTTATGGGATAAGGGAACCAGTGGTATGGGGGTGTGATAGCATCTGAGGATAAATTCCAATAGACATTATTTATTGAGTGTTTCCTATATAGGATGCAAGGCAAAACATAAGGCATGCTCCTTATATGAAAATAGAACCAAACACCGCATGTTCTCACTCATAGGTGGGAACTGAACAATGAGCTCACTTGGACTCGGGAAGGGGAACATCACACACTGGGGCCTATCATGGGGAGGGGGGAGGGGGGAGGGATTGCATTGGGGAGTTATACCTGATATAAATGATGAATTGATGGGTGCTGACGAGTTGATGGGTGCAGCACACCAACATGGCACATATGTAACCTGCACGTTATGCACATGTACCCTAGAACTTAAAGTATAATTAAAAAAAAAAAAAAAAACAAACAAAAAAAAAACAAAAAAAAGAAAATAGATCACAGTGTGGTGGAAAAACAAATAAGAAAGTACAGTTGACCCTTGAACAATGTGGGGGTTAGGGGCACTGATCAGTCATGCAGTTGAAAACCTGCCTATAACTCTGGACTCTCCCAAAACTTAACTATTAATGGCCTACTGTTGACCAGAGGCCTTACCAAGAACAGAAACAGTCGATTAACACATATTTTTTTATGTTATATGTTTTATATACTGTATTCTTACAATACAATAAGCTAGAGAAAATATTAAGAAAATCATAGGAAAGAGAAAATATATTTACTGTTCATTAAATGGAAGTGAATTGTCATAAAGCTTTTATCCATATTGTCTTCACATTGAATAGGCTGAGGAGGTAGAGGAGGAGTTGGTCTTGCTGCATCAGGGATGGCAGAAGCAGAAGTGGTGGAGGAAGTGAAAGGGGAGGCAGGCGAGGCAGGCACACTTGGTTTAACTTTTGTTTCTTTAAAAATCCACATATATAAGTGAACCTGTGTAATTCAAACCTGTGTTGTTCAAGGGTCAGCTGTAGATGGTCTCACTACCTTGTGGGGAATGCTATGACAGAAGCTGCACAGGGAGGGCTCTGCTAAGCCACATGGGTGTGGGAGGGGATGGAACCCAGGGACATTGCTGAAAGATGCAATCCCTGATGGAAGTTGGTCAGAAAAAAATTCTAGGAGGGTCTTCAAAACCAGAGAGAGCTTTATGAGGAAGAGCACACTGAACGTCTTGGCACAATATTATTCTGGAGGCTCTGAGAAGTTAGGTAAGAGACAGAAAGGAGTCAATTCACTAAGGTCTTTGAACATTGATATCATCACGGTCAATAATTTTCACTGTTTCCAGTTGACTGTGGGAAAAATATGTGAGCAATTTTAGTACAAGTAAATTGTTTTAAGATTTTTATTTTAAATCCTATAGTTTCAGGCCAATGTTGTCCTTGTTCTCATCAAAATGTAGCATTCGAAGTACCTATATTAGGGTTGCATGGGATGCTTGGTTAAAATGTAATTCCTTGGGCCCCATTCACACCTCATACATCTGACTGTCTGTGGAATAGTGGCTACAAATCTGCATTTAAGAAAAGCAGGTGAGGCCGGGCATGGTGGCTCACACCTGTAATCCCAGCACTTTGGGAGGCCAAGGTGGGCAGATCACATGGTTAGGAGTTCAAGAGCAGCCTGGTCAATATGGCAAAACCCCATCTCTACTAAAAATATAAAAATTAATTGGGTGTGGTGGCATGCACCTGTAGTCCCACTTGGGAGGCTGAGGCAGGAGAATCGCTTGAACCTAGAAGGCAGAGGTTGCAGCAAGCCGAGATCACGCCACTGCCCTCCAGCCTGGGTGACAGTGAGACTCCGTCTCAAAAAAAAAAAAAAAAAAAACAGCTGATTCTTATTCCAGGTGACTCTTATATACTCCACAGTTTGAGAAACATTGAAGGATAGTTCTAAGAAGAAATCGGGGGAAAATACATCCATATAAGATCTGTTAAGTGTCTGAATGCTGGTACCTGGGCTGCAGAGAGAGGGTGATTAGATTTTGGAAGTACGTTTGGAAATAAACATGGACGAGAGTTTGTTATTAATTGAATGTGGATGGTGGCTAGCAAGAAGAAAGGAAATGCCTTTCCTTATTGAAAAAATATGACTTAGGCTATTGACATGAGATAGAGAATATTTTCCTCATACCCAAAACCGTACTCTTCCTATCTTTTCTCCTAGATTAATTTAGATTCTTGCTCAATAAATTCCCCAGTTTTTACTCTGAAATGAAACATGCCAGCCACTTTGGAAATGGATGCCCAGTTTAGTTCCATAGAAACTCAAAGGCACGTCCAGAGTGGTTGGCTGGAATTGGTATTTCTTGAGATGAAGAGGCTGGTATGTAACAGGGTGTGTTTGAAATTGTCTTGCCAAATGAGAGTGCTGTGGAGTCTGGCAAGAAGGGCAGTGTAGTTCTATTACAGAGTCTGTTCTGTAGGCAGATTGGCCATAGAGCTAATAAAAATTTGTTCATGAATGAACATCATTAGAGTATTTTTTTATAATGTAAAAAAATGTTATTTGGTTGATTGTTTTTATCCTCCCACACTTATGTTGTTCAAATCCTCCAAACGACATCTTCAGTCTTCACAGCTCCACAAGCGAATCTATTCTAGATAATCCAAAAGTGGGATAAGACTTTCCTCTCCTGTTTTCGAAGGACACACCTTTGAGGAGGATATGGTTTGCCTTGGCTGCTCTGAATAACACAAGAAAATAGCATAAAATCCTGCTGTGATCCCAGCAAAGCCCCAAGCCACATACTTGTTGAAAAGAACATAACTAAGAGAGTCATCAGAACTGAATTCTGACTCTGGTTAGTTATGTGGCCTTGGCCCAGTGTGTGACTGCATATTGATGTAGAATGAGACACAAATTTAACCCTCAAGAAGCTTATACTTAAACAGAAAAGGCAGAGTCAGGGGTTGGAGAGATAGTTTGGCTTCAACGAGGAAGCAGTATTTGAGCAAAAGCTTAAAGAACAGATTAAGTTTTCAGGCATAGAAGGAGGTGGAGGGACACAACTGGAAGCCCTAGCAGAGTCATACCTGGAAGACAGACTAAAGTTTATATTGGATGGATTGAAGAGTATATAAGGAGAAGATACCTACCTCTCAGGGGAGACGCCACGATTCCTAAGATTGCTTTCCCAGGGCAAGGCTTATCCATTGCAAGTCAGATGTACTGACCCCTGAGACACCTCCAAATATGAGAAACTCTACTGCAGAAGTTGTGGAAGTGTGGGACTGTGTTCACGCTCTCCTCTGGTAAAAAAAAAAAAAAAAAAAAAAAAAATCTTAAAAAATGAAAAAGAAAGATATATGGGAGAAAATTAGGCAGTATAGGTGGGTAGGGAGAAGATCCTGCAAGGCCTTACAGGTTAGTCTTTGGAGGTTGCATTTCATTCTAGGCAATGCTTAGGAGTAGAAGACAAGAACATGTATTGGGAGACTTTGGAGATTCTATAGGTAAGAAAGGACCCTGAACTAGAATTGCAGCCATTAGAACATCCAGGAAGGGAACAGGACAGGATGCACCTGGAAAGAGGACTCTGCATGTTCTGGGAGAAGCCATCTCAGTGACAATGTCCATTGCAATCCCTGTTCTTTTGGTGTGTGTATGGTATGTTTAGGCTCTGAATTTAGTTTTGGACTTTCTCCACTTACTGGCTGTGTGCCTCACCCTAAAACTCAATTTTTTCTTCTCTACAGTGGGAATAACAAATGTTCTGGTTGTGAAGAGTGCATCCGAAGTGCTTACACAGTGTCTGGCATATGCAGAGAAATTAGCTTACAAATGTTATTTTTCTGACTTCTCGCCTCCACTCCACTTACCCTGTCAGGAAAAAATAATTCACAAGGAATATCAAAACAATGATGCACCCTAGGAGTATCCAAGTATCTTAGCTGAGTTATCTCACTCTAGTATAGTGGCAGAGTTACAACTAGAGAGTGCTAGAAACCCACGCTTTCAGCATCCTGCAGTGCACACCTCAGTCTAGTCAGTAAGGGCCTCACTTTCTTTTGAACTTGGGCTTGTGAAAGCTAGCCTGGAAAGCCTGATTCAAGGAGATCAGGCTGCGTCTCTAACCGGAGCAGCTACACTCCACATCTGTAATTTGATTTGTTCTATTGCAGATGATATACTGGGCAGAGGTGAGTGTGGATTGGTGAAAATATGTTTTTGTGCAGTGCAGGGGTCTTTTACTGATAAGAAACATCATCAGTAGAGTTTGTCCCTGATGCCTTTACCACAGCATCTGAGCCGCTCTCAAGTTTTTCCAGGCCAACTCCAGTTTCAGTGAGGATAGTGTGGGCTTTCAATGCCCCGAATATTCTTACTGCAGTTAATATGTAGGTTACTGCCTCAGCCCAGCTGCAGGTTCCCAGATGTGAATTCTATGTAGGCAGAAACTGTCTAGTTCTTGAAATTGAATTATTTCCTTGTTTTTTTTTTTTTTTTTCTGCTTAAAGCTCCTTGGAATGCTTCCTCTTAAACTCTTAAAAGTCTTTGAAGAATAAGAGGTTAAGCTAGGACAACCTGAAACTATTTTTTTTTTTTTTTTTGTAAAAATGAGATTGAAATTATCCCCATAATTCCATAAATTAGCTTTTTTCCTTCTTTCTTTTTACTTTGTTGGAAACTATACAACAGAAACAAAGTAAGAAGACTCTACCTTAATTTTAAAGGTAACTCTTACGTAAAAAAGAAAGTCATTATGTCAGGCCAGGGGGAGAGCAGAAAGGGGAACTTTTAGAGAATGGAAACAAACTTAAGCATCTTGTAAATTTTGAGTGAATTGTGAACACATAATGAATGAATGAGAAGGGCCAGCCAGGAGTCTGTGAAATGGTCCAGCTGGGAGATGCCTAATGCATAAACACAAATCTTGGTGACAGGTAGGTTAGCTAGCTGTGAACTTTCTAAAGGTTAAATAAACAACAATAGGATTTTGTTAATGTGCCAAAGTGAGTTTAAACCATGAAAGACATGATGCAAATAGGCAAGTACCTTTAACTGGGCATAATAAAAAGTAATGAGGTATGGTTAAAATAATTACATTTAGAACAAGGGAGAAGTTAGGGAGAATTTTTGTCTAAAAAGCCAAAAAGTGACAGTTGATTGGTGATTTTGTTGTTATCAGGAGAGAGAATTTTCTTAATATAATAACTTAGGTACTTTGGCAAGTGAAATGGGTTCTAGGCCAATTGCAAGTCCCTTTGGGTTCCCTGGCAGCTAGAAACCTTGGCATTCCCAACAGACAGCTTCCGTTAAAATGACAGATGAACCCGATTCTTCAAGTCAAAACTACTGTTGTACCATGTCCATTGAATGTTTGGTGATTCAAGTCTCTGTTATTCAGGAACTGATTCTGTTTTTCCTCCTGTCAAAACCTTTGGTTGATTTTGACTGTAGTAGCACATCTGGCAGGAATATGAGAGAAAAAAATTAAGTTAAAAATATAATTTCTATTGCATTATTATTATTTTTTTTTCTGTAAAAGCCTTTATGGGGAAGAAGGGAAGAAAGTTGAGATTATGAGTAGAGATGATACTCGTCTTTGGATGACCCGGCTGGGTTCTCCTTTGACTGCTGTCACCACAGGTGACCTCATTAGGCTCTGAAGTGTGAGCAGAGCTTCATTGCCAAGTTAGTGAAAGAAACAGATAATTTACTTTTGCTTGAGTGGGTCTGTAGACCTCGGGAGATAAGCCATTTCTCTTAGAGTTTGGTGTATGTATTAAGACACAGCATGTATGCAGGTATATATATATTACATATATATGTGTATACACATATATATATATTTTTTTCTGGTTTTTAAAATATCTTTTTAAAAATTTTAATGGAATTTTTCGAACATGTACAAAAGAGAAAGAATCCTGTGATGAACTCCCATGTACCCATCATCCAGCTTCAACAGTGATCCTATTGTGGTTCATGTTGACACTCATCCACTTCTTTCTCTTCTCATCTCTCCCCATTATTTTGAGACAAATGAGATCCTAGGATTTCATGAAAATATTATGAATATCTGATTTGTGAGAACAAGATTTCCCAAAGCATGATCCCCAGAAACCTAGTCCTGCAAAGCTACTACAAAAATAAAGTGTTCTAATGTCCAAACATTTTAGGCAAATGTTAGATATCATCTCTCTTTTTTGAAGAGTTGTCCCATGTGTGAATACATTAATGGTTCTTCACCTAAGAACGCATTTAAAGCAGTATCTTCCAAACTCAATTGAGTCTGGAATTCTTTATTTCCAGGAGAGTCTATTTACATTGTGAGAAAGAAATGTTAAGAGACAGTATTTACCACATTGGCCAGGAACTCACTATGTGTCAGGTTTGCTGTTAAATGCTTTTTATGGGCATTACTTCATTTAATCCTTATAACAATCCTGTGAGGTGAGATTGACAGATGAATATATTACCCCATTTTCAGATGAATAAATTGAAGCTCAGAAATAGAAAATAACTTGGCAAAGGTCACATCAGGGGCAAGATTTTCTCCAAGGTCTGAATGACCCTTGAACCTGAGTTCCCAACCCTCATGCTATGCAGTTGGAGAAGGGATATTAACAATATCTGATGACATGAGCATCCTCTGTGGCTTTAATGTATTCCACTTTCTGATTTGAAAGGCACTGAGAAGTTTATCTAAGACAATAGAGGTGAGAATAATCTAAAAGGTACAAAACAACTTTTGTACATTCTATCATCTAAAAGGTACAAAACAATTTTTTTCTATGGAAGTAGAAAATATTATGAATCAATAATGTTGTACTCCTATTTTCTTATGCTAACAAGGGAAACAATAATACAACAGAGCATACATGATCAGAGTCATTAGGCTAAGAACTTTGTTTAGTAATATTTTCTATTTCCATAGAAAAATTGTTTTGTGCTTTGTAGATTATTTTCATCTCTATTGGCTTAAACTTCCCAATGCCTTTCAAAAAAATTAGCGTAAGCATTTTTTTTTTTTATTCAGCAAATAAGACACAGAAAAGCTATATATCTTGCCAGAGGTCTGAAGTTCATTACAGAGCTGGAACCAGAATAGATATTTATGTCCAGGGCAATTTTTTTGGCTGCACCATGAATATTGCATTGACAAATAGGATACGCCCCCAACTCCCGGATTGTTCTGGTTGGTGTAAACTGGGGAACCAAAGAACTGGGAGGGAAGGGAGACTGCGTTAATCCGGAGTTACTTGATAGTGGAGAGTCCATTAGTGTTAATACTGTTTTCAGGATTTTTCAGAGGCAAGGTCTAGTGCTTCTCTTAGCATTTATATCATGCTTTGCATATTTTCAGGTAGGAAAGGAAAATCTAAAGATTCAGTTTTCTTAGGACAAAACTGAACTACCATTATAGTCCATTGCTTCTTTACACCGTGGAAAACCCTACTAGTGCTCACTTTGATATGCACTTATCCCCAGGCTGTTTTGGAAGCTCTGGTTCATGGCTCAACAGTGATGGGAGGGGCTCTGTGGAACCACTCAGGGATTCCTCAGTGGAGGTATCCATGATATAGCTGGGAAGAGGACCAAATGGTGAGGTGGAAGAGTGGTTATTTACCATCTATCTCATGTTCCTTGTCAAGGTCAATGTCTTATTTTCTAGATGACATGTTTGGTATATTATTCCCTGAGTCAAAAAATGTAAAAATTAAAATACAGATGCAATTATTTTTAAAGATATTATGGGAAGAAGGATAGTTGTGTAATAACTACAGAGAATTAAGCACCAGCATTATTAGCAAAGGCAAACTAAACACCTCTGATTAACTGGGCATTTATTCTGGCTGAGACAAACTTGCATGGAGATAGGGAACATTTGGATGTATGGCTGCAAATAATGAGTGTTATCACTTCATTAAAGTAGGTCAAGGTAAGAAAATGTGATAGGTTTTTTCCACATGCTATAATTACCAAAGGCAATTCAGTAGTAGGTTTTAGACCTGGACCATAAAGTTATATAATAAGCAGTCATTCATTATAGATAATTAAAAATAAATGGCTCCAGACAGATTAAAAGAGGAGAGACACAGAGTAAAGCATCACGATCCTACTGTTTATTATATCTACTCTCATAATTAAGGGAGGTAAAAATTTAAAATGTATTATTAAATATGTGGAGGCACCATGATATAGCAAAAAGAGAGCTGGTCCTGGAATCAGACCACCAGGGTTAAGGAATCACTTTTTATACCTTTGACAACATGGCCTCAGGAAAACAATTTGATCTCTTTGAGCCTTGGTTTGCTTATTTGAAAATGGAAATTAACAATAAATTCTTAAAATATTTTCTGGTGGTCAAATAATAGATGAATCTGCAAAGTTCTAGGCAAATGACTATTAATAATATGGTTAAAAAATATGAACAATAAAGTCAGAGCAGAAAGGCAGCACCCAATGACAACAGAGCCTCTGCAGGAGTTGACATATCTAGATGTGCAAGCACAAGACCTGCTCTTCTGAAACAATCTTACTGATAAGAGGAAGGTCAACCAGTCCTAGAGCAGTGAGCCAGGGCAAAACACAAGAGTCAATCACAACTTAAGTATCAACTTAAGAGATGTACTAATATTGGCTTTGGAATCCATGACTCTAGGAAGGAGGAAAGGTGAATTTTTTTTTTCTTCATCTGGCCACCCGGTTCCTTGTTCCAAGTGCGCATATTAATAGGCAGTGGTCATTGTGATATAAGAGTTAATTTTTTTTTTTTCTGGGTGGTTTAATTAGGTTGAGATAATCCAGAGTGAAAAATGCGCATTCTGTGCTCCCAGGGAACTCCTGCTAACACCAAAATTTGAAATCAGTTAATGTCCAAAGCACTCATGTGCCACAGGAAGGTCAGTCAGCCTATCCATGCTTCATTCCTGGAGGTGTTAAGACTCAAAGAGCCCCCTGCCATCCAAAGACATCCTGGGTAGCACAAAAAGTAAGTAATAGAGCTGCAGTAGACTTCATGGTTCAGGGCTTTTCCACCTGCTTTATCTACTGGAGGTTAATTGGATGTTTTGCAAAATATCCCAAGCATGGTTGTTACTCCTCACAAATAATATTGTTAAGGAAAAAGGAGGCTTTAGAGTATAGCATGGGTAGGAAAAAGTGTCTGAAATTTGCTTATTTGAGGGTAACTCTCCAAGGGATTTGTGGAGATCTGGTAAAAGTTAGTAATTACTTGCTCAATAGGAAGGTATGGTAAATATTATTTCCAAAGTAAAAAAGATGCCTGACTGCAAGTCTCAGGGCCACATGAAGTTAGCAGTGAAAGAATGCAGCATGTAATTTGTTGGAGAGGTGGAGAGGATAAATCAGTGAAAGGTGAGTTAAGTTAGGGTGGAAAGGAAGGGGTGGGAATTCTTTCTGGCTTTAGAATAGGCTCTGGCAGTTCTGTTGTCAGTAACTGTCACCATACTATTCAGGGAAAATTTGACAATCTCCGTTGCTAAATCCCCAAAAGTAACAGCTTCAGTTATTTTTCAGAGCAAGCCTCATATAGATTGCAAATATTTTGAGTGGCAAGTTGATTTATTGGTGGGAAAATTTTTCCCACATAATTAAGTTTGCCTCTTATGTTATAATGTAAAAATGAGAGAAAATGTAGACATATTTTAGTTCACCCTAAAGAGACTAGAGGTACTACAAAAATACAAAGAAGACTCCTAAAAGTTCTTATTTGATTTTTGCAAATTAAAATAGTGATACAGTCTCATGGAAACAATTAGAACAATATTGCACAAAGACATACAAAGGCAAGCATAATCTGCAACTTTCCCTCCAATATAATATTAGTGTTCGCAGCATGACATGAGTCTTTCCACATAACTTCTTATTCACACATATGAAAAAAATGCTTAAGACAAAACCAGAGAATCTCAAAGTGCTTGAGATTTTTCAGCAGAATCAGAGAAAACCATAACTATTCTCTTTGGCTTCAATCTTAATATAGAAAAATCTAGGCTAAAGCGTTGGGGATAGAGTGAGGTGGAGGTCAAAAAAGAGCACCAAGAGAAGTATACCTAGAAGCATTTATTTCTAGAAAATTAGTTCTCTGCAGAATACTAAATGCTAGGCCATGGGACTTCTCTCAATCTTCCTCCTTCATTTTGCTTATAGAGAGAGGTACATGGTGACATGTCAAACAGCGACTCATGTATCCTTAGGGAAGCTGTAATCATCAAGGTATATTCAATATACATCTTGGTGAGCATGTGGTTGTGTGGTGCAAAGGTTAGGAAATCAAGCTAAAGAGATACGGCCCTAACTTCCAGGGCATAGAAAGAGAAAATCAAGGACCCAGAGGCAGATGAACAAGCAAAATAAGTAGCAGAATGAACCAGGGATTTAATTGCAATGTGTCTGCTTTGTGTTCTGTGGAATGATGAAGAAGGAACCTCTGGAACAGGTGCACGTTTGGACAAGATGAGCCTAGGCAGGAGTAGCTGTCTCACTTCCAGACATGCTGCTACCTCTGTCTAGTAAATATAACACAGGGAAGGGCTGAAATGAAAGATAATTTTCACATACAGAGGTGAAACTGCAGTCTAAATCCACCAGGATATATGCCCAGGGTTACTTATTCAAAAAATATTTTGGGGGGTTTTGACAGGTAGTATGCTATCCAAATTATAAAATAACAAACACCATTATAGCTGCATTGTATATTTGACTACTCCATGGAAGAATTTGGGTCAAAAACTTTTCTCATTCTCCTTCCTTCTTTCCTTCCTCCCTCTCTCCCTCCGTCCCTCCCTCCCTCCCTCTCACTCTCTCCTCTTTCTTTCTTTCTTTCTTTCCTTTTCTTTTCTTTTTCTTTCTCTTTCTCTCTTTCTCTTTCCTTCCTTCTTTCCTTCCTTGCTTCCTTCCTTCTTTCTTTTTTCTTCATTCATTCATTTATATAACATATATATGTATGTATATCTTTATGTGCACATGTGTATGCATAGATACAATACCAAACAAATTTGAAACACATGTGGTGAGTTATTGCATTACTTTTGGAGTTCTCTCAAATGGGAAAATTAGGTATTTCTTTCTCTTGTGATAAGTAGTTTTATTTACAGAAAGGTCAGAAGTAAACTGCTTTTATCATTTCCTAGTAGGGTATGTTACAGTGAGCAATTCTAGTTACAAGTTCAACAGGGTTTGGATACTACTCCTGGAACTCTTTCCTTCCCATTGGGCTTCCATCTCTAAGATCTAACTGAAGTTCCCTAAAGCAAGCATTCAACTTGCTGCTTGGTAAAACATAGAACAACCCCCCATCCCCACCCCAGTATTCGTAAATAAATAGACAGATGAATCTGGCCTCAGAGAGTATGGTTCAGAGTTTATAGAGTACACAGAGTATCTAAATTGTTCTGCTCTCTATGAATGGGTATAAAAACCTGTTGAATAGATGCTAAAAATCAGTGGATATGTTGCACCTCAAAAATGTTGTTCTTTTAAAGAGGGCAGGAACAAATCTGCTAGTCCCAATAATCTGGATGCAGACAGTCATAGTAATGATGGTGACTGCGGCAAGAAATATGAACCTATATTCTGAGGCCAAGAAACCTGTTACCTGTTCATCAGGGCTTCAGAAATGAATGGCAAACTCCAATATATTTTTTGAAATGCAGAAAAGAATTTAGTGTATTATTTGTATTTGCCTTTTAAACTTGAGAAAATGCATGGCCAATGCCAACTGAAGTGTTATCAAAGTTTAATCATGAGTATGTAACATACATCAGCTACTCCCTCTTCAGTCTTCATAGATTTGTGTAAAATAGTGACCCAAGATGGAAAGGACATTCTAAGCAATGGGAAGGCAAAGAATCGCTTAAGCTTTTCATTCATTGTGATAGCAACTGAACTTCTTGATGTATTTATTGTTGTAAAAATGTCCTTGAAACCACCAATTATTTCTTCCTGTAGATGGTTAGAACTTTTAATATTGTCTGGGAAACTTCTAGAAGCATAAACTGTCAAGTCAACCTGTACACAGCATTTGTAAGTACTCTCTATGAGAACACTCAGAAAATGTTACAGTTTCTGACTCATTTTCTCTAGCCCAGTTGTGTGTTAAACTGAAGGACACATTTGACTACTGCACTAGGAAAAAATGGGTTAGGTTCTTTTTATCTCTGTCAGTTTCTCTTTATCCACACATTTAAAAGAATTTCTCTCTTTTCTTTTTAAGTCACAGCTGTGTTATTCAAGTGCACTTTTTTTCAATAAAGAAAATATACTGCATTGACATTCTGAGTCATTCTGGTTTTGTTGGCATTGTTTATTTTAAATTTAAAGATTCAGCAACACAGTGGGTAATAAATGAGAGGCTTTGACAGAACTAAAATAAGGGTACCTTACGTTAAAGGGATCAGCCAAATTACACAATTCAGTAATTCTCCATTTGCCCATAACTGTGATTTGTGTGGACTTTTCTAAAACCACAAGGTTTAGGTAAAAATGCTCAGTGGTTGGGAATATTTCTAAACATTTGGCAGCACTGGGAGCTATCCAAGAAACTCAGGATACCTCTATGAAGCATGTTACTTATTTCATTGTCTAAGCAAAAGGAAATATCTGAAGTTCACTCTCTAAAAACTGGAATAACCAATAAATATTCTATTGTTATCTTTATGCCTTCATCTTAGGAGGTAACATTTTCTAGTTAGAAGAGCTAGTTTTCCCCACTGGCTCTAAGTATTTAAGGCAATCTGTGCATATTGCAACAAAGGCCCCAGAAATTTAGAGGGACACACTGTCCTATAAATCCAGCACCATAGCAAACATCTCAATCCCATATTATGGCCATTTGAGAAAGAAACAAAACAAAACAGAAAACATGGAAGAGAGTTACTCATGAGAGTATGAGTGTCTCTTCACTCTCATGAGGTGAGAACATTTGAAACCTTTTAACATTTTGTTACTGACAAGTAGTGCTATTTCACAAAGGTATGTAAAACAAAGGCTCTGCTCTGCTCTACAAATACCATCAATCAATCAAATGAAAAACTCCAAGTCAACCCCTAATCTGAGTTGCTTCAAGATTTATTGCTAGAGGTGCTTCCCCGCACTTTGCAGGGCCAAGGCCAGAGGATCACTTGAACCTGGGAATTCAAGACAAGCCTGGGCAACATAGCAAGACCTCATCTCTACTGCAAAAAAAAAAAAAAAAAAAAAAGAAGTTTATTGCTTGCTTGCATCGCAATCCAATGCCAGTGGGCAGAGGGACTCTGCACACAGTCCTACAGGGTCGGGCTCCTTCCATTTTGTGACATCTTCATCTTCTGCATGCAATCTCCAAGATTGCTATGAAGGGGAAGTGACAATGGAGACTCAAGCGGTGAGATTTTGTAAGTCATGCCAGAATGTTTTATCTGTCACTTCCACCCACTCTCCATTGGACAGAACTGCCATATATCCCAGCCCAACCATAACAAGGTATGGAAAAATGAGTCTTCCTGTGTGGCCAAGTGGAAAATGAGATGGTTTTGTTGAACACATGACACAGTGATTGTTCTTTTGTTTATTTTATTTGTTGGCACCCGTGAAAATATTAACTCTTAATACTAGTGTAAGACTTTTTAAGTCGTTGTTAAAATATAATGAGGGAGATAAATAATATCTGTTATTTATTAAGTTCTTAGTACATGCTAGAAGTGCAACAATACTTATTTAATCCAATCTTTACAGACCCTATGTGTATGAAGTAGATACTATTGTTATCACTCATTTTATAGATGAAAAAAATGAGATTTCATTAAGAACTTGTTTTGCAATTGACAGAGCTGGGTTTCCAAACACCCATTTGCTGTCAGAGCCTGGATTTTACTCACTGAGCCATATTGTTTCACCAAACACTGAGTCCCATATGTATTTGTTTCAGTTCACTCTAGGTCTTGATTCAGAACTAAGTGCTCCGCCCTTCCATGCCTGATCTTCATAATCTACAAAGGAGGGACAAAAATACCTCCTACTTCCTTGGTATTTCAAACCAAATGGGGTAATCACTGTGAAGTACATTAAATTCCATCCAATACAGGCTGCACAATATCCTTATGATTTAAATGTGATTTATGTTTGAATAGGTAATATATTCACATGGTTGAGATTTCCCAAAGGTACATCATGATCTAGCGTGAAAACTCTCCCAGCCACTTCTGTCTCTTCTCCACTCATTTTCCCAGCACAAAGGCAATCCATATTACTAAACTGATAGGTATAATTCATTTATATAATTTGTTTACCCTTTGGTAAATAGATTAAATTTCTAAAACAACTCTCGCATTTTTTTTTTTTTTTGCAATTAACATTTTAGCCTGAATAGCAAAGACTTGGAATCAACCCAAATGTCCATCAGTGACAGACTGGATTAAGAAAATGTGGCACATATACACCATGGAATACTATGCAGCCATAAAAAAGGATGAGTTTGCGTCCTTTGTAGGGACATGGATGCAGCTGGAAACCATCATTCTTAGCAAACTATCACAAGAAGAGAAAACCAAACACCGCATGTTCTCATTCATAGGTGGGAACTGAACAATGAGCTCACTTGGACTCGGGAAGGGGAACATCACACACTGGGGCCTATCATGGGGA